>NW_007726194.1:231311-298328 GCF_000696425.1 Galeopterus variegatus | reverse complement strand
TGAGTGAGTAACTGCAGCCTATTGACGATCAATATTAAGTAAAAAGAAAACATTTCCAACCAGATAAGCCAGGGTGAAGAGAACATAGAATTTTTGTCATAAAAGCACTGCTGTACCGTACATCCGCCTTTCAGTGATGGACGAGTGTGTGCCATCCCTTTTTGAAGTGTAGGCAGACACAGGGACTTGAAGTTGTCACTAACTAAACTCTCTTTGGGAACGTTTGTCTCATCCCATTCTGCGTCATGCTTGTGTTATAACTACTCCGGAGACAGAGTTTGGCTGTGTCTAAACTGCATTACTGCGTTGTAAAATATAGCTGTACAAATATAAGAATAAAAATGTTGAAAAGTCAAGTTGGCTTGTTTTGGAGGTCTTTTCTTCTGTTGGATGGGGACGTCAATGGGTCTGGCTTGAGTGGGTCTAGCTCTTCACCTCGTGGGAAATGCTCTCGGAGGGGCGCTTCGTTGGGATGGCTGGGGCTCGCTCCTGGAAGCTTGGTGTGGGCTCACGTTTGGCTCCCAGCACCAGGAGGGACTGCAGACTCCAGACCCTGGCCACGAAGAGCCCAGGTGGGGGATTTTGGATGGACCACTCACTTGGCTCTAGGATGAGCTTATAATGACTTCAGTTCTAGCTCTCTGACACAAATATTTATGAGTGTTCTCTTCCTCTGGGCCTCAATTTACCCATTCTGTGATGTCAGAAGGCTTATCTTGCCTCCTGGCTTTACAATTTCTTTTCACGTGGCTCCATGGGGCAGTATGAAAGCATTTGGCCCCCGTCATACATTTCTCAGCGTTGGGCATTTTGAGTCTTTTTGGTGTCTGCTGGGTGATTGACAGACATCTGTAAACTCAGAAGCTTTATGAATAGCTAGTAGCCAAGCAAACTTCTATCTCTACAGAGGTGTTCTTTGTCCAAAGAGCCCTGTAGTGGAACTCAGCCACCTCTTCCTGGGTGAACTTGGGACAACCATTTCCCCTCTGGGTCCCCTTCCCAACCTGTCTATGACAGGATTAGATGGACTGAACCATTTATGATTCCCTGATTCAGACATAAGTTCATCCTAGCTTGCTTCGGCGCCCAGTTTTATCTCAACTCAAAAAACCCCAAGGATCAAGTTTGATTGACAGGACTGAGAACAGTGAGGACAAGTGTGGTTCTAGTCACTGGAGCGGTGGATAAAGTCCACACCCCTCCTTCCTGTGCCTCGGTGGCAGTTGGGCGGAGGACATGGAGTGGAGCCTGTCCCTGGGCCCAAGGGCCCACAGGTTGGACAGTGGTGTTCCTTGGCAGTGCCTTTGCAGCAGGCTCTGAGCACATGCTGGGAAGCCTCTGGGAGCTGACCACCCAACACCCCAGAAAGAGCCTCAGAAAGTCACATCACCCTCTGCCAGCTGCATGGCCTTTCAGCTCAGGTTTCCTTTGAAAATGACTTTAAAGTACTTGCCAGCTTGAGGCCTCAACTCACCCTGCTCTTTGAAAAGGGAGAAAATGATCCCTCTGCTCCCATAGAAACTTGGCAGAAGAACTTAGAAAACAGACGGGTTCAGGAATGACAATTCACAGGCCTGTAGGAGGCCGGCCCCAGGGTCCCTCTGCTCCCAGAGCACCTCCGAGTTTGTTTGCGTATGCTGCTGTTTAATAGGGAGACGGTGGGGGGTGGGGGTGGGGTGAGGGGGGGCGCTGAGGGCAGACAGTGTGGGTGGTGTTTAAACAAAAGATCAAAGAGTGAGTAACTGCAGCCTATTGACGATCAATATTAAGTAAAAAGAAAACATTTCCAACCAGATAAGCCAGGGTGAAGAGAACATAGAATTTTTGTCATAAAAGCATGACATGAATGCAACTTTTTGCAAACACATCTTATAAAACAGGGTACATGTAATATTCTTGTCTATATCATGGGATTTTTGGAGGGAAGGTTTCTGAGGACCATGGCCACTGGGTGTGTATAGGCGGAGGCGCAAGGGGACAGGATGGTTAGAATCACGCAGAGTTGGAAGGGATGGATTGGTAAAAATCACCTAGCTCAAGTCTCTCATCTAAACCATGGAGGGACTGAGGCACGAGTGGTGAAGAAATGTGCCTAGTGCCACCCAGCGATTAGGATGGAGTGTGGAGGACAGGCCCCAGCTCCTTACCCCAACCCTGAAGGAAGGCAAAACCAGCTCAAGGGTTCCAGCTTAGAAATGAGGAAATAAGGGCAAGGACTTGTCCAAGGTCACACGGCTAAGCAGTGTCCAGCTAGTCTGAGTTCATTCAACTGGTTGTTGGTAGAACTTCAACCAGTTCAGCTCAATTATTAGACCTCAGGCTTCTTGGGAGAAATGGGCTGTTTCCTTTGGAATCTGGGTTTTCCTTCCTCTCTCTGTTGCCCTCACAGTAATAACTAATAATAAAGTGTCTCGTGTTCTACCAGAGGCATGCTTTGGAAAACACTAAGAGAACCGATAGGGGGAAGAGAAGCAGAGAGAAGCAGGCCCCTGGGGAGTAGCTGGGTTGCATTAGTGGCAGAGCACCAGAGCAAGGTCCTCAGACCTCGGATGACTTCCCAGTACCAGGTTCTATGAAGCTTGTCATTGTTTGGGGGGTTTCTGGTCTTAGATTTCTAGGAGATTCCATCCCTCTTATAACCACTTTGTACTAATGTCCTGCCTCCATCCCTATACTACCCACTGTTACTTGAACTTGTCTGTGTGAGTGCCAATTTCTTGAAACCAAAAAAACATAATTTACACAGGTAACCAGGCCCTGGGATTTCTGCCATTTGGAGGATTCTTAAATATTCTTTGACTAGGTCCAAGTTTTTCAACAGTGAAAGCTGTGGCATGCTGTGACCCTTCCAAGGTAAGACACAAAAAATGGTTTACCCAAGTGGTACTGTAACCACTTGGAAAGACAATGTTCCTCCAATCCCCAGAGCAGAGACAGGAAGCTTGTAAAAGGCACATAGGAGGCCAACCCTGTCATGGGCATGGTGCCCAGCGCACACGATACAGCACCCAGGGCCATGCACCTTCATTGAAAGAGGAGAAAGCTTCACTGATCACCAAGAAAGTGGCCTTCAGGAAAGGCAGATGCCTAAGCAGGAGGGCCTTAGAGTCAAGGAAGGGGACCCAGTGGGCCTTGGAACCCCTGGAGTACTCTATTGTCCCCCATGACTTTGGGGTCCAGTCCCTTATTAAAGAAGCTGACTCCATTACCTCAGATGACTGCACACATAAGAGATGAGTTTCCTGGGCCTCTCTATTTTGTACCACAAGAAGGCAGTTGGTTTAATAATAAGCATGTGTGGAGTCAGAATCCCAGAATATCATCACAGGAGGGAATTTAGTAATTACAATCCTCTTATATACGTGAGGGAACCAGGCCCAGAAAGGAAAGGTGGCGTGCCAAAGATCACACTGAGAAGCTTGGTTGGAGAGATGGTCCTCTCATTCTGGTTTGTAATGTGGTCCTAGCCCTCAAAGAGTTTGCAGTCAAATTGGGAAAACAAAACATGGACACACATGAAAAGAAAATCACAAAGAAACACGAAAAGATATAAAATTATGGCTACTAAACGAAGTTCCTAAGAATTCAGGGATCTCGAGTAAATTGTTCTTTCAGGACAGTACAAGGTAGGCAGTCTTACTGAGCCGCCTCAGGGTTCTGAAGTATCTCCCACCCTTTCTGTGGAGCTGTAGTGCCTCCTTCCATCTGCACAGAGCTGTCCTCCTTGACCCTGCCAATCGGAGCCATCTCCGGAGGTGTATTAGTTTGCTAGGGCTGCTGCAACAAAGCTCCACACACCGAGTGGCTTAAACAACAGAAATGTATGATCTCACAGTCCTGAGGGCTGGAATTCTGAGATCAAAGTATCGTCAGGGTTGGATTCTTCTGAGGACTGCAAGGAAGAACCTGTTCGGGGCTTCTCCGCTGGCTGCTGGTGGTTTTCTGGCAATCTTTGGCACTCCTGGGCTTGTAGAAGCACCACCTCAATCTCTTCATCTTCACATGGCGTTCTCTCTGTGTGCAGTCTGCATCCACATTTTCCCCCTTTGCAGAAGAATGTTGGTCATGTTAGATTAAGGCCCACCCAATGACTTCAACTTAACTAATTATTTCTGCAGTGACCCTGTTTCCTAATAAGGTCACATGCTGAGGTCCTAGGGGTCAGGACTTCAGCAGATGAATTGGGGGGACACAATTTAATCCATAACCAGGGCTGTTTCTGGGAAGGAAGATGATGAAATGCTCCCAGAAACGGCACCCCCTTGGCCCTTCCTTGCACTTTGTCCTAGCTGCCAAAGGCCCAGGGAACTGGGATTTGAAGCGCCTTCTCATTGCCAGGGCATAGGCTTTGCACTCACAGTCTCACTGAGGCGGGTTTGCTTTGCCTCTTACAGATGAGGAGGATGAAGTGCAATGAGGCTGTGGCACCCAGCCAAGGTCAGGCAGAGCTTCTCTTCTTCCCCCCCTAACCGGTCTTTTATGTCACTGGTCGGTCTCAGCACAAAAGAGCAGTAGAGGACAAAGTAGTTGTGCTCAATGAGCAGCCACACTTTGGTTATGCAGATGGGAGAAAAGTCTAGATCCAGGTAGGCCTCTATGAAGTAGAAACAACCGAGGACTTTGTATACCAGACCATCACAGGCTTGATAAAAGCCCCTTAGCAAGACCTGGAGACTATCATAGTTAATTGTATTTTGAAAACTCATGGAGTGTTTGAACTTACCCCAGTGGTGATCTAATCCAGCAGTTTCATGCCTTAGAGAGCTTTCTGACATATAGCTGCCTGCTCCACAGGCATTTCTCATGTGCAGCTAGGGGTGAGAATCTCTAGTCCCATCTGACTCCTTCATCATATAGAAAAGGAAGCCAAGTGACAACAAGCAAAGACATTCTATAAGAACTGAGACACAGCTCTCCAAATGCCTATGCCAGTGTTATTTCCACTAAAACCACTACCTTACACTGCCATGATTTTCTATTTCTGGAAAACTTCATGCAGCCCTTAAATGATTGCCTTCATATATCTTCATATATTTGATCGCTTATTTGGTGTGACCCTAGGAAGAAAAAGCTTGGACCAATGAATAGGGATTATAAACAGGCAGAACACAGCTCAGTACAGTAAAGGATTTGCAAGATGCCTAAAGATGGAATGGGCTTTGGGTGAGCCCCTGAGCTCATCATTGAAGGTGACTCAGCAGAAGATGCAAGATGAGCAGCAGTGATGTTGACTTGGGAGGAGGGTTGGACTAGATGACCCACAGCTCAGTACAGTAAAGGATTTGCAAGATGCCTAAAGATGGAATGGGCTTTGGGTGAGCAGCTGAGCTCATCATTGAAGGTGACTCAGCAGAAGATGCAAGATGAGCAGCAGTGATGTTGACTTGGGAGGAGGGTTGGACTAGATGACTCTAAGGTCCCTTTCAAGCTTGAGATTCTGTATGCTATTTAGACACTGATTTTGATCATGGGAAGAGATTAGGAGTATGGGTCCTCGTATGAATCTCAGGAGAGAAGGGCATGATCATGGGAATCTGGGGACCATTCTGGTAGCGACGAATAGCTCCTGTAACCTGAACTGAGTTGCATTTCAGAGGCCAAGTGTTTCTGTTTTTTACCAGCATGCCCTGGCTTAGGGTTTCATACATATCATTTCCTGATAGTGAGACTATACCTCATCTCCCATCATTTCTACCTGGTGCACCGTACCCTTCAGTCACATGGAGGAACTCTCCATTTCCCAAACCCACAAGGCTTCAGAGTCTGCATACACCATGCCCTCTACTAGTATGTCCCCTTTTCTCCATTTACTCTCCCCACCCCAACCCCCTTCTTCCTAAAGGCCATGAATTTCCTCAGCCTGGACAATCACGATCATCTTTACAGTTCTGTTGAATGATAGAGTGAGAGAATGAGTGTGTGGTTAAGGTTCCAGTTGGTTTCACAGCTCTTTTTGTACATGGATTTTCTGAGGCCATTCTACTCATGCAGTATAGCAAACAGCCACCAGGTGGCACAGTAGACCAAGCTGTGAAGGCAGCGGGTGCCACTTTTTCTGGCCAGGGAAGTAGAAGGATGTAAATAAGGCCAGTCCTATTTTTTTGAGTTGATCTCCTGTGCCTTTGTACCTGTTCCTGTCCTCTAATCCTCTCTTCATCTCAGCAGAGCCATCCAGTGGAGTTGACTGGTGGCCTATGGGGTGTGATTTGAGGTCCTATGGCCCCAAATTCCCTCCCTTGGAGACCTACTTGGGTTGTGTAAATTTTCACCCTGAATAATTTATTTGAGTTTCAAGTTTCCAGTTCTTCTTGAAAATGAGGGGTGTCATATTTCAATTCTTGAGCAAACAGTGCCAATCTCTAATAGAATCTTGGAGGGAGGCAGGGGTTTATGAGATGACACTAATAAATATAGCAAACTTTACAGATCATAAAAGGCGTTCATATCCAAGAACTCACTTAATCCTAACTACAATATTGCTGGTTAGGGAAGAAAAAAAATCTGACTTGGCAGATGAAGAAACTGAGGTTCAGAGAGGAGAGCCTAAGAACATCTGGCTAGTGAACGACAAAGCAGGGAGGAGACCATTGTGACTTGCAGTCAGGGACTCAGCTGCCACAGACAGCTGCCACCACCACCAGTGTGTTGGTGGATGAATTAACAAAAGGTACACCTATCTTCGTGCAGCCTTGTGCATGGCCTTTCCCACCACGCAACGCACTCTATGAAGAAAATTTAGGATTTCAGAATTCTCTTAAAGTCAAAATGGTAAATTCTAAATGTAGAGAGACAGGAAGCCACCAGGGCATGCTATGGAGCTTGTCACCTGTGTCACAGCATTGCCCTGTGCTCTGGATGGCTGTTCCTGGGCTGTGGACTGGGTACATCCCAGCCCCTGACCGCTCCCTTTCAATGCCGAGGGCCTGAGGGATGCCCCCTAAGCACCACTCTCCTGATCGTACTCAGTGGCCCTAGGAAGTTGTGGGAGGGAGGCAGAATCATATTCCTGCTGGCTGGGCCCTGCCACAGTGTGGTCCAGGGCAAACAGCTCTAGCCTTGACTCACGGCTGGGCTCAGCGGCTGACCAACCACCAGACCTGGTCAGGACACTTATTCCCCCTGGGCCTCAATTTCTGACTAGAAATGAAGAGACTATACAGGATGATCTCAGAACTCCTTCTGGAAACCGTGACACTGATTTTTCCAGCCTAAGTAACTGGGAGACAGAGATAGGAGATCATCTCACTAGGGGTGTTCTGGGAATATAAACCACTCATTGAGACCACAGAGTCCTAGTTGCGGGAAGCCAGCCCTTTCTCCCCCGTCGTTCCAGTGTTTCCTGCATCCAGCAGACCAACCTTCACAGACCCAAGATTTAAGATTTCCCTGTCTGTGCCTCCTGATATTTTCACAATTCAAAAGCGGCTTGCAAAATGACACTAGTTATCAAAAACTCTAATTTACTGCACAGTTCATAAGGGGCTCAAATTTCCTATACATGTAACAATTTGTAACTTTGCTGAGATACATTTTTTCTTTTTTAAAATAGCATTTACTATTATCTTTTTAATGTTAAAATTAACACAAGAGCATTTTTAAAAGTTCATTGAAAAATAGAATTAAAAGATAATACAGGGATGACCAGATAGCTCAGTTGGTTAGAGGAGCATGGTGCCGATAACACCAAGGTCCAGGGTTCAATCCCTTTACTGAAGAGCAGCCAAAATAAATAAATAGATAGATAGATAGATAGATAGATAGATAGATAGATAGATAGATAGATAAAATACAAATTTTTCCACAAACTTTTTGAAGTACCCTTGTATATGTGAAATGCAGAAAAACTTGAAAATGGCTATGACAAAAATAATAAAACTAAATAACATTCATTGAGCACTCACAATGTACCAGGCATATTTAAAAATATTTTATTTAAAAATAATTATGGATTCACAGGAAGTTAGAAAAATAGTGCAGAGAGGTCCTGTGTACCCTTTTCCCAGTTTTCCTCAATGGTAAGGGACATAACTATAGCACAATGTCAAAACCAGGAGGTTGACACAGTTGGTGTAAAACCCACAGACCTTTTTCAGATTTCACCAGTTTTACATGCACCCGTGTCTGTGTGTGTGTGTGTGTGTGTGTGTGTGTGTGCTTCTATGCAACTTTATCTCATGTGTAGATCCATATAGCTGCCACCACAATCAAGATACATAACTGTTCAATCATCACAAAAGTCCTTTGTACTACCTTTTTATAGTAATTTTCTTCCCCTCCCTTCATACCTAATTCCTGGCAACTACTAATCTGTTCTTCTCTATAATTTGTCTTTTTTTTTAAAGAATGGCCTATAAATAGAATATACAATACACTATAGTGGTATAATAATACTAAATAACATTTACTGAGCACTTACTATGTGCCAGGAACTGTTTTTAGCTCTGTATGAGTATTAGCTCATTTGATGCTCTCCAAAACTCCTTGCTATGGTCTCTATTACTATCCGTACTTAACAGATGTGGAGACTGAGATCATCACCCAATTTTATGCAGCCAGTAACTGCCTTTAAAATCCAGATCTGTCTCTAGAATCTGAAGTTTTAATTATAATGTTGTACTATCTTTCTGAATAGATTCAATATAATTTTTTAAAAATTAAATACAGAAAAGCATAATTAAGATCAACAGTAACCTCAGCAAATTTCAATGGATTGGGACCATACAGACCACATTCTCTAAGAATAATGCAATTAAGTTCAAATCAGTAATAAAAAGGGAACTGTAAAAATTCCATTTGTTTATTAATTAAAAAAAAATTTACCTCTAAACAATTCATGGGTCAAAGGAGGGTGGGGAGTTTATGTCTAGCACGAGAGCCATGGGCTCACTGATGGCATGGGGCACCGTGTGGGTGCCAATTGTTTGAAGGCTGAAAACAAACACAGGTAATACTATCTCTGCCCCAGAATGAATCCATGAGGGCAGGGACCATATTTCAGTCCTCCCAATAGCCTTAGAGCCTCACCTGACACTCAGCACTAATAGGGAGTCAATAATTGCTTACCTAATGGATTTAAAAATAGACCCCAGTGAATGCCACCTAGATTTTCTTGGATCCTTAAGTGCAGAAAAAGCTGGAAGACTCTGTTGGCCAGTGGAAGCAAAAGCACTCTGAAACCAGGATACAGGTGCATAGAAACAGTCAACAGGATGGATTTCTGTGTTAGGATCAGTGAGAGCACTTGGCTTTTCATGGTGTCTTTAGACCCCTAAAATCTCAGCAGTGAACAGGGCTTTAGAGGTCAGCACCTTTGAAATGTGGAAGCAGAAAATTGATGCTCAGGGCACTAAAGTGATTTATCCAGGGTTATTACAAGTTTGAGAAAAGAATCTATGTCTCCTGCCTCCCTATAGAGAGCTTTATGGAACAGAGCAGACATTTGACATTGCCAAAGAATTTTTGCCTGGACTACTGGGAATCCCTCAACTTAAAAACTGAAATGTTTGCAAAAGCTTTCTGGCTTTTATTGGAATCACATTTAGAGAGATTCATGATGCTACCATAACTTCATTAGTCAGGGTTCTCCAGAGAAACAGAACCAGTGGGATATATATGCATGTGTATAGATAGATGAATTGGCTTATGTAATTATGGAGGCTGAGATGTCCAGACCCAGGAGACCTGATGGTGTAGTTTCATTCCTAATCTGAAGGCCTGAGAATCAGGGGAGCCAAAAGTATAAATTCCAGTGTAAGTGTGAGTCCAAAGGCAGGAAAAGGCTAAAGTCCTATCTCAAAGACAATCAGACAGAGAAAGAATGCTTTCTTACTCAGCTTTTTATTTTATTCAGTCCTTCAACAGATTGCATGAGGCCCACCCACATTGAGGAGGGAGGGCAATCTTCATTACTCAGTTTACCAATTCGAATGTTAATTTCACTCAGAAACATCCTCACCGACTATATATATATATATATATATATATATATATATATATATGCACATATATGATGTGTGTATGCATACACACACACACATATTTAGAAAGACATTTATTGTGAGGAATTGGCTCATGCAATTATGGAGGCTGAGAAGTTCTACAGTCTTGTCATCTGCAAACTGTAGGTCCAGGAAAGCTGGTGGTATAGTTTGAAGGCCTGAGAGCTAGAGAGCTAATATTATAGATTCCAGACTGAGTCTGGCTTGAGAAGCAGGAGCACCCAGGACAGGAGAAGATCAATGTCTCAGCTCAACATTCAGGCAGAGAGTGAACTCAACCTTCCTCCTTATCTTATTGTTCTATTCATGCCCCCAGTAGATTGGATGATGCCCACCCACATTACAGAGGGCCGCTTACTTTACTCAGTTGAGTGATTCAAATGCTGATCTCTTCCAGAAACACCCTCACAGATGCTCCCAGAAATAGTGTTTAATCAGATATCTGGGCACCCTGTGGCCAAGTCAATTTGACACATAAAATTAACCATCAGGCATGAGTTGCCAATGCATGTCCTCACATCACAAGTTAGCCATTTTTCAACTACTAATGAAATTTCTCTTTTTTTGATAGTCATTTTTTCACACAGAGACAGACTTTGAATAATTTCCCAAGGTGCTGCTTGTGTAGAACACACAAGCCACAAGTGAGAGCTGGGAGCTCCAGTGGTGCTGCTGGCTGCAGATGGGCGTGCTCCTTCCCTAATGGAGGCTCACAAGCAAGGTCCAAACCTGTGTCTCATAAACTGGGATGCATCAGACTGAAACAGTATCAATGCTACATAACTTTCCAAACATTGTAGACACCATGAAACATTATGATCCTTTTAAAAATCAAATAAATTCTAATTTTTTAATAATAATTTGATGAAAAAAATGAAGGTTAGGGAGAGGTGGGTTGAAGACAATGTGGAACTTTAACTTAGTTATTTTTTTTTTTTTGTATCATTTGATATTTTATAATGAATGTATTGCTTTTAAAACAGGGCCTGGGGAAGAACTTAATGGATAAATGCACATAGTCGGTGAGCCAGATTGTATGGGTCCAAATTCTGGAACTGTCACTTATTAACTATGTGACTTCCAGCAAATTACTGAAACCTTCTGAGCCTCAATTTCCTCATATGTAAACTGGGGATAATAACTGTAATATCTACCTCATACGGTTCTTGTGTGCTTAGTTAATATATGCAATGTACTTAGAAAAACTCATGGTGCAAAAAAAGCACTCTATCACTACTTTTATTATAATTGAGGTATATTAAGATCTGCTCCCCCCGCCCCTACTAGTATTTAAAGTGAAGAAATAGTTTGCTGTTTCCTTGCTTAGTTCCTGGCGCCTCAAGAAACAGGTTGTAGCTTCTGGTATTTCTTGCATCATACAAAGTCTCTTGGAAGAATGACCTGGACTCCCATGTGGAAACTGCAGCTACCCATGAGTTTGGTATTGTACTCTGACCAGTTTCCATCAATAGGTCCCCTTGGACATTGAAACCATGCTTGGTCTTAATTGTCTTTTAGGGCATAACTGAAATTAACTGTTATGGCTCTTACATCTGCAGTTTCTACTTTATCATCACAGAATTTACTCTCTACTGTCATTTCCAAACTCCCTCTTTCCTCTGCCTATCAGTATAATTACACATTGAGATTTCTTTATCCTTCTTTACTAGTTTAAAAAAAAAAAAACTGGGTAGGAGATTTAAGGCAATTTGGTGGGTACATCCTGTGGGTGTCTGTGTTCATTTGACAAATGCTGATGTACTAATGCAGACTTATAAGCACCAGTGTATCCATTACTTGTTCACAAAAACTTTCATTGGGAAAAATGTTCAGAGAAGTTTTATTGACAATATAAACATTAAAAAATTTAATATTCCAACTCAGATTACTAACTGCTTTGCAATATAAACATTGTAACTTCTTATTTCTCCATTTTCTCATGGCATTTAATCCAGTCGGTCTCAATTGGCAGAAGATTCTACAAAGTCAATTTGGACAATGGAGTGAAGGTTCTCCCCAAACTCCCTGCAGAGGGGTCTAGATTTGCAAAGAGCTAGATAGATCGGAACCCAGGGCTTGCATTTGTTGGGAACAGCATTATCAGGCACCAGCCAATTCCTGGGGAAAGGGCGGGAGAGCAATGCATTTAAACAGCCTATTATCAATATACAAATATGATCAGTAGTTCAGGCTTAAAACAATTCAGTGATTCTTGTCTCTTCCAAGATAAAATCTTAACTCTTTAACATTAAAAATTCTTTATAATGAAGTTCCCACATATCATGCAGGTCTCACCTTTCATCACTTGTCTGTGTGTTCTGAAGTAATGTCCTTTTTCCGAGAGCAGGACCGACGCCATTAAAGATAACCCCTCCATTTTGTATAAACTCAGGTGGGAAAATGTGGGAGGGGCTGGGAGGAGGCCACACTAACTGCAAAATTAGCTTATGTACTGTTGGCTTGCTTGCTTTGGCTAATAACTCCTAGCGTGGTGATCGGGCGTGCTTGCAGCTTTAAAAACCAAAAGTAAAAATGGCTCAGGGCCACACTCTGAATTGGCTGGTGTGGTCCCGGCAGCCGGCAATAAAGTTTTTTTTCCTTTTCCATATCGGTTTCCAAGGGTGATTTCTCCTGACACCTATAACAGTTCCAGAGGTAGTAAATGATGAGTTACAATAATGATTCTAGATTATTTCATTTTCTAAGTCTTTGCCTATAGTTTTCCCTGCTTAAAATACAGTTATCCCCCTTCTTTGTTTAGCGTCAATTGCTCAGTTTAAGGGTTCATTCATATAGTAACTCTTCTGGAAGCCTTTTTGACTTCCCCACATGCTGTGACAATATATATTTTCCGAAGATGATCACAACAATATCTCCTGACTTGCATCTTCTTCCTGCAACATAGCTTTGACCCTCCTCCTACCCAGATGTGGGTCTACATTTCTTTATCTTGAATCTGAAAATGTGTTGCTTTGTGACTTTTAAGGGTAAGTAGTAAAAGGAGACACAGCTTCTGCCTGCTTCTATTGGGACACTAGCTCTTGGAACACAACAATCACGCCATGGGGAAGCCCAGGCTACTCAGAGTGGCCGTGTGTAGGTATTTTGTCCCATAGCCCAACCACCAGATGTATGAGCGAATGAGCTTTCAGATGATTTTTTTCCAAGAGGACCTAGTTCCTTTATTGGAGAACAGTATTAAAAACCCAGATGCACGTGGTAGGTGTGCTCATTGCTACTAGGTATGCCAGATTTAGAGTAGTATTCTTCTGTCAGAGATGAAATGAAGCATGCACTGGTTCTTACAGTCCTCCCACTACATATCCGAGTTTAACTATACTTGTCAGGTGTTCTGTCTTTTAGTTGTGGCAATTTCCTTGTTTCACTAACAATAAATACTTCTTGCACGTTTTTTTATTCTTTTTGATTTTGTCAGTGGGTTTCTTGTAGAATTCTCTTTTCCCAGGCTTTACTTATATCAAGCTTGGGACTTTGCAAGAAATCTGGCTTTTTAACTACAGTAACTATATGCATATATCAGGAAACTCCAAATTTAATTAGAAATATAAAGGGAAAATTTGTAAAATCTGCCTCTCATGTGCATTGTTGATGGAGTTTGGATGTGTTGTCCTCTCCAAAACTCATGTGGAAATTTGATCTCCAATGTGGCAGTGTTGGAAACTGATTGAGTCATGGGGGCGGATCATTCATGAATGGATTAATGCTCTCCCTGGGGGAGGGGGGATTAATGAGTGAGTTCTCACTCTATTAGTTCCCGTGAGAGCTCGTTGTGTAAAAAGACCCTGGTGCCTTCTCTCTCTCTCTCTTGCTACCTCTCTGTTGTTTCCTTTCCCCATGTGATCTGCTTGTACCTGCCGGCTGCCTGCCACTTTTCCGCCATGAGTAGAAGCAGCCTGAGGCCCGTGCAAGACACAGCTGTCCCAGAATCATAAGCCAAATAAACCTCTTTCATTTATAAATTACCCAGTCTCAGGTATTTCTGTTATAGCAACACAAAACTGAATTGGTACCAAGGAGTGGGGTGTTGCTATACAGATACCTGAAAATGTAGATGCAGCTTTGGAACTAGGTAATGGGTAATGGTTGGAGGAGTTTGGAGGACTTAGAAGAAGAGAAAAAGATGAGGGAAAGTTTGGAATGCCTTAGAGACTTATGTAGTGGTGAGCAGAATGCTCATAGAAATGTGGACAGTAAAGGCCATGGGGATGATGAGGTCTCAGATAGGAATGAGGAACTTATTCGGAATTGGACAAAAGATCACACTTGCTACACCATAGCAAGGAAACTGGTTGCATTGTGTCCATGCCCTTTGGCTTTGTGGAAGTTGGAATTTAAGAGTTGTGAACCAGAGCATTTGGCCAAAGAAATTTCTAAGTAGCAAAGCATTAAGAATGCTGCATGGCTACTTCGAACAGCCTACTCTGAGTTATGGCGGTAAAGGCATGATGTAAAGCCAGAATTTAAAATGGAAGCAGAGCATAAAGATTTGGAAACTTTGCAGCCTGAAAGAAGCAGAGAGCCAGAGAACAATGCAAGAGTGAAGCAGGAAAACTGGTTGCTAAAGACATTATCTTGGTGGCGAGGCAGCCAGATGCTAAGAACCAGGAGAATGGGAAAAAGTGCCCTAAAAGCATTTCAGAAGTCTGGAAGGGTGCCCCACTCATCACAGGCCCTGAGGCCTAGAAGGACTGAGTTGTCCCAGAGGACAGACTTGGGGCCATCTGCCCTCGGGAACCTGCTCCCTGCATCCCAGCTGCTCTGGCTAGAGTGGCCCCAAGTGTGGTTCATGCAGCAGCCCTGGAGAGTAGAGGCCCGAAACCTCAGTGGCGTCCACGTTGTGTTAAGTCTGCAGGCTGGCAGACCCAGATTCCAGAGGATGTATGGAAAAGCCTGGAAGCCCAGGCAGAGACCTGCCACAGGGGTGGAGCCACCACAGAGGTCATCTACTAGAACAATGCCGAGCAGAAAAGTGGGGTCAGAGCCCCACAGAGAGCCCCCACCAGGGAAATGTCTAGTAGAGCCAAGGCAGCCAGGCTGCTGCCAGGACCCCAGAACTGCAAGGCCACTGGTAATGTGTAACACAGGCCTGGAAAAGCCACAGGCACTAGCACAGCCCACTGGGCTGTACCTGGCAGAGCTGTGGGAACAAGGCTGCCTGATGATGCTTTGGGGCCCAGATGCCCCAGTGTGCCCAGGATGCAGATGTTGGAGTCAAAGATTATTTTGGAGCTTTAAGATTTTATGTCTGTACACAAATCACACACATATTCATTCCTCTTGGGAATTCTTAATGAAGGCCCCCTCATGAGACACAGTGTGGCTGTCCTCCTGCTGTAAATGTCACTACTTGTCAGAAGCCCAGGTTACCTATGTAGATGCTAGGCCATTATTTGTATTGTCCGTCATTCATTCCTTTTTCTCGATTTCCATTAGATAAATTTGGTTTTGACTTTTACAGGTTCAAAGCTGAAAGGACTTTTGCTTTTGGTCTCAGAGGAGACTTTGGGCTTTGGACTGAGACTTTGGACTTTGGACTTTTAAGTTGGTGCTGGAGCAAGCTAAGACTTTTGGGAATGTTGGGATAGAATGACTGTATTTTGTATGTGAGAGTGACATGAGTTTTGGGGGGCCAGGGGCGGAATGATGGAGTTTGGATGTGTTGTCCCCTCCAAAACTCATGTGGAAATTTGATCTCCAATGTGGCAGTGTTGGAAACTGATTGAGTCATGGAGGCGGATCCCTCATGAATGGATTAGTGCTCTCCCTGGGGGCAGGGGAGTAATGAGTGAGATCTTGCTCTATTAGTTCCCGTGAGAGCTTGTTGCTTAAAAAGACCCTGGCACCCTCTCTCTCTCTCTTGCTTCCTCTCGCCATGTGATCTGCTTGTACCCGCTGGCTCCCTGCTACTTTCCACCATGAGTAGAAGCAGCCTGAGGCCTTTGCCAGACGCAGCTGTCCCAGGATCGTAAGCCAAATAAACCTCTCTTCTTTATAAATTACCCAGTCTCAGGTATTCTGTTATAGCGACACAAAACGACTAAAGCAATTGTTTTACTATAAAAAACTACTGCCTTATCTTTGGGCTGAGGTAGCATTTTTTATAGTACATAGACTCACTCCCTACAATTGTTTGACAACTGGTGACATAAATGGAAGGGTTTCTAGCATATGGAACTTAACCCCAAGCAAAGCCTGGTCATTTTGAGGGCTCTGACTCAAATTGACCGTGCATCTCCTGGTTCCAAACTCAGAGCTAAGTGGTCTGTTCACATCTTTACTAAACCTGGAGCTGTTTATCTATCTGATGCTTATCCAATTTTGTGCCAGCTGAACATCTTATCAACTTTTGGCTAATAAAGAAGCAAATATAGTGACCAGCCTTAAGGGTAAATTCAATACCCATGAGTGTATTTCTCCTTTCCCTCCCCACACTAACATAGGGTCAGTTCTGGCTATGTGAAGTGTCCAAGGAAATGAACTGAAAAATATGCCCAGACCAAAGAGCATTTCTGACACCTCATCAAGGGATTCCCATCAGTCTTTGGCAGGGGACATGAAAACCACTTGGAGGCAAATACCAAGTCTCGAACTCAACACTGAAAACTTCTGGTTCATAGCAACCCTTTTCAATTCTGCGAGCTCTTCACTCTGTGCCTCCACATGTCTAGGGTTCCAGATTTCCAGGTTACAGAAGCATAAGATGATTACAGCTAGAAGAGAGGCCACATAGAAGTGAGGGCAGAGCTGGGGTAAACAGCCATATTGCCTGGCCTTTTCCCTGCCCTATACTTCCTCCCTCCAGATGACTGTGCCTGCATCTGAATTATGCAGATTTGGAGTCCAATTCCCTCTAGTCTCTAGAGTATTTAAGTTGGGCCTCAGGGAGCTGTGGATACCCTATTGCCTGGCCTTGTTCAGCGACAGCTGAGGCAGCAGGTGCCTACAGCTCAGAGCAACTTGTTCCTCCAGCAACAACCTTAGCATGGCTTGGGACCAGGAGCTGCGTCCAAGCTCTAACAATCCCACGACCCTGTGAATCTAAAGTGTTATTACTGTGCTTTTCATGGTGTATTACATTACATTTTATCTCAACAACTGGTCTGAGATCTCCCTGAGCAAATGGGCCACGTGTTACTGCTCTCTCAATCCCCCTGTGTCAGGAGCTCAATAGTACTGCAATAAATGAACAAATGAGCTTGGTTTCAGAAGGCCTGCATCTGAACCTTGGATGAGCTACTAGAAGTAGTGTAAACCTCAGTTTCCTGATCTGATCTGCCCTGGACAGCACACAAGTCAAGCAGCTTGTGCATGACACAGGGTAAATGATGGTAACGACACCTCAGGGCTGTGAGAGCAGCAGCTCTGCATTTCCTTGTCCCTTGTTTCTCCTTGACTCCCTAGAGTGTCACAGTTACCATAACACATGATGTGGAGATGTGGAGAATGCCTGGAAGAGCAGCAGGGGAAGCAGGGCCACCAGATAGTCCTTGCTTCCTGGACACTTTGGAGCCCTGGCTGAGTGTGGTCTGGGCTGGGCCTCCCCTCTGCTTGCTCCACTTTTCAATGTCACCACCCAGCCCTGCCTCTGATGCCCAGCTCAGGGACCTGGAACTCCCCCTCAGGGATTCCCTCCTCCCCAACCCTGACTCTTGGCACCCTGCCTGGCTGCCATGGTAACAGGCTCCACAGTGACAAAGGAGAGATCTGGGTCCTGTTTCCTCCTGATCCTGTCAAGGAGGATTTTCAGACCATTGAGACTGAACTGATCTGCACCTGTCCAGGCTCTTTCTGTTCTCATTTAGGTTGAGCTTAAACCTCCACCCCTGCCAGCAGGACCATGTGTACCAGCTTGACCACTTGCGAGTGGAAGAAAGTCTTCTATGAGAAGATGGAGGTAGCAAAGCCGGCTGACAGCTGGGAACTCATCATAGACCCCAAACTCAAGCCCAACGAGCTGGCTCCTGGCTGGAAGCAGTACCTGGAGCAGCATGCCTCAGGCAGGTGAGAGGCCGGTAGGAAGGGCCCTGCAGGCAGCCTTTGGGTCATAGCCCTGGGGCACCTTCCAAGGAGAGACAGAGCCTGGTCCTGGGCTCACACTCATTCCTATGTCAGTTGAGGTGGGAGATCAGAGAAAGAGCTGCTAGGGGGTCATGGAGGCCTTAGTTCTAATCCTAGCTGTTACCACCTACTCCCTGGGTGTCCCTGGGCAGGTTATGTCATTCTATCTTTGGGTCTCAGTTTTTTACATTAAATGAAGAGCTGTATTACCTTCAATGCCCCTTCAATTTCTGACATTTAAAGAGTGGTTGGAACTGATGGGAGGAGGCTGTGGGGTCCACTGGGGAAAGCCTCAGCCTAGGAGTCAGGGAGCCTGTGCTCTGGTTCTGGGTCTGTCTAGTCAATTCAATCCAATTTGATTTGAATGCAAAACACTTCTCGACCACCTGCTATATGTTAGAAATTGGTTCTATAGCTTACTATCTCTGTGAACTTGGGCAAGTCCCTTTCTCTCTCTGGCTCTCAGTTTCCACATTTGCAAAATGAAGGGGTTGGCCTGAGATGATCAATCAAGTCTCATTCCAGCTCTATTATCTATGGATTGGTGACACAAAGACTTAGCTTTGGGCAGGGCTTCCTTTTGATCCTATCACTTTGTAGGAGCCATATACCTCCCACAGTGCAAGGGGACCCTTCCTTCTAAATCCTACATGCTCCTCCCTCTTCTAGACTGTGACTTAGGACTGGGACCATAGAATTCCCTGCCTATACTGTCACAAGCCCATCTACAGGGTCTGTACAGGCCTCTCCCCTGGGCCTTTGGACTCAAGGGAGGCCAACAGGTGGCTGTGTTCTAGAGGTGTGGGCAGGATGTGGACACAGACTGGGTTGCTCACCTGTATATGTGTGAAGCCCCTCGTGGTACAGAATGGTGCTGAGGGTGGGAGCAGAGGAGGCAGGTTGCAGGTGAGGAGCTTATGTTTGGACTCTTGCCCCAAGACCTTTGAATATTAGAGTAAACCTGTCATGCAATAAAACACAGACAGGTAGAGGTCAGTTCATTCATGTTCATTCAAGTCAATTCAAGAAGCATCTGTTGGGCACCTGTTGTGTGCTGGGCGTTGGCTCTACCTCTAACTAGCCGTTCATATATGGATGGCTCTTTGACTTTCTGGGCCTCAGTCTCATCTTAGTAAAATCTCACACCCTGCTCCCTGCCACCCTCAGGTTTGATATTTTTGGATTTAAGATTTGGAGTCTGGCTTGAGGTTGGGAAACAACTCTGGATTGTCTTACTGAAGATGATGTAGAAGGAGAAGACAAAACATGGAGCTCTGGGGCTGGCTTGTTGGGAGGGGAAGGTGCCAAGGACAGGAGACTTGGGTGCCAGGACTCAGGAGTTTAGGGGCCCAAGCTCCAGCTAGTGGTTCCTCTTGCCTCAGAGCTCAGCTGGTCATATTCTTGGCTGGTGGCCTGTGGCTCCCAGCTGGCCTCAGACAGGACTGCAGAATTGCTGCCCTAGTGCTCACTCTGTGCACAGGCTCACTCTACCTTTAAGCCTTCAGATGTATTAACCCTGGTGCGCTGCAACTGTGGCCCAGCATGGTGGTGGGGCCCCCCTTCTGGCTTGGGACCAATCAGGCTCCTCTGCCCTGCTAACCCTGCCCTCGGCTGTGCTGGGTACTTTTCTGTTCTCATGCTGTCAGTGGCCTGCAGAGGTCAGGAGCTGGCTTGGCTTCAACTCTATCTCACAGCCTGGGCTGAGCAGTGCTTGGCATACAGTAGGTGCTGAGGTGCCTGTTGGACTGAATTAATCTCTTCATCAGAGGTCCTTTAAGGCATTGTATAATGGACCTAGAGAGGGCCAGTGATAAGGGTAGACTCAACCCAGTGGGCACTCCACTGCCTATGAAGTCTCTGTAACATAGGGCTTGGAAGAGGTTCATCTCAGGGGTGGAAGGAACTGCTCTGGAGGTAATGAGTGCCCCATCACTGAAGGTGTGCAAGCACTGGTGGGGGCGGAGGGAGTGGGGCTAGGCTAGATGAGCCCCAGGGACCTTTCTCTGTGCTCCCTGAGGCTGGGTCTCCATGGGGTCCAGTTAAGTAAAGTGGCCTGTGTATATGTAAGTGTGTGGATGTGTGTATTTGGTGGTGGGAGTGGGTTGGAATGGGGACCCCCTGCAGGGCTGCAGTGGTATCTAGGGATGAGTTGTCAAGGGACTGGGGAGTGTTCTTCAGGAAGGAACTGGACTTGGTAGTCCCTCTGCAGGCCAGTCTATCACCAACCACCTGTCCTTACTGTCATTCTTGGTGGTTTACTAAGGACCTATAGTGTGCCAGGGTCTGTGCTCAGCACAGTTAGAGGCATCTCTTCTCCCCAGAGCAAGCAAGATGCACAAGTCAGATGGTGCAGGTCATCCCCCTTATCAGAGTCACAGGAGGTCTGTGTGAAAGGACCCTTATGGACACCATCACACTGCATTTTACAGATGAGAAATAAGAGGAAGAGGGGGAGGGGGAGAGAGAGAGAGAGACCCCCTCTGCAGCGTCCAAGCCCAAGCCCTGAGAGCATGAGGCTGGGGGAGGCTGAGATGGCAGGAGAGCGCACAGGAGGCACCTGGGCTTGGCTCCAGCTCTAGTTCTGAGGTCCCAGGGGCATTCACCAGGAGGAGGCGGGAGCCAGCAGCCACAGAGGGCTAATGAACCCCACAGGGGTTCACAGGCAGTAAACACTCCACCTCCAGGCACAGGCAAACAAACGGGCCTTTCCTTTCCGGGTTCCCAAGGGCGGGCCGTTGCTGGGAGGCCCACCTTCTCCAGCCATCCTTCCCCTCCCCGCAGGTTCCACTGCTCGTGGTGCTGGCACACCTGGCAGTCGGCCCACGTGGTCATCCTCTTCCACATGCACCTGGACCGCGCCCAGAGGTTGGGCTCGGTGCGCATGCGCGTCTTCAAGCAGCTGTGCTACGAGTGCGGCACCGCACACCTGGATGAGTCGAGCATGCTCGAGGAGAACATCGAAAGCCTGGTGGACAACCTCATCACCAGCCTGCGCGAGCAGTGCTACGAAGAGGACGGCGGCCAGTACCGCATCCACGTGGCCAGCCGCCCCGACGGCGGGCAGCACCGCAGTGAGTTCTGCGAGGCCTGCCAGGAGGGCATCGTGCACTGGAAGCCCAGCGAGAAGCTGCTGGAGGAGGAGGCGACCACCTACACCTTCTCTGAGGCCTCCAACTCGAGGACCCAGGCGGGCTTGGGCTACAACTTCTTCTCCCTTCGCTGGTGCCTCTTGTGGGCCTCCCTCTGCCTGCTCATCGTGTACCTGCAGTTCTCCTTCCGCAGCTCTGCCTTCCTTTAGTGGCGCTGCTTAGGGTGGGGGAGGGTACACGGGGCTGAGAGCAGAGAAGCCGACGCAGCCTGGGCCTGGTTGTGCTACAGATTCAGTATATGACCCTGGACAACTCAGTCACTCTAGTCCACTGTTTAGTCCTCTGCAGAATGAGGGTTTTCATTAGATATGTAATGGTCCTTCCATTAGATTTTACAATAATGGGGGGAAGGGAGAAGGTCTAACGTAGGTTTCAGAACTTGCCAGTTTTGGTGTCAGTACTAAGTCCACAGGGAGTTATCTTCTTCCTTTCCCTCCTCCACCTCCATCTCTATCCTTCCTTCTGCTTCGTTTCCATAGCCCATTCTTCATTACGACCCCGTTAGGTCCTGCCTTGATCGTGCATAGTTCACAAGCTCATCTTTAGCTCCCTGTGACTGTCCTGCCGTGGTTCTTCTTGTAGGGAGCAGTGGCCCCACCCAATGCATGGGGAAGAGGTCACCTGATCCCTCTCCTGGAGAGCCTACTCCCAACATTCTGAAACACTCAAGTTTTTTTTACTTGGGTGCTAGAGTCCGCTTGGCTGAACTGTCTAGAGCTGCACTGTCCAATATATTAGCCACTAGCCATATGTGGCTCTTTCAATTTAAATTCATTTAAGTGAAATAAAATTAAAAATTCAGTTCCTCAGTCACACCAGCTACATATCAAGTTCACAGCCATATGTGGCTAGTGGCTGACATATTGCACTGTGCAGAGATCGAACATCATCACAGAAATTTATGTTGGATAGCACTTGTCCAGAGCCTGAAATTTCCACTTAAATGTATGTGGACTTAGAAAATAAGAGGTGGACACAGGCTTAAAGGTGTAGCAAGAAGCCTTCTAGGGTGAGGTACAGGTGGTGTGGGGTGGAGTAAAGGTATACAAATAAATATGTAACCTCTGTGCTCTGGCTGTCAGCTGATTAGAATCTGTGAGTTTCAGTGTTGCCTTACTCTGTCTCCTGGGAGGAGATGGAAAGTAGATCTTGTCAACTGGGTCTGGGACAGGAAGCAGATCATAGGGGTGGGGTACCAATTGCTGATAGCTCCTTTGTAGGGTTCAGATACCGCAAATGCCATAGCTGTGTCTTGAAAGAAGTATCAGTTTGAGACAGAAAAGTGTGTCCAAAATAGGTTGTCAAGGAAAGGGAAGGTTGAAGGAAGTGTTGGGATCCAAAGTGTATTGCCAAATAGGCGTTGGAAAACCAGGAAAAGGGAAACAAGGTAAGGAGTAATGACCACATAGATACCATGCCCTCAACAAGCCTGCCTTCTTTGTGGAGTATTGGGATGGACCTTAATTTCTTGGGATGACAAAGTTATAACACATTTTAATTTAGGGTGTTTCTCTGATGGGTTTCCATGACTTTTTCTTGGCTGGTGCTCTCCCAGGGAATCAGTTCTAGACTTAGTTGTGACATTGCTAGCACTTCCTCTGCAAACTTCCTCAGACATTCTGTAGTGTGTGGTTAAGGTTCTGGAATGTACTAGGCTTGGCAGGATACTTGTAGAAGGCCCTATATTAGCCACCCACCTCCCTGCTCTGAACAAGGAAGTCCATGCCCTAGTAGCCCTGGCTTCATGATGTTCTGATAGAAGAAATGCATCCTGGCCAGACAAAAACTTAGTTTCAAGGAGGCTGCCAGAATCTCAGCAGTGCACAACTCTTGGCTTTTCTTTTCTTTCTTTTTTTTCTTTCTCTTTTTTTGGTGACTGGCCAGTACCTGGATTGAACCCTGAACCTTGGTGTTAGAGCACCATGCTCTAGCTAACTGAGCTCTCTGGCTGGCCCCTGGCTTTTCTTTTTCATAGAGGGTAAGCAGTACCCCCAAAAGGCAGCTGGAGAACCTGTTGAATTCACTGGAAGATGATGGCTCTGTGCATGTGTCTTGGTTTGGGGCTTGGAGAATACATTCCTGTGCTCTGCAGAAGTGTGTGTAAGACGTGGCACCACTGCTTACCCATGATGCAGGGAGATGTCGCTCTGCCTCCTGCGTGAAATACCTTGTGGCAGATTCGATAGCTGTCTTAGTTCCTGGGGATGGTGAGGGAAGGGGCAGATGAGGCAGCTCTGTGGACATGAATCTCCCAGGTGAGAGCAGGAGCTGTGTCCAGTAAGGGGAGGCGATGACCAAGGGGAAGCACAAGCAGGGGAGGCAGAAGGCACCTGCCTCCTGTACCTCCCTCTTTGCCTGGTCCATGAGACCAGCCCACTGGGGGAACATGTTTGCTGTGCTGTTCCCTCAAACAGAGCTGTGACTTGGGCAGTTTTACTCCTGAGCTGGGTCAGATGACACTATGTTGACTATGGTCTGGAGTGGGAAACAGAAACTCTCCTGTTCATATCCCTAATCTGTTCCCGGACATTCACACCTTTCTCTAGCCCACCTCCAGAGCCTCCGCCCCAAGTGGCGCCCGAGAACTGAAGGTGAGGTTGGGAGCTGGAGTGTCTGGTTAGACGTGTTCTCAGAGAGGGGCTGCTCTGGCCACTGAATGCCACCTGCCCATGCAGCTGGCTTTACTCTTCTCCAGCTTTGGCAGGGGGGTTCCGGTGGCTTGTCCAGATTCCTCTGTGGACCTGCAAGAGCAAAGAACGGGGCAATCTGGAAGAACTTGTGCCTTTCCTCAGTTGTGTGCAGCGGGAGAGGTACAGGATGAGTGTCAGGCTGGAGCAGTTGCGAAGTGGGGGGCACGTGAGGTTCTCGGTTCACTTCTGTCAGCTACAGACGGTGCTCACTGGGCCTGTGCAGAGTGTGTGCCCCCCGGACTGTTGCTCAACTACAGACACATGGTGGCTTCTGGGAAGATAAGTGTCAAGGAGCCAGGGAATCAAGTTGTCTCCAGAGGACTGTCTGCCCCTTGCCTTGGTCAACCCTGGAGGGTCTCAAGGGGATATGAAAGGACGGGATTGAGGGTAAGTGGTGCCAGCAGCATTTCTTACTGAAATTGTGGTTTGTGGGGCTAGGGACAGATGCCAGGATTGTGTCAAGGGGGAGGGTGGCGCTTCAGATGGTCAGTCAAGCTGGGGCATCTGCAGGGAGGACTGTGAGTGGAGGAATGAGGAACGACTGAAAACAGAAGGGAGGGTCAGGGGCTGAAACAGGTGAGAAGACATGGGGTCTGGGGAAAAAAGATGCTCATTTTTTCAGTATATAGATACACCTTTTTCATATTTAACTAGAATGGCTCTTCTCTGACTCCACCTCTCTGACTATTGCCATGTCTTTTTTTTAAAAAATTCTTTCAAAGTCAAGTTTCTCAAAGGAGATTGCACTTATCTCCACCTCTTATTTACTCCTTGAACCGTGGAAGTCTCATTTCCATGTCCCTGAAACTGCCACCCACATATTGGCACAGTCAATTGCCAAAGCATCGGCCACTTATCTGTCTCCATCTTACTTGATGTACCTGCTGCATTTGATGCTCCCTCCCTGAAGGTCCCACGATAGCACTTGTCCTTGCTTTGCTGCTTCTCTTTTCTCCCCACTGAGATATTCCTCATGGGCACCTCCCCTCACCCATCCCTGACACACTGGTGTCCCCAGGATTCTCTTCTCTCACTGTTCATTTTCCTTCAGCAACATGCCCACTCAGGTTTTCACTGCATGTGAACTCCTGGTCTTTCTAGCTCCTCTAAGGCTTTCCACTGAGCCCCAGGCCCACAGGCCAGTTGGTCTGTCTCCTGGGAGCTCCCCTCACAAGCAGCAGGACCAAAGCTGAGCTCATCATCTGCCATCCAGACCTGCTCTTCCAACTTCTCAAAAATCTGGGTGGTATCCCCAGACCCTCCTTCACCACCTCAACCCACCCCACACTAATTGGTCACCATGCCCTGTGTCCTGTTGATTGATCTTCCCAACTACCTCTGGGGCTGGTCTATTTTTTTTTTTTCCTTCCCATTTATTACTGCCCAAACCCAGTCCATTGGTGTCTCTTGCCTTAGAAGCCTCCATAATAATCTTCATGCCTGTAGCCTTTTCCCCTTACAATCTACCCTCCACTCTACCGCTGTCCTGGAGTGACTTTCTAATAATCAGATATGATCAGCACACTCCTCTGCTTAGACTCTTCCATTGCTCCTTCCTGCTGATGAATAAAACCTAGTACCATTAGCCAGGCATAATTATTTCCCAGATAATATAATAATAAATAACATGCATTGAGAAGGAGCTCCATCAATATTTACTATTGTTAGTATTCACTTTGTGTGAGGTGCTGTGCTAAGCACTTTATGTGCATCATCTTATTTAATTCTGAAAACCCTTTGAGGCAGATTCTATTATTATCCCTGTTTTACGGCTGAGACTTAGAGAGGTTAAGAAACTGGCTCATGGTGACCTAGTTAGTAAGTTGCAGCATAAAGGTTGAAATTCAGTGTCTCTCTGGCTCCAGAACTTTAGTTCAAAATCATTATACACCCTGCCAGTGGGACAGAGCCAATACTCTTCAAACTGCTGTTCGCTCTCCCCTGAACACCTTCTCCACCTGGATTTCAAGAGTTTCTCTTTCAGTCTCAGCTTGAGCATTAGCTCCCCTGTGAAGCTTTCTTTCATAGCCTCTGGCAGTGTTAGGATCTTATCACCATGAGACCGCCTCTGCTACTGCACTTATCATATTATATTGTCATTGCTTGTTTGCATGTTTGATCTTCACTGGCAGTTGTTTTTCATCTTTCTATCCCCAGTAGATGGCACAAAATAACTACTTACTCAAAATGGATGAACGGATGACTGGCAAAATTTTTGTCTTGAGGATGCAGTATTCCCAACTACGCCTTCCCCTTCCCCACCAAACCATTTTGAGTATGTTTAATGTACTGTGATACTCCCAAGCTGGAAGGGAAGGAAATGCTGACTTTGTGCCACCTATTACGTCTGACAACCCATGACATAGACACTATAGTTATTCACACTTACAGAGGGGAAACTGAGGCTTAGCAAAAGGTCAGTTTCAAAAGGCTTGTGAACTGGTTAGTTTAAACTTAGTACAGGAGCCCAGGCTGCCAGTAAATGAATTAAATAAGCCTGTTTAATCTGCATGACACACACTGGGACTCAGCCCAGATACTGTGCAAGCACCACAGCACCTCACCCAACCCTGGAAAAACAGGGCAAGAAGCGTGTTCTGAGGAATGCAGCTTTATTCCTTCAATTTGCATTCATTTCTCAACATACATCTGGTATATTTTATTTCTGGCTTGTCCTAAGTCCCAGAATCACAAAGATAATTAGACATAGTCCATGTGTGCTAGTCAATGCTGTACTAGGAAAGGGAGAATCGAATCAGAACTCAGGGATGAGGTGTTAGGAATGGTTTCTCAGAAGAGGAGTCATGAGGGTGTATGTTTTGATGGAGGTGTAGAAGTAGGTGAGAAAGTCACTGCTGGGCTGATGGGGAGCTGAGTGCATCCCAGGCTGATGTTCAGGAAGCAGAAAGCAACCAAGTACCAGAAGCGGCAGGAGGATAGAGCACAAGAGGAGAGGGTGGTTGAGGGTCTGGGAGCACTGGCTAGAGATAGGGCAACAGAACAAGGTAGGATGGAGTTGGGTGAAGACAGCTCTCTTGGCTCAAATAAGGAGTAAAGTCATTCTGTGGGCAGGAGGGAGAATTTTCATTCACAGTAGACATTTTGTTGTCACTTTTAGAACTTTTCTTTAAAAGCAAAAAAAAAAAAAAAAAAAAAAAAAAAAAAAAAAAAAACCCGTGCTGCACAACTTTATGTATTGTGCTTTCTACAAACATTTGAATGCCTATATATTTTATACTAGGCACTATGCATGTATTAAAGGAAGAATTTCAAGAAGCTTAGAATTGTCCCTGTTCTCATCTTTTGGTAGAGAAATGAATGCTCTTTTCAAGCGGTCTGTGGGCAATGATAATTTGGGCTGCAAATCACAGAACGATTAACTTTGGTCAAATAACTCAGAGGGTTTTGTTTATTTAATGCTGACAATAAAATCAATTAACTAATTTAATAATCAGTGAAACTAGGCAATTTGTTTCTGGTTCCAATTGTTCACGCATGTTGAATTCATTTGAGAACTATTATGGTATGAATGATTTTCCTTTTTGCTTTTCTGTTCCCTTTTGTTTGTTTCTACAAGAAAAAATGAATTACTTCCATAAAGGTATACAAATATTGATATCCATTACATAGTAAATCCATTAAGCAAGATTAAATGTTCCTGGTAAAATGAAATACACAAAAACCTTTGATTATATGTGTGTGTGTGTATTCATTTATCAAAGTGTGTATATAAAAGATGAGAAGGAAAAGCAGCCCCTGAGTTTGGGAGCTGGCCTGGCACTCACAGGCTATGGTGCTCTCCTATTGTACAAAAACAATTCCACAGAACACCAACCCCTTCCAAGGCCACTCTGGGATGATGACAGAGCATGCAAGCCCAAGGCTATTCCATAATCATGTCTGAATACAGATAACAACATGACCATATCCAAACCACAAAAATGACCGAGCCACCCCCTATCCCGGCCAATATGAGTGACTGCTACTTCTTTACCAGTTACAGCTTTAGCTTCATTCTCATCTTACCTTCTAGATCCGAATCACTAAGGTACCTAGTCATAGAATGATCCCCACATTCCGACAGCATCCAATCCAGAGCAAAGCCCCATGTAGGCAAATCTTCCCCAGTCACCTAACACAAGCCCAAATGCTTCGGTTTGTCTTTTCTAACACCCTCTAACTGAGATGTTTCATGGTTCTCATGGGCATCCTCACTTGTGGCAATGAGTCAAAAAATCCAAACTTGTTCAGTGACAGATGTGTTTCTGGTGGTCTTCGGGTGAAGGGCACTGACAAAGAGATGATATATTTCTTCTTCCAGTGTCTGTGAGGCACTCAGATATCACAATGAACTTAAACAAAATAAAACAAAAAAATGCAGAATTTTTTTTTCAGACTATAATACATTTAACAAAGTAATAAATCAAAAATCAGCCAAAATAAAATAAAATCCAAGTATCTGAAAATTTGAAAAGCGTGTTTTAACTCTTGGGGTCAAAAATGATTTAAAATATACTTGCAGCTGATTTAGACATTAAGGAGAAGGAAAGCACTACGTATCAAAATTATTTTTGTTTTAATGCTTTATTTTACAGTTCTGTTAGACTTTTAAAAATCATATTTCCTATAAAAAGTTATATAAGAAATATCTATTCTATTAATGATTATCTTTTCACTTTTAGAAAATATATTTTCACCCATATTCTTATATCTATTTCAAAAAAGTTACATAAGCTATTAATTCTTTTGGTAGATGGGGAGGAATTTAAAATACTCTTTTTCATACCAAACTGAATTTCCAGTTTTGTTAGAATAATCTAGTATTTTATAATTAAATTAAGAGAATACTTTATAGCTCATCCATATTCTTTCAAGAATTATGGGCCGGCCCGGTGGCGCACTGCGCTAGTGTGCCGCTTGGGAAGCTCGGCGGCACTCCCGCCGAGGGTTCGGATCCCACATACAGACCGGTTCCCGCTCACTGGCTGAGCGAGGCGCGGGGGCAACACCGAGGGTTGCGATCCCGTTGCCGGTCCTGGTCCGGTACGGGGGTGACACTGAGGGTTGCGATCCGTTGCCGGACACGGAAAAAGACAAAAAAAAAAAAAAGAATTATATTAGACATGTGCATTGTATTTCATAATATTAGTAAGGAATTTAGAAATCAATTTTTAAATTTTACGTGTTTCTTTCTCATCATTTTTATACTAGCCCACTCCACCTTGGAGTTCTTAATTTTGATTTATTTATTTTTCTTTCATTTGAAATAGTTTGGTAAGTAGTATTTTCAGGCACAGCATGTGAGTAGTATGCCTCTCAGGAAATGGCTTTCTGTTACTCTAACCCTTAAAAAATAGCTTGGCTGAGTAGTACATTCTGCGATCACAGTTTTTAATTGTTTTCCTCTCAAAATTTGGAAGGCATTATTTCAGTGTCTTTTACAATTTATTGTGGGTGGCAGAACAAAATTCAAGCATCAAACTAATGTTTTTTTTTTTTTTTTCCGTTTGCATTGCCTGATGTGATACAAAAAGAAATTACTGATGCAATAGCCTCACAAATCTTGCAGAGAATACAAGCTAGAAATTTTCAAAGTTTTTGTTTGTTTTATTGTTTCTCATTTTAACTTTGTCAATAGGGAAGAGTGAGGCATTTACTCTGTTTCTTTAGTTTGTTTTTATGTGTTTGAACTACAATTTTTTGTATGTTTAATGACTTTGCTGCTGATTTTACAGAGGGGGAGCTGAGGAAAGTTCTGTTGGAGACCGTAGCGGCTCTTCACAGGGAGAAAAAAAATGCCGAAGTTTTCACCAAAGGTATCTTTGCCAAAGAGAGGTCTTGTTGTCCTGGGGGTGGTAGAAGGGCTCTCACCTAGATGCAGCCGCCCTCCATGGCCAGAGGAGCATGGCAAAACATTTCTTTTCTGTATTTTGTGGTAGGTCAGGTTGTAGGGTACTGCCTCTCCCACTGACTGGCAGGAGGACCCTTGTCAGGAGTTGGCCTTGGCAGTGTTCCCTTGCTTTACATTTAATGCACATTTAATCTGGACATTAGTACAGGGGACAGATGCTCCCTGTGTGGGAACCTGCTTCAGTTTCAGAGATAGAGTGGAGATTTGTCCCCCTAGACTGTCCTTCCACCTGTCCTCATCTCCACGCCCCGTCTGAGGATATAGGGAAAAATAACACACACACACACACACACACACTCACACTCTCACACACACACACACACACTCACACTCACACACACACACAAAGATTTTTTTCCTATTCTGTATCCCCAATACAACACAAAACACTTCTGTGACCTGGGGTCACCAAAATGTGTGAAGATTTCTTTCCACCAACAGTCAATCAATTGTCCAGCAGATTCTGCAGCAGATTCTCCAGCAGACACCAGCTGGGTGTCTTCTAATTCAATTCAATTCTGACACTGTCTACCAGGAGATAGTGTCAGGTCCCACAGGATGAGGATTCAGTCCCACAAGACTGCCTCCCACTTTAGATGCCAATCACAAGCACAAGTTGTGACTGGTACTTCTGGCCAACTGGGTTCCCATGAACCCCCTCCTTGGGTTTGATTAATTTGTGAGAGCAGCTCAGAGAACTCAAGGAAACACCTTACTTAACATTTGCTGATTTATTATAAAGTATATTATGAAGGTATATTATGTATCATAGGTACATTATGTATCATAAAGTATAATATTATGATACAGATGAACAGCCAGATGGAAGGGATGTATACGGAAGGCAGGTGGGAAGGGACACAGAGGTTCTGTGGCCTCTCCAGGTGTGCCACCCTCCAAGAGCTTTCATGTGTTCAGTTATCCAGAAGCTCTCTGACCCCTGTTCCTCTGATTTTTATGGTGGCTCTGTTACATAGCCATGACTGATTAAATCATTGGCCGTTGGTGATCACCTCAACATTCAGCTCCTCTCCCTTCTGATTGGGGTGGGGTGGGGCTGAAAGTCCCATCCCTCTAATCACACATTGGTCTTTCAGGTGACCAGCCCCCATCCTGAAGCTATCTAGGGGCCCTTAGTCACTAGTCATCTCAGTAGCATACAAAGAGACTCTCTAAGATTCCAAGGATTTTAGAAGATGTATGTTAGAAAATGGACAGGAAGGCCAAATATTTATTTCACAATATCATACTCTGCCACTGCAAGCTTGGGAATATTGTCAGTGCCCTTGTGCTAGGGTGGGGGGAAGGGGTCATCTCCTTTTACTCCTGTGATGAGTAAGCTATTCCTTTGCATATGAAGACCCGCAGATTGGTCCGCACTCAATCCTATCATGACTGCCGCTGTATTGTACATACATTTTCCAAAGTTTGAGGAACGTAGCTATTGAGCATCTGTGGTTGCCAGTAAATGCAGATCTCTCCCTACTATCCATTTCTTTGATTATGCCAATGGGGAATTTGGAAAATTTGGAAGGTTTGGATAGTAGGTACATGGGCTGAGTTCATCATCTTGCACCTGAAGTTATTGTTTCTAATTTGCATTTTAAAAATCTACTCCTGTAAACTAATTTATACTAGAACAAGATGGTTAGAAATAAATAATTGATGTAGATTTAGATATATATTAGGTGATTTTAATATTTTATATTCATGCATCTCTGGTCCTTTAAAAAGAATCTGGCTACAGCAGACCACTAGTTGTCTCCTAATAATTGTTGTCCCCTTTTCCCACAGTAATAGGACATTAGTCGTACACATGTCCTTGCAGAATAAAGACTACTCATCCCAGACTCCTTTGAGGCTACGTGTGGCTACATGACTAAGTTCTGGCCAATGAGATATAATTTATACAGAAATTATATGTGAAAAGTCTAGGAAAATTTATGTAAGAGACAGTGTTTAGGTTATCTACTGCTCTTTAACAAAGCAGCCCAGAATTTAGTGACATAAAACAACATCAATCATTTTCTTATCTCATGTGGTTGTTGTGGGTTGGGGACATAAAACGGTACTTCTGATTCTGGGTCTTCCTTGCTGTTGCAGTCAGATGGTGGCTGAAGCTGAAGGATCTAGGGCTGGCTGGGTAACTCTCTTCCTTTATGTATGCAGTCTTGGGACTTCTCCATGTGGGCTATTGGGCTTCCTCACAGCATAGCCACCTTGGACTGCCCTGGTGGCAGAAGGCTTCACGAATGAGTATCCCAGTGAGGAAAGCAGAAGCCAAATCTCTTTTATAATCTAGCTTGGAAATCACACAGTGTCAATACTAACATACTCTATTAATCAGAACAGTCAAAAATCTGCCCAGTTTCAAAGAGAGGAAGCAAAGACCATCTTTCCATAGGAGGTATGTCAGTCACAGTGCAAGAAGAACATTGTTACAGCCATGGTTGGAAAGTATCACCTCCCATAGGTGATGACTATGTCTCCTTCACTCTCCTAATCTTTATCCTTTTGATCCATCTTGGTGCCTCAACACAGATGCTGCCATCTTTAATCATGAGGTCAAGACCACACATAGCAGAGGATCAAGATGGAAGTTACCCTCGTACCTAATATCACCAAGTATCTTATCAGCCCTGGACCACCAACTTGGAATTTTATGCAAGGGAGAAATAGACTTCTCTACATTTAAAGCTACCACTTTTTAAATTTTATTTATTTTATTTTTTTGGTCACTTAGAGATGAACCTAACCACAGGCTTGTCTTCCAGGTCATCAATTCATATATAAACACACTGTGCATTTTCACTGTTCCCTGCTCTCAAACACACTGATTTTCAAGCCTGCAATTCTCTGGTTTCCACTCTTTGCCACAAGCTGACTTATTCCCTGCCTTTAAGTCCAATTAAACAAAGGCTGTCTTTTAAGAAGCTGCCTGTGACACCCTGAGACAGACGTAAGGACATCAGAACATCATTTAGCACATTCCGACAACCTGTTTCTTGAGCCCCTATTTAATGAGTTCATGTTGTCCTATGTGATAGTTGTTAGCATATCTCTGTATCTCCTGCTGGACTGTAAATTTCTTGAGTGTAAGGAGAATATTCTATATATCTTGACAATCCTTCTACTTGGCTGTTTTTCAGGGCGTTTATTTCAGAGTTTTGGTTCTCAATATGTTTCAATTTTTTGTTTTATAAATCTCTATCAAACTTCACCCATGATGATGGGAAGAAATAATTTTGCATTTATAACTTTGTATTCTTTTTCTTAAAGAGCCCCACACTCACACCAAATCATATAAGCTCCAGGTCCCCAAATAGTAGGATCCCCTTCTTTCTGGAAGATACAAAATTGTAAATACTCTATTGGAAATTGGAAATGGAAAGGAGTGAGTAGACTTTGATAGGAGGAGTTGGGCATGCAGACAGATGGAAGAGGATGAACAGTTTGACAGACACTGGAATGTGTGGGCCACTTTAGGGAATGGTGAGCACACATGTTTTCTGAAGGATCAGGCATCAGTGGGAAATAAAACTGAATGAGAAGTTGGAACTACACTACCAAAGGCTTCAAAACCCCGCATAAAAAGGGTGGACTTTTTTCAGAAGGCAGTGATTTGTTTTTGTAGTTTCAAAGGGAGACAATGATATGATCAGATGTGTATTTAGAAGCCGAATCATACCATAGGCTATAGAATAAATTAAAAGAAACTGGGTTGGTGGTGGCCAATGGGAAGGAGAATTGACTATGGGAAAAGGAAGGCCAGATGGAAGATTTTAAAACAGTTTACAAGAGTCATAATACTAGAGTGGTGGCCTGTTATGATGAAAATGGAGAGAAACTAAGAAGACACACATATCTAAAGAGGAACTCACACGGTGTAAGTGGTTAAATGTGGCATCAAAAAGGACAGAGAGACAATGATAAAGAGAAAAAGGTTAGGAGTTATTTACATGAAGATTTTAGTTGAAGATATTGATTGACATTAAAGTCAATGTTCATTTAGTGTTTCACAAGTATTTGGCAAACATTTAGTATATTCCAGGCAATTTTCTAGGTGGCCTAACCAAGACAGGAAGGCACAGTCTTTGCTGTTGAGGAATGCCCTTTTGCAACAAAGCCCTTTTGTAAAGAGCCAAACATGCAAACAAACTATTGACAGACAATAACATGATTGCTGCAATAGAAAAACAAACAAAAGCCACAGGCAGTTTGTCTTGTTTCAGAATTATTTAGATGTGTGAGTCTGTCCCTTTGTGTTGTGGGTTTTAGGAAGACTGAGAGTGTGTGTTTTCCATCAGTCCTCTGAAGTTATCAAGAGTATGTGGACATGTCTAGCCTCACATGTCTAGCCTCTTTTTAAGAAAAAAAATGGGAATTAGGGTCTGAAAGACACAGCCCTGGACGGGTGTGGGATCTAGGGACTGGAAGGGGCTGGGAAGTTATCTCGTGCACTCATTGCTCATTGCCAAGAATCTTGCCTGACTAGAGCTCATCTCTCCTCACCTTGGATCTAAGTACACAGTTTTTCTGCTGAACTAGCCCTCTTGTTAGGAACCCAAAGCTGACATCTGTTTCTCTATGACTCCTGCTGTCAAATGTTGCTTAGCCAATGGCTTATATTTTCCCAAGGCATGGCATTGGTTCATCAATTAATCAGAATGTTTTTATGACTAGGAAGTGCAGAGCTTGAGTAAACTGAGAGAGAACAATGTTTCCCCTTAAACAAGTGAGGCAGATGGCAATATAAACAGGTAGAAAACTGTGCAGATACAACATATGCCTGAGGAATGTAGGCTGGACCTTATCTATCTAGAGAGTATATTTCCCATAATGCTGTGGAAGGAGGAACCCCCCAGACTCTTCATATCTATGTTGTCAGCATTCAGATAAACACCCACCTGCCACTGATTAACTGTGAAGCTTTGGGCAAATCATTTCACTCCTCTGGGCTTTTATCATCACACCCAACCCACCACTTCTAATTTCAGACTAAGCCTGCTTTCCAGTTTCCACAACTGATGTACATGGAAGTTGAGGAAGCTCCGGGGGAAAAAAATTCCATTGTGTCCACAGTTGAGATCTAGCTGATAGAGTCATGTCTGTCAGAAGGAGGTGAGGTAGGGTAGTGTCTTACAATAGGGGCCAAATTACAGGGATAGATTGTAAGGCCCCTCAGTAGAATCTAACCTTTGGGAAGAAAGGACCCAGCAGGATGAACCTAACTTTGTGAAAGGGATTGAGGTTTGGGGTGGAGGAGTGGTCCCAGGTACAGAGTGGAACTGATCTAAATCCTGCTTTGTCCGGTCCCCTCAAAGCTTGGGGAAAGGAGACGCTTGGGTAGTGTATGGGTTTCCTATGGCTACTGTAATAAATTACAACAAACTGGTGGCCTAAAACAACAGAACTTTATTTTCTTGCAGTTCTGGGTGGCAGAAATCTGAAATCGCTCTGTCCAAAGGCTCTAGGGTAGAATCCCTAGAATATCTTTTAGTTTGTGGTGGGTCCACGCGTTCTTTGGCTTGTGGTTGTATTACTTCAATCTCTGTCTCAGACTTTGAGTGGCCTTCTCCCCTGTGTCTGTTGTCTTCTCTTCTGTCTCTCATAAGTATGACTGTCTTTGAAGTTAGGACCCATTTGGATAATCCAGGTGATCTCATCTTAAGATCCTTAACTTAATTATATCTACAAAGACCTTCTTCTAAATAAGGTCACATTCACAAGTTGGGAAGTTAGAACCTTTTGGGGCCACCATTCATCCCACTACAGTTAATTAATGCTGCTGTTAGTAAATGGGGCATAAGCAGCTATGCAGTGAGACCCTCTAAAAGCATGAGAGGCAGAGGAGAGGAAGAAGAGGTGAACACCAGCATCTTAGGGTGGCAAGGACAGTTGCCTGGCACCTCACTGTGGCTGAGTAGCTGTAGAGAGAGCAGCAGCCTAGAGATTCCAAGGGTCCAGCAGAGTGCAGTACAGGTGGGTCTCAGTCTAAGACAGAATGTTTCAAACTGAGCTTTGTGACTCAGTAGTGGGTCACGCGGTCAATTGACCCAGTCATAACCTGTACTAAAGAGAAAAATAAAAAGAATAAAAAAGAATAGGAAATACAGAGATCATTGCAAGGAATAAAGTATTGTTTTGAGAAATATGTGCAGAAGTCCTTGTGTGCACCGGGTTATGATGTAAAAAGTTTTTCTTATGTAAGTTGCATTAAAAAGTTTGAAAGCCATAGGCATAAGAGACTCCAGCATGGCACTTCACAGCAGTATTGAGAGAGCAGTAGGTCAGGGAACTATCCTCAGTTCTGGGTACAACATTGGGATTGACCTTGGAAGGCATCAGATCTCTGGCCAGGCACAGCAGCAATGGCGTGGACAGCCACAAGAGGGAGCTCGCAACACGTGCCAGACCTCCTTTAGAGCCCTCCCACCTCATTGACAGAGGGTGACCTTGCAAAGGAAGTGAGATTCTACTGATATGTGGATGAAAAAGGGGGCCAGTGAACTTTGAGGCCAACTATAAATGTGACATCGACTGCAAGTACAGGTTTGTGAGGCTGGAGGGGGCTGGGGAAGTTCAGATTACATGCAGTAGAAAGGTTTGTATTAGATTAGAACTTCAGTTTTTGAACTTTTGTTTCCCCTTCAAGCAGTTTGTTCCTATGAACCTTCATGGCAGAGTCCTGATCAGTGAAACAGAATCCCTGCAACATATGCCCCCCTCCCCCCGCCGTGTCGTCAGTCCCTGAGGAACTCTGTGCAGAGAACCCTAGACCTAATTGGGGAAGCCTGTAATGAGAACACTGGGTTAGAAGGTATTTGTAGTCACTTTTAGTGCTCATTCTTTGATTCCGTGGTTCAAAACAAACAAAAAAAATCTCAAATCCCGACTTCTTTTTGAAGCCAAGGATTGAGTATTGGTTATCTGTGAATGCCCAGCACTGCATTTGACAAAGGGGTTCAATAATTGAATGTCTGAGGGAAGAGAATATTTTGCATGCTTCTTTGTAACTTCAGCACCAAGCACAGCACTTTTTGCATAGTGGGTGCTTTTAAAAGATTGGTGCGTAAATTTTAAAAATGAATAAAATCTTGCTCTAAAATTTTGGAGGAAGTTGTCTTTTATCAGTCAAGCCAGCAGAGGGCAGGAGAGCTCAGCTTAACAACAGCATAGTCTTCTGTGTGCCCATCACAGCTGGCAGATGTGTAAGCCGGTTCAATTCCTTTGTAAGATTAGGAAATGCACAACCAGAAAAGGATGGAGACACAAAGCATGAAAGCCTAGCCTAGGGGATTCTCAAATCTCTGCACATTAATCCTCAGAGCTTTCTCCATAGGATAATACCTTTGTCAGGAAACGGGGAGTTTGCTTTAGACAGACTGCAGGGTACAGACCAGGACAGGAGCTGCCAGTCTTACAGTGTGACTTCTCCCACTTGGTGGAAGGGATCCAAGGAGCTTCACACTGCACTTGTATCATGGCAGGGATATAGAGCTAAGAGAATCAGAGGTTCTGATGCTGATACTAGTTACATGACCTTGAGAGACCCTTCTCTTCTCTTGGCTTCAGTCTTCCATATGTAAACTGAGGGACAGGACTAGATGACTTTTAAGGTCCTGGTCTGTAGTCCTGCCTTTGCCCTCAGTTCTTGGAGTATCATAAGGAAAGTCAATGAAGCAGGTGATTTAGCTTCAATGAGGCAATGCCAAGCGCATCTTCCTTGGTGTTGCCAAGAAGGAAAAGGAGAGTTGTGGGTGAGTGAAAGGAGACAACAGGATCCAGAAAAACAAAAAGACGAGAGGAGAGATTTGCAGGGAGAAGAGGCAGGAGAAGAAGGAGAAGAGAAAAGGAAGAAAATAGAGAGGGGGGAGAGAAAGGTGAAAGGGGGAGGAGAAGGAACAGAGCAGAGTGAGGTGAGAGGGGACAACCGTGGGCAGTGGTTTGTGACTCTGGCTTTCTAAGGTGGTGGAACTTCAGTTGCAAACTAGAAGTAAGCTCTTAAAATATACAGATAACTGAGCCCAGCCAGACCTAAGAATCAGAATCTGCAGTTGGGATTCAAGCATCTACGCTTTAAAAACATTTCTCATGCAATCCTGGTGCGAGGCCAGGGTTACAAACCACTGCTCTAGAGCAGTACTTGTAACTCGGAGTGTGGGAACAGTGGCGCCGTCGCAGGGCTACTTTCACTCCACGGGGCATGTCTGTGTTTTCTTCACATTGTTCCAGAGTGAAAGTCTCAGCGTCATCTGTTTATTGTACTTAAAAAAGTTTTAAAAATATTTTATAGTATTTTTACTTTTACAGAGGTATTGATCAGAAAGGGGTGGTTCCCATTCCTCCCCCTACCCACCTATACAGTTTCTTCTATTATTGACATGTTACATTAGTCTGGTACATTTGTTACAGTTATGAATCAATATCGATATATTATTATTAACTTAATTTTATATTAGGGTTCCCTGTTTGTATTGCACACTTTTATGGGTTTTCCCTAATGCATAATATTATTTATTCACCATTACAGGGTCATACAGAATAGTTTTACTGCCCTAAAAATCCTCTGTGCTCCACGGGTTCATGCCTCCCTCACTCCCTCATTTCCTGAAATCCTGGCAACCACTGACTTTCTTTTCATTACCTCAAATATTTGTCATTTCTTTGTGTTGGAAACATTAAAAATCCTCTCTTCTAGCTAATTGAAACTGTACAATAAATTGTTGTTAATTATAGTCACCCTACAGTGCTAGAGAACAGTAGATACTATTCCTGTACTTTTGTATCCCAGGATTGTCTTGAAGAGGAACTCCGTCGTCTGTTCTGCACTGTTCCAGGAGATGGGACCACTGATTTCTAGCCTCATTTCTCAGACCCAGAGATGCAGGAGTCTGGCCAAAATAATTCCTCCCTTGCTGACTGCACTGGGCAGGCTCATGGAAAACCTCAGATTTGAGCCCTTGTTTTAAGAAAGACACTAGGTAAGGAGAAGGGGAAGTATTCTCCGGGTGGCAGAGAGGCACAGAATACAGCTCAACTTCATTTCCTTGGAAGCCCTGAGTAGAAGTCTCAACAAGTGGGAAGCTTCTGGAGAGACAAATGGATCCCCAGGAAAAAGGGAAACTGGGAGCAGAATTAGGAACAAACTTCCCTAACTACCTTACCTTTGCTGTGAAAGAGGAAATGCATGGCAGGAAGAGCTCTGACATCATCCCAGCTGTACACCAGCTGTACAGCCTGGGCCTCCATTCCCTGGTCTGGTTGGTACTGACACACCTAATCAGCTGCAGAACACTGCACAGATGTGAGCAAGCACTGCTGTTCACTCCTACTGTGTGCCAGGAGCATGTGCCTACTGCAGCAGCCGACGGATGGGTGTTTCCTCCCTGGGCCTTCCAACAGATATGAAGACTTCAGCGACCGCATTAGCATATTCACGTAACAACTTCAGATAGTTCTTGGCATACAGGAGCAATTACATTGAATAGCATTTAGGGTTTTTTCTTGCTGAAGCTCAGAGCTGGCTGAGGGATCAGTAGACATACGTTGCTGAAAGCCTCAGCCACCCAGGGCTGTGGGGTCACGGGTGTGTGTCCAGTGATCTTATCCTTGGTGCCTGATGTTCTGATGATTGTTCTACCTGCAGAATCCACAGAGACCTCCTGTGTAAGGAGAGGGTTTTCCTTCAAGTCAGCCATCATTTTTCAACAACTACCCTGTGTTTAACATTTTGTGCTCTCTGAGAAGAATACAAACAAGGTTGAGATGAGGTTTCTGCCCTCAATGAGACTCAAGGCTTATGGCTGAGACATGCAGACTCCCAATGAACAAAAAATGAAGTCATCTGTGAAGGTCCCTACTAGGGGTATAAAAGACATACTTTTGGTCACAGAAGAAGGCCACATTGATCTAAATGACAGGAAACATCTTAGAACAAGCTGTATGATCCTAACAGTTGGAGATGGCTCAATGATACTCCAGGAGAAGGGAGGAGCATGCACAAATGGATGTGGAGAGCACAGGATGTGTGCAGGGAGGAGCAAGTGGCTGGGGGACGGGAGGACCAGCAGATGAGGAGTGACATGGGAGAGACTGAACAAGAAGGGTAGGGTCTGAAAAAACACAACTGTCAGGTGGGTGAGTTTGCACTTGGACTGGTTGGCACTGGGGACTCATTTAAAGCTTTTGTTCTGGAAAATGACAGGCTAGAGACCAGATAAGAGACTACTACAAGAGACCAGGCCTGAGATGTAACAATCCATCCCTCCCCATGGGAAAAGTTAACTTTATAGACTCTTCACCCTTTACTATCTGATGCAATCACTTTGGCCTAGGCTTAGTGGAAGCTGGTGAAAGCCAATTTGGTAGGAATGTCTGGCTCATCTACCATCAGCAGCTCCAGGGGCATGAGCTGGGAGTCTTCTAGATGAACAGAAGCCCTTGGAGGATGGCAGTTTCTCATTCTTGTGCTCCAGGGTCATGGGGATGCTTAGAAGAAAAAGTCCCCATGGGATTCTCACTCAAACACCCTTGCCCTTGGGCAAGAAGAATCGATGTGCTCACCATGGCCTGCCTCCACTCCCAACAATGCATCCCACCAAGTCTGCCCTCTTCTGCTTACTACACATTGATCTCCTTTTCCCAACTTTACTTAAGTCAAATCTTCCATTAGACATCTATAAATCTAGAAGACAATTCAACAAATGAATCCAAAATGTTAATAGTTACCAAACTTTAATGTGTTATGTCTCCAAGGTAAATATATGTGAGAAGAGGCTACTTTCTAATGGAGAAATTTCAGCACTCATCTGCTGCATTTCTGTGGAAGAGATCTTCCTGGATCTTCAAATCACACCCTACACATCCCCAGTGTGAGGAAGACCTGCCTGCCTAGTGGGTCAGAGCATTGGCAGGGACGCTCCAGCTCCCAAAGTGATTGATTGGCTCACTGAATATCACCCCTTGACTTAGGACTGGCTACTCCATTTCAGCAGCAATACAAAGCCTGGTCTTCATGGTCTTATCATATATTATGGGTTGCAAAGCACTTGCACACACGTTGTCTGATCTGGTACTCAAATCTTGTTTTAGAAAAGCAAGGATTATCAGACACATTTTAAGCAGGAGAAAACAGAGCATTTAAGTCTAGGGCCTCAGACACCCAGACCATGGCTCTTTTTACTACTCCATGTTGCTTTCTCCACTGACTTCATTCTTCACTTTCTTCCATCCTGAAAATAAAAGGGTTCCCCATTTGCAAAATGTCTAGGGTATAGGATCCCAAGTAACAACCACCAATTACCTCCCCCTACCACTGATTGATCTTGGACGTGATCAGTGCCATTGTGCACACAATAAGCACAAAATAGCCACCGACCTTGTCTTCCACTCCAGCATCAAACCCCTCCCCCCTTCACTTTATGAGAAGTCTCATGACTTCTTCAAAACAGGAACACTTTTGCTTCCACAAGGGCGCAGTTCTCCACCCTGGTCGCATAGCTTCTGCATTAGCATAATGCCCCTCCTCAATTGTATTAGCCAAACCTTGGCACCCTATTTAAGCTCTCTCACCTCCACACGTGGGGCTGTCTCCATCTTGAAGGCAGCCCCAGGCTGCCCTCCACTTTGAGCGCAGCCCAGTAGATTCTTTTCCTTTAATAAAGCTTGATTGGCTCCTGGCGTCTCAGCTCACTTTCTTTCAACCACTTTTGGGACTTGGGAGGTAAGATGAGACCTAAGGGTTGTCTGCAGAGGGCTTAGCTTGGGCAGGTTTGAAGTGCGTTTATGCATGCCAGCCAGCTTGGCCATGGGCATTTGGGGAAGAATATGTCTTCCTTTTGCACTGGCTCCTCTTCTCTCTTAAAGATTCTTAGAGTCCTAAGTTATCTCCTTGATTTTACTCTTGCCCTCCTAATTCTCTGCTGAGCAGAAGGCATTATTTTAAATAAATCAGGTCAGTTCCTTGCTCAAAGTCCTCTACTGGATTCCCTATCTTGCCCTTCAAGGCTCTCTGTGAACTGGCCCTGTCTCCAGACCTCTCCCCCTAGCCCCAACCTCCCCTCCCCTCCCAGTTCTAGTTTTCTTGGCTGTTGCGCTTTGAATGTCCCAAGCATACTTCTGCCTCTGGTCCTTTCACTGATCATCCTTCCTCCTGAGTTGGAAATTTCTTTATTCAGACATTTGGATGGCCGTCTTGCCCACCTTGTTCAGGTCTCTGCTCAGAGAGTCCCTCCCCCGAAGAGTCTTCTCCCTGTGCCGCCATGCTCTAGACCTTGCTTTAGCGCTTATAAATTTCAGCATACACTGACTAATGTGTTCATCATCTGTCTTCCTCACTACGACTTTGTCTATCCAGTTGACTGCTACTCATGGCATCTCAAATAGAGCAGATTCTCAGTCTTAGAATTTGAGTGAACTGATTTTACAGATGGAGAAACTGAGGTCCAGAGAGGAGAAGGCAGGTCATTAGCAGAAGCAAGACTCGAGAACAAGTTTTCTAACAAATCTGTGAAACGTCATCAGCACCCAGCTCTTTCCCCCAAATTACATAAAAACCAGGCTCTTTTCTAATACAAAGTCCTCATTTTGAGAAAGGGACAGCATTCTAACATAACAGTGCACTCTAGCTTGCTTTTTATTTCCTCAAACTTAACCTCACTGATTATCAGGGATGGAAGGAACCACAAAGGTGACCAGCCACACTTTGTTTTTGCAGATGAAGAAACCAAGGCTCAGAGAAGATGTCTTGCAGCTGGTAGTGGCAGAGCCAAATGAGAGCCCGGGTCTCCTGATTCCCAGTGCAGACACTTTCTCCTTCTCTGCTTTGGTTAATATTGAATGTTTATGTCTGCTCACAGATTTTATTGTTTCTTATTAAAGCAAGTTTCTGCTCCTCACACTGGCAGGTAGTCACCCCAAAATGTACCTTTCACAGAGGACATAGGAAATCATCTCCTGGCGAGGAGAACTGCATAAGAAAGAGGTCTGCATGCCTTGTAGAGGCACACGTATCCTGGCTGCAGTCTGCTCAGCCAGTTACCTCTCGCTCTCTGCATCAGTGAAGGGTGAAACATTCAGAAGTGAAGCAACATTCTCCCTTTGACCATGGCTAATTCCTGCCTGTGTGCCCTTGTGCAGAACCCCTGTGTTCTCAGGACCTCAGTATCCTTCTCCGTGAGGTTAGAGTAGCATGCCCTGAAGTGTTCAATGAGAAAGAGCTTTGTGAACCACAGAGGGCTGTGTTAACTATGGGGGAGAGAATTCCTGGGGACTTTGGTTTGGGAAATAGGGTCCCCAGTACAACAACAGACCACTTTCCCCTCCTAGCTTTTGAGACTTGGGAGAAAGTCTCTGACAATTAGCTGCAGAGAGCTCAGGTTGGGGAAGTTTGAAGTGCTTTTATGCTAAGTAAATCTTTATGATAAAATTGGCCATGGGAGATTTAAGGGAGAATTTGTGTCCTCTTTTGTCCTGGATCCTCTTCTCTTTTAAATGGTTCTTAGACTTGTAACAGTCCAAGAGTTATAAAACAAAACAAAAGCAAAACCCAGAAGTCATCTCATGCAAACCTCAGCACTCCAGTAGGGGTATGAGGGAAGCAACTCAGTCTTTACTATTCCCAAGTAGGTACTTAAACTGCTAGAAATCATGAGTGTTTTTTAAATATTTTATTTTATTTTATTTTATTTTGTCAATATACAATGTGGTTGATTATTGTGGCCCATTGCCAAAACCTCCCTCTCCCCTCCCTCTCTCCCCTCCCTCCCAACAATGTCCTTTCTGTTCACTTGTCATATCAATTTCAAGGAATTGTAATTGTTATGTCTTCTTCCCCCCCTCCCCGTTTTTTTTTTTGTTGTTGTTGTTTATTAACTTATTTATTTTTAGCTCCCACAAATAAGTGAGAACATGTGGTATTTCTCTTTCTGTGCCTAACTTGTTTCACTTAATATAATTCTCCTTAGGTCCATCCATGTCATTGCAAATGGCATTATTTCATTCTTTTTTATAGCAGAGTTGTATTCCATTGTGTAGATAAACCACATTTTCTGTATCCACTCATCCGATGATGGACATTTGGGCTGGTTCCAACTCTTGGCTATTGTAAAGAGTGCTGCAATGAATGTTGGGGAACAGGTATATCTTCGACTTGATGATTTCCATTCTTCTGGGTATATTCCCAGCAGTGGGATAGCTGGGTCATATGGTAGATCTATCTGCAACTGTTTGAGGAACCTCCATACCATTTTGCAGTCCCTCCAACAATGTATGAGAGTTCCTTTAATCATGAGTATTTTTGGTGAGAAGTAGCTGAGAAGGAGGGAGGAAAAAGAAAGGGAGGGAGCCGAGAGAGAGAGAGAGAGAGAGAGAGAGAGAGAGAGATGTCTAGAGCAGAGTCCAGGATAGATATTGGCTGAACGGGATGAGAATGGAGAGAGCAGTGCAGAGAAGGCAGGAGCAGAGGCAGATGGAGCCAGACTGAAGTCAGAAAGTGAGGATAAGGAGTAGAGAGAGAAGACAGAAGAACTGAATGAGGAAGATGCTGAGAGACAAATTCTGAGAAAGATCAAGGAAAAGGAGAGAGAGAAGAGAGAGAAAAGTGTAGAGAGAGTGGATGGAGATGTGGAAGGATAGGAGCAGGCATCAGGGCAGGAGGTGGGTGGGAGGAAGAGATCCCAGAGCACAGAGCAAGATGGTGGAGGTACTCTTTATTCTTGGACTGGCTCCTTTTTAAAGATAAACTCTTCTTTTCTACTCCATGGGGCTGCCAAAAATCAAGTCCTGGGTAGAGGAGATATGAAATCATTTGGACATGCCTTGGGACATTTGGGCTGATGTAACTAGACTTTGATTTCCCAATCCTGGAAACATTCCAGGATACATAGAGAATTTAAAATGTATTTCACGGGGTTGGGTTCCAAGGCTGCCCATTCATTGTTCTCCCAGAATATTCTACACATGTGAGTGACCTTTTAATACCCCATTTTGTGCTTAGCATTGTCTGGACTTGCCAAGCCCTGGAAGCTATAATACTTCTTGCTGGGCATTCTTTCTTTGCCTTGGCTTACAGACACAAAAGGAAATAGCAACAATTATCCAAACCATTCAGAACACTTCCCAACCCCTCCTGCCCCTCAACACAGTGGTTTGGGCCTAAGTACTGAGAATATCCTAATACATGAAGTGTGACTGATGACAAGAGTGGCCAAGTTCCCCACTGTACTCGGTTTCTGGGGATACATCATGTCTTTTAAGCTAATATTGTCTTCCCTGAAGCGCATAAAATATCAGCCCTTTAAAGTCTGCAGAGATCGTCTTGTCTATGCCAAGAAATTAGTTGGCACACCCTTGACAATGAGCTATTTTGAAAAAAGCTGCCAGACCTCCGACCTGGACAGCAAACACTTAACCAGACCACAACCAGAATTCTAGGACAGCTTTTCTTAAACTTTGGGTTTAAGGGAGGAGGAAGGGCTGGATCTGTCTATGAGTCTACTGATCCTTTCCCCACACATAAACACACAATAATGGTCACATATGTTTAGGGGGTTCCTAGATTTTTAATGTCCAGACTGGGGGTTCCTTAGATAAACCTCCTTCTGCTGGCTAGGAATATGTTAGAAAAGTCAGAGAAGAAAGAACCCTGGTCTTGGAATGTGGAAGTCTGATGTTTGCTCCAACTGTGCAGTATGTGAGCCAGAGCAATTTATGCTCATTTCTAGACTTTAGTGATTCAAATTCTGTTTATTAGATATTTTTTTGAGATTGACTTCCAGCTCCAAGTTTCTAGGTACCAAAATGAAGTTTTTCTCTCTTTCTCTCTCCTCTCTCTCTCTGGTATTTTTTGTTACAATAAAAAGGCAGGTAGACCAGAAGTCTCTCAGTTGCTGAGAAAGAGGGAGGGTGGGTAAGTCAAAGGTATTTTCTCTCCCAATACAGAGAAAAGTGAAATTCTTTTAGAGCCCTACTTCATCTTTACTAGACTTTTCACAGAGATAATGATGGAAGAGGAGATGGTTCAGTCCCTCTAACATTCATATTCCGTTCTCAAATCTGTTCTTAGAGGAATGATTCTGCATCTCCACTTGCCATACACATATACTTCTGCATCTGTTTGGCCCTCTTAAAACGTTTGAGTGTGATGACAGATGGAGTTGTCTGGGTACATTTATGTGTATTTGCCTATGTGCAATAATGTATTTGCTCTTCAAGGGCTGAGTGTTTGAGCCTCTGTTGTGTGTAATTAAGTGTGCATGTGTGTGAATAAAATTATAAAATATGTATGTTTGTAGAACTGAGTGAAAATAAAATATTGTATAACTAGTGTGGCATGTGGAATCCTGTGTGCCTGTGAATGTGCAGATTTTTTTTTTTTTTTTAACTAAGCCACTTTAGATCGTGTCGCCTCCCCTCACTTCTGTGATTGATTTGGAGAGGCTAATGGTGCGTAAAAGCGCTGGTGAGATCTGGGGGCGCCTCCTAGGCTGACGTCAGAGAGAGAGTTTAAAAAGGGGGAGACGGTGGAGAGCGCACAAGCCGCTTCAGGAGTCGCGAGGTTCACAGCCTTCGCTGCTGCTTGCGGATCCGCACCAAGGGTGTGACCCACCGCTCTCCAGCTCGCTTCCCCGGCGCCGCCGAGATGCTGTCCTGCCGCCTCCAGTGCGCGCTGGCCGCGCTCTCCATCGTGCTGGCCCTGGGCGGTGTCACGGGCGCGCCCTCGGACCCCAGACTCCGTCAGTTTCTGCAGAAGTCCCTAGCTGCTGCCGCGGGGAAGCAGGTAACGAGACCCCCCTCGACGTCTTCTCTTGCCTCTCCTGATCCCCTAACCCTCCCTTAACCTGGCTCCTGCCCTCTCGGTTTTGACCCAAGAGGTGCTCAGTCCTCTAAAGAGTTTCGGTGTTTCTCTGGGTCTCTGTTAGAAAAACTTTCAAAGTCTAGAATCCCCTCTTACCTCTTTTTTATTTTTATTATTAATTTTTTTCCGGTCCGTGCACCCAGTCACAGTTCAGGTGAGTTCTTTGACATTCAAGGGAATTCTGAGACTTGGGGAGTTGCCTGAGCACGAAGAGAGGATGGCATCTGTCCCCGGTGCTGACCGTGGGGGTGCTGGCCCAGGTGCTGAAACGCAGACCTCTGAAGCTGCTAACTTGTCCCCCAGCCCCACCTGTTCCGTTTAATGAGATTAGGGGTAAGGGACACTCTACAGACAGTATGTTTGCGATTGTGAGAGGGCTCGTTTTTCACAATTTACTTAGTAAAAACGGTAAGAACAATTCCACTTTGTAGTTCTCGATATGGAAATTGAGTTAAACCGTCAGCGCATGCTTTATTTTTGCAGAACTGCTTTAATGACCTATTATTTCTGTGTGTGTGTGTGTGTGTGTGTGTGTATGTGTGTGTGTTAAGCCTACAAAAGCATAAAACTTGTAAAAATATTTGATTTTTGAAGACTTTTTGTGTAACTTGGTGATTATAGCAACTGCCCTTATTTTTATATATCCGTACTTGATTTTAAGTGTGACAAAAAGTGCACAACTATGAAAACTGGGTTTCGGGTGTGACAAAGTCTGTTTTCCAAACCAGGCTTTTTCATTTCTTCTTCTTCATTCTCCTCTTCCTCCTCCTCTTCCCTCTCTTTCCCTTTCCCTTCTTCCCTATACAGGAACTGGCCAAGTACTTCTTGGCAGAGCTGCTGTCTGAACCCAACCAGACGGAGAATGATGCCCTGGAACCTGAAGATTTGTCCCAGGCTGCTGAGCAGGATGAGATGAGGCTGGAGCTGCAGAGATCTGCTAACTCAAACCCGGCTATGGCACCCCGAGAACGCAAAGCTGGCTGCAAGAATTTCTTCTGGAAGACTTTCACATCCTGTTAGCTTTAATAAGTATTGTCTATATCAGACCTTTGATCCCTCCCTTCCAAATCCCATCTCTCTTCCCTAATCCCCCAAATCCTCAGCAAGGCCCTTGCGTTAAAAATTGAAGACTGTAAATATCAAATAAAATTATGGTGAGATTATGAAAAACAAGATTTTGATTTCTTATTGAGTATACATTTCTGTTCAACAATACATAATGAACTTGAGTGATGGTTTCAGTAAGATATTTGAAATACACTCTCCAATTCTCACAGATGTATATTTAAAATTCCCAGTGGCAATAAAGGTTATGACTCAAATCATAATTGTTATTATTTAGGTCATTTCAAACTGAAATTATTTCAAAAAACTGTGCATTTAGAGTTTAACCCAATGACAATTATTGAGAGAGGTAGACATAAACATCAATCACATACTAAATACACTTAAAATTATATGTTGGATTATTGAAATGAGTATGATTATATATGGGAAGGCAGCCTGAAATGTGCAACCATCCACAGGGCTGATAAGTAAAATATACAACATATAAAAAATGGAAAGGAAAAATCATTTAAAAGTTCAGGAAAGAAGCTGGCTTAAATAGATACAATCAAGTTCTGAGCCTTTAAAATTTCTTTCTAGCTTGTGAACATGTGTTTAGAGAAACACCATTGCTTTTATATCTTCTTTGACAATCCTCTCTGTAATTGAACAAGGCTAAATGACTACCTCTGTTTTAAAAGTAAGCTTCCAAAATTTTTTTCTCCGGGGGAAAGAGTGCTTTTATTATAAGAGTCCAGAATGGGAGTACTATGGATTGGAAGGAACATGTGTGTTTGGTCACCTCACTAAATGCTATGCTATATTGAAGGTATTGGAGTTCAAAATCATAATCATGGGATAATTTGAGGATACATCTTAAGTCTTCTTTTAACTTTATCTAAACAGGAGTCAAATAAAATGCAAAAATAATGCTCAATAAATAGTAGCTATTATTAGTAGTATTATAACAACATACTAAATGGTACCACTCAAGGCAGAGATAAAAACATTGCTAATTTAACTTAGAGACCTGGAATAGATGCCCTTTTGGGGATGTGTGCTGTAGCTATCAATTGTATTTCTGCATAGCTGCTGTGATAATAAACCAAATATAAATACGTAAACTCAGTATACATCCCCATTGTATGAACTTACTGATGGCAATGTATAAACATCTAAGAGGAACTTTATATATTGTAGAAAATATTTGTGTTAGATAATACACACTTTTAATATAAATATAAAAATATAAGTGGCTTAACAGAAGTTAATTCCCAAACAACTGGTCAAACAGGAGAAAAAAATCCAAGCCACTTTACTAATCGTTGTGAAAACAGCACACCATTTGATATTCTGATGCATCTTTTATTCACAAGACATTTTTGGGGGGAATTAATGCGTGTCCACTTAAGGGATCTGTCTGTGCTAAATGCCTTATGTACATCTGGTTACCAACCAACTCAGTGGAGTAATAGAATCACATTATTATAATTAAAGCATGAAAGAGAACACAGCTTAATTGTTTTCTACAGAGTGTATGAGTGCCAGGGGACTTTAGTTTTTAGTATCATCTTGAATTTTCAGTTCCCAATAGTAGTATGGGAAAAAATGGCAGGAATTATTAGTCACATGCTCACATATATGTTTACTCCTTATTGAAAATTTAAATTGAATGAAACATTTGAAAAAGGGTTGTTTATCCTCCAGCCTTAGTTTTCCTACCTCCATAAGCAGAGGGTTGCATTAGAAAGGGCACTCACTTCTCTCCCAGGTGTGACAGCTATTTGTGCTTTGACATCGACAATGGTGCCTGAGGAGTGCTGATTTGGGGCCATTTTAAATCTACAGAGTATAACTTTGTTCCATTTTGTTTTGTTTTAAATATACAGAAGGTCTTACTTTTTTACTTCCTATTTAATTCATCTGAGTTTCTCCTAATTTTGATTCAGCAAAAGAATCTAGCATTCCAGCCTATTTATTGTCTAGCCAGAACAAACCTTTCAGATATTTTCCTTCTTCCCTGCCACAACCACATGCTTTAGCAATCCTGAACAACCTGTTATTTCTTTTCATGGGAGAGCTTGCACAGGTATTCTTCTTTTCTGGGTCTTAGTTTCCCCATGTGAAAATAAGCATACAATAGAACTAAACCCCGTGAATTATGAGGATTCACTGAGACCATGTATTTAAAGTTCTTAGTACAGGGTAAACAGTTGCTAAGTGTCACATGTTATGGTGTTAATTTTGTTCTCACATGCGGTGTGCTTTCCAGCCTCTTTTACTTTGTCTTCTCTATTTCTTGTCATTGCCACAAGCCCTACCTAACTGAGCCTTCAAGACCCATTCTTTTTATACTTCTTGCTCCACAAAATTCTTGCTTCATGCTCTCAACTGGAATATCTGCCTTCTCTGAGGACTTAATCTGTGTCTCTTCTGTGATGCTTATTTGTATTTTCTTACCATATATTATAGTTGTATAAGTGTATGTAAGAGTGAGTGTTTGTGTGTGAGCTTTCTTTGAATAGATACATGTATGATTCATATGACGGTTCATTTAAAGAATGAATGAATGAACTATGAACTTACACAGTCAAGTGAAACATATCTCTGTCTTCTAGATAATAACATTCTTCCTTAATTCTTTGCACAGGAAAATAACATTAGTAGCTATTCTATGTAATGCTAGTGTGACACCAGAAAGATATAGCACATGGTTATAATTTTTTTTGAATTTTTATTTTGTTGATATACAATGTGGTTGATTATTATGGCCCATCACTGAAACCTCCCTCCCCCTCCCTCTCACATGGTTATAATTTTTTTTGAATTTTTATTTTGTTGATATACAATGTGGTTGGTTATTATGGCCCATCACTGAAACCTCCCTCCCCCTCCCTCTCACATGGTTATAATTTTTTTTGAATTTTTATTTTGTTGATATACAATGTGGTTGATTATTATGGCCCATCACTGAAACCTCCCTCCCCCTCCCTCTCACATGGTTATAATTTTAATAACCATTGAAGTATGTGGTTAGCAGACTCACTTATTTTCAAAGCTTCGAGCAGTCCAGTTTTCTTTAACCATCATACAAAGTCCCTAATAAGGCCAGCTTAACTGCCCACCAACCATGAAGCTTACGGTTATAGAGAATCAAATTCACTAACATTTTTCTCATGTTAGTTTATTTTGAAATCATGCAGATCCTTTTTTTTATCCTAATGCAGGACCAGCTTTCTCGGCCATGGCTCAAACTATACTCAGTATACAGACAGTTCTGTTTTATGGTGACATGAACTATGCCCTTAACTCTGAATATCCAACATGGAAGGGGGCTCAGATATTATCTTGACCTCATCAATCATTTTATTAAAAGATGACATGGAGCAGTTACCTGCTGAAGACAACATAGTAGTCTGATGCAGAGCTTGGACACAGCCCAGGTTTCCCCTCTCCTACCTTGGGGTTATTTTGACTATACTACACTGCCCCTCAAGGAATCTGCCCTTCTAGATAACTGGTGTGTTACTTTAGTCTGATGTGAATACTAATTTTGTTCCTGGATCTTCCTTACCTACCACTGAACCACTGGTCTGCTTCTGAGAAGGAACAAGACAATTGGTACAAAATAACTTCCTGTGGTTATAGAAAGGCATTAGGAATAAATGGTAAAGACATTGATTAAGAGGGAAAGAAACTCAGGGAGACAACCTTTCACTAAATTAGACTCAAGAGGCAAAGAATGATTCTGTCTTGGAGTGGAGGCACAGGGGCTTCCTCAGAAAGCAGGTGGATATTTAAAATAAGAAGATGGCATTATGCCTGGAGACGTGGCCTTCAAAGAAATCATGATCCACCTCCACAGGGCTCAGGAGCAAGCATCTCAGGGATAACCTCCAGCTCTTCAGTAAGTGAGAATGAGTGCTTTAATTCCAGGTGTTCTTTTTTTTTTATTACCTGTCAGTTTCAAGGACTTGCTGGAAACTTGGAAACAAAGTTTGTATAATAAGGTCTCTGTTTTCAGGGAACTGAGTCTTTCAGAGAAGACACATTCATTAAAAACAACCAAATGCGATAATGCAGGTTTGCATGAGAAGAGAGCAGTCAGCACCTCCCCCTCTTCTCTTTCCTCTAAACTGTGCTTTTTATTAGTTTTTAATTATGGTTTGAACATCTAAGTAATTTTATTCTGGGTGGAATTAATAGGTTATAGGTATAATAATATAGTATACACTTTCATAACATAATCTACGTTAGCTTGAAAAGTGTTAATATTCTCTTTTGTATATAAAGAGACTGAGAATCAGAGAGATTAAGTAACTTGCCAAAGATGTCCCCAGCTAATTAGAGGTAGAGTTGGAACCAGGTCAACTGATTTCCAATCCAGTGCTCTTCCCACTGTATCTTAAGGGAAAGAAGGGAGTTAAAGGAAAATTGTAACTTGCTGGGCAAATTAAGAACACATCAGCTCCAGACTGTCTTAACTTAGCTCTTCTATATATAATACAAATGGGTATTACTATTCAATTATTGTTAGAGGAGAATGGGATTTAGCCTCTGGAACTGGGATTTGTTTTGTGACTTTATTAGGGGCACTATTTCCAAGGAACTGTTTGTAATCTTTCTTTTCACATGTTCAGCATCATAGCTTTAGCTTTGCTAAATGAATTAATCAGGAAGCAGAGAGAGAAAGAAATAGTAAAATTAATGACCTCAGGTATTAAGCACTCCTTTTCCCACTCACTCTTTCTTACACAGGTTTTAGTACAACCCAGGCAGCAGGCATGTTTAACTTGAAGCAATTACAGATCTACTGGTCACAGTCATTAGTGCATCGGCCATGGCGAGCTATTTATTATTTTTTTTATTTTTATTTTTTGTTTTACACCTCTACTGCTTGTATGATAAGCATACTTGTCGCTGGTTTTTAAGCACCAACACTTGGCCTCTGACACCCTCACTTATGATTGGGTAGTGGCCATGTCTTCCACCCTCTGGCCTTGTAAGTATATCCTGTGAAAAGCTGTCCTGAGGCTGAGATTTGGGGACTTGAGGATTTTCTTTGAAATGTATAAATGAGGTCAACTTTTACATAAGTAAGCATTTATGCTACTGAAATTAATATACCTCTCAGGGTCTCAGATAAACATTCTAGGTCACATAAGTAGTCATTTCATTCCTATTAGCTTCACATATCTCTGAAATGTGGTATGTTAAGATGGTAAAATTGTTATCCAGTTATTAAACAGCACTATTAAAATAAACTATTTCAAAGAGATTCAGGCATTTAAAGTAGAATTCAAACAATTAAGAAAGATAATGTATTCTCAGTTAATTGCTGCTTGACTCTATTTTTCCTGTATAAAAAAATGTAAAACTACATTTTCAGTTTCCATGCTGCATTGAGGTCAGATGTTATACTTTATGAAGGAAAGTATCAAGCTGGCCTAGAATTGCTATGCTTGGGTAGTAATTTATTTGACTACAAAATGCACATTATGAGAGTCAAGATTTACAAATTTAACTATGTCATAGCTTTTTCTTTCTCACTTTTCCATCACATTTGCCCACTCATGCCCCAAACAAGGGTGGGAAGCAATAATTTTGCTAGACGTCTCACCACCTTCCTCTTCATCATCACTTTTTAAAAAATCATATGTGGATTAGCATGATGTACTCATGAGTAAGACCTCCAATCAAGTTCTACAGCCTTCACGATCTGAAACTCCTTGGGTGTCAGGTCCTTTCTTTCAACTGAATTATTAAAACACTTATTTATGGATCACTTATTTGTCACTGCAGTGGACAGATTTCTGGAGTTGCTGCTTTCCTCCTCCTCCTTTCTCCTTCTCTTCCTCCTCTTTTTCCTTCTAGTTCTTCTTCTTTAATACCCACTCCTGCCTTTGACAGCAGCATCCTGAATTACTTTTGGTAAACCACCCCTCTGTGCATTCCCAACAATGTGGTTGGATTTAGATTGACTCCCTTTACAGTCCAGGAATGCTACTAGAGTGGATTAAGCCAATTCAAATATACCATCCCCTGGTCATAGGGATTGGTTCATGGCTGTTCACATGACCAATCACAGTGAACTTTAGGACTCTTTTGGGCATTGCTGGGACATCTCTTTCGTGCTGAGTGTGGATGAGGAAGCATGCCGTCCTGAGAGCTTTTGTCAACCACATTGAGACTTCCAGTGCAGTCTGAAAGGGTGTGTTGTTGAAGGCAGAGTGGAGAGGTGTTAAACTGGGTCTATAGTATTAACTTTATCTTAAAAAAAGGAGAAATATTTTTACCATTGTACTTTTCATATGTATGATATAATAAATTCTCTTTATTTTTTAAGGGTAGTTTGGGTAAGGTTTTCCTTTACTTATAACCAAAGTTTTCTCATGCAGACACTTAGTGCTTCCTTATATTGTTAGTGTTGTGTATGTTTCTATGGCTATGTCTTTGTTTATTTATCTATAGATACTTACATATTTATGGTTATCCTAACTTTTTGATTAAGATGAAAGTTTCAAGAAGAAAAAGAATAGATTTTATTAGACTTTGTATTTTTTGGAAACCCCAGTATGTGGCTATATACTAGCTTCTTTACAAATTCTGTTGATAATAAAAAAAGATAGAAATTGCTTACTTTAAAAAATATTTTCCAGTTTATTGAAGTGTTCTGCTACTCTTACCTCATTGCCTCATCACACATTTCATAGTTTGTAAGTTAGGCATCAGGGCAGCAATTTATACCACCATTTTTTAATATGTAGAAATTGATCTTTAAGGTATTCAAATAACTTGCCCAAAGTCACTGATAGCTTACATGACAGAGTGTAAAATCAAGACTAGCTCATCTGAAGAATTAGCCCTTCAAAAATGCATGAATGATGATCATTTTCTTCATCAGAGTGCCCTTTTTTTCAGACTAAATTCCTTCAATTACTTTAACATTTCTTGTATAGCATGACTTCAATTTTTTCTCACCACCTTGGATGCTTTGCCCAAGCACTGCTCAAATTTGTCTACGTATTTCTTAAAGGATAATATCCAAAACAGAATGTAATACGATGGGTGAAGATTGATTGGTACAAAAATAATAAGGCCTCCTTCTGCCTTCTAGATCAGGGGCTTCCCTTCTATTAATGCAGCAAAATAAGTGACCACATGCACTACTCAAAGTTCTGCTCACTAGAAGTGTTTACCTTCACATCAGGGCCTCTGGAGAGGGACTGTGGTGCTTTAGCTGTTCAGTTTTAGTGGGTGTCATTTTGCACAGAATCTGTAAACTGGTCCCAAGGTTGTTTTTTTTTAAAAATCAAGTATCTATAGGGAACCCCTCTAAGAGGTGGTGGATATGGGTTGAGATAGAAGAAGCAATGTGACAGAAGTAGAGACTGTGGGTATCTGGGCCACTTGCACATCCAACTTACTTGTGCTTTCAAGATGTCCATAAGCCCCTCCTTATACCTATCACTCCCACCTGTTGATGTAGTGTTGCTATGTGCCCCCAAATTTAGACTTCAGACAATACTTAGTTCCTGGAAGCTCAGGTTGCATTTTAACTTGGTGGCCCATGGTCAAGCATTCAATCTCTACTAAACAGCAAAAAGCCAGAAGCTGTTTTTATTCTGTTTTGGTTTGTTTAAATTTATTTAAAGGAGAATGGTTATCTTTATAGGATAGAATAGCTTAATTCCAAAACATGATTCACCAGGAGTCACTTATAGGGGACAGCCAAATGTTCCCGAAAGCCTTCCTATGTGCCATACATACTTCCAAACACTATGGATCTTCTGGGAATTATGGTCAAATAGTAGAGCTATTTGTACAGCAGCCTAGACCTGTTTCAAAGACTTCTTTTCTTTTCAGTCCTTCTCAAATCTGGAAGATTTCCAGATTAGTTGGTAACGAGCCTTAGTACTATGTCCAGATAAGTTATACATTGCTTCCAAAATCCCGAGGAGCCCACCAGCTATTTTATCTCTTTTTGGTAGTAGAGTAGAAGAGGATAGGTGCATCAATTTTACCTTCATCTTGGTAAGGATATTGCAATATGCCCCACCAAATTGGACCCCTAGAAATTTCACTGAAATTGAAGGTTCTTGAATTTTCTGAAATTTATTTGCCACCCTGTTGCATGCATGTGTCTTACTGAGATGTTTAGAGAAGTTGCTATGTCCTGCTCATCTGTTCCAGTCTCCCTGATATCAATGTAGTGAACAGGCATGATGTCCTGTGAAATGCAGAGGTGATTGAAGTTTCTGCTGACTGCATCATGACATAGAGTTTGAAAGTTGATGTAGCCCCAAGCTAAGACTATGAAGGTGTATTGCTGCCCCTGCCAACTCAAAGCAAACTGCTTCTGCTGATCTTATCAACAAGTTTAGGGAGGAAAAAAATTCTCCAGATCAATAACTATATACCAGGTACCAGGAGATATGTTGGTCTGAAACAGTAGTTGCAATTAGAGTCACTACTTAATTTTATGACACTCACTTTCATTCTCTGAGATCCATCTGTTTTTTGAACAAGCCAAATATAGGTAAGTTGTGTGGGGATGTGATAGAAATCACTACCCCTGTATCTTTTAACTCTTTAATGGTGCTATAAACCTCTGCAGTTCCTCCTGGTATGTGACATTGCTTTTGGTTTACAATTTTGGTAGGTTGAGGCAGTTCTAGTGGCTTCCATTTGCCATTCTTACAATAATATCTCCTTTTTCATGGGTCAGGGAAACATTGTGGGAATTCTGTCCATTAGGGAGATTTTCTATTCTATATATGCATTTCAGACCTTGAGAAATATCCATAACATGGGTACAGGGACACATGGTACATACTGTGAGATGGATCCAAACTAAAACTAACAGTCCTAACATTTGTATGGGAAAACAAAAGACCCTTAATAGCCAAGGAAATCCTGAGCAAAAAAATAAAGCCAGAGGCATAACAGTACCTGATTTCAAATTATATTACAAAGCTATAGTAACCCAAACAGCATGGTACAGGATAAAAATAGATACTTGGACCAATGGAAGAAAATAGAGAACCCAGAAATCAACCCATAGACTTACAGCCAACTGATCCTTGACAAAGGCAACAAGAATTTACATTGGGGAAAAGACTGCCTCTTCAATACATGGTATTAGGTATATTGGACATCCATATGCAGAAGAATGAAACTAGACCTGCACCTCTTGCCATACATCAAAATAAACTCAAAATGGATGAAAGACTTAAGTATAAGACCTGAAACTATAAAACTGTTAATGGAAAATATACGGGAAACACTTCAGGAAGTAGGACAGGGCAAAGACTTTAGGAATAAGAGCCCCAAAGCACAAGTAACAAAAGAAAAAATAAATGGGATTTTATCAAACTAAAAAGCTTCTGCACATCAAAGGAAACAATCAACAGCCTGAAATGACAGCCTACAGAATGGGAGAAAATATTTGTGAACTATACATCCAACAAGAGATTAATATCCATAATGTACAAGGAACTCAAACAACTATACAGTAAAAAAAAACAAATAACCCAATTAAAAAATGGGAAAAGGAGTTGAATAGATATTTTTCTAAGGGAGACATACAAATGGCCAATAGGTACTTTAAAAAATGCTCAATATCACTAATCATTAGGGAAATGCAAATTAAAATCACACTGAGATATCATCTCACACCAGTTAGGCTGGCCATAATTGAAAAGACTGAGAATAACAAATGCTGGTAAGGATGTGGAGAGAGGGGAACTCTTCTACACTGTTGGTGGGACTGTAAATTAGTACAGATACTATGGAAAAGAGTATGGAGGTTTCTCAAACAATTACAGATAAATTTACCATATGATCCAGCAATCCCACTTCTGGGTATATACCCAAAGGAATGGAAGTCATCATGTTGAAGAGATACCTGCACTCCCACATTCATTGGAGCTCTGTTTACAATAACCAACATATGGAATCAACCTAAATGTCCATCAACAGATGACTGGATAAGGAAAATGTATATATACACCATGGAATACTACCCAGCCATAAAAAAGAATGACATTCTGCCATTCACAACAATATGGTTGAGCTTAAAGAAAACTACGTTAAGTGAAATAAGCCAGGCATAGAGGGAAAAATACCACATGTCCTCACTCACAAGTGGGACCTAAGAGAGAAAGAAGGAAAGACAGACCACAGTGGTGCATTGGACTTGCAGAGGGAGAGAACAGATCTAGGGTTGCAGGGAGAAGGGAGGGAGTATGAGGGGAGAGGATGGGTGGGTGGCATGGGGAAAGAAATCACAATTTGTGGTAACGGGCATGCTGATAGCATTGATCTGATCATCACATCTTGGGCACAGGTGGTGATGGTCAGCTTTGTACCCCGTAAGTACGCACAATCAATTTTAAAAAGCGTAAAAAATAAAAACTAAAACTGCATTGATCCATAAGCATTACACTGACTTCTGAACCACAGTGGTGCTTTGATTTTGTAGGAATGAGCATGGGCTAAAATTCAGTAAATCCCCCAAATTCTGGTAATTTTTTCTTTTTAATGCACAGTTGTCCTGGTAAATGCCTGCAAGTCTCTTTGGGAAGGCTAAAAGTATACATTTTTGTGTGAGTAGCAGAGTCTCACCTCATGTAGATTAGCCTCCCCTTCATTCAAGGAGCTCTGGTCTGTGAACTGTCCCAAATCTTGGAATTGGTTGAAGTGTTCCAGCTTTTTATTATGGTGATTCAAGTGAACTTGATGGTCACCAGACCTAGAGTTTCTCCCTTGTATATATCAAGAAAGGTGCCCATCTATTTCAGTTTTAGGGTCACCATGATTAATTAAGCAATGCCAAGCATGTCTGTAGGTCAAACTATTTTGATTCCTGTTTTACCTCTATGCTTGCATGGTGAGTACACCCACGTTATCTCTGGTTTTTAAGCACTATCACTTGGCCTCTGACACCTCACGATCCCATCACGCCTACTAAATTCAGGGAGGTTATTTCTCTAGCAGCAATTCTCACTGTTATTTCTGGCCTAGAGAAAAGAGCCTTCATAAGTATTCACAGAGCTCTTTGTGAGGCTTCCCATTCACAGCCTTGGTGAAGAGAGTGTCTTTGGATCCTCTCATGGGAAAAACTAGGAGTTGAATGATCAAATATTATAAGACAAAACCACTCTAGATTTCTGATCTCCCCAAACTAGTGGATAATTCCCTTTACAGTAAAGTAAATTTCACTTTAACTTTATTTAGTGTAGGCTACTTTAGGGTTTAAGTTTCAATCAACTAAGCATGAAAACTATGAGATCCACTCCCAGCCAGGATAGCTAACCTATGATCCAGAATCTCTCTTTAGTATACCCATATCAACCTACTTGGTCTAATCAACATGATATTTTTTTCATCCTTAGCATCCATTCTCATACAAATTCCTCAGTTTTCTATCAACATATATTGGCAAAATCTTTAAATCCTTTTGGAAGTATTTTCTTAATGTCACACTTGTACCTTATCACTTGGGGACCATTGGGATTTGAGTTGAGTGATAGCTCTAAAGCAAAGGAGATGGTGAGAGTAGATCCTGAGAAGGAGAAGGATCAGCAGTACCTTCCAAGGCAATCATCCCGGAGGGCATTAAAATTTATTTAAGATGGGAGAGACTAACCTTTCCAGGCAGGGGTGGAAGGAGTCTTCGTAGAATTTAGGGATCTGAGATAGCCAGCTTCACCAGAATCTGAACATATGTCCCCATCCCATCAATTTTCAGTGCCCTACTCTTCCCTAAACAATACTCTACATTTAACATGAGAGACCCTGTGACATCATGAATTCAATTTGTATTTTAATTTAGCCATCTTTAGGATTAGACTTCAGTGTTAGTTGTAAGAAATTTGAGCCATATGGCTAAGGAGATAACGTTCTTTTTAGGACAACAGTAGAAGCTCTCTGGTCACCTACCTGCACCCTGAGTTGGAAAATTAAAGCTATGAGCTCATATTTTCTTTTCTCAAGTTGTCCAGTACCATTATTCCCATTATACTTTTAATTTTTATTAAAATGTTCTTGGTAGCAACTAGTTGGTCATCCAAAGCCTTGCCTTTTATAGCCCTTTGATTACTGGTATCTACAGGTGATATTTTAAGTGACTATTATGCCACAGACTACAAATATCCCCGACCACAGAATTATTAATGCCTATAAATATAATCCAGAATCTGTCCTTATGGTTCTGTTCCCATGGACAACCTCTGGTACCAATTCTGGTGTCAGTTTGGGTTTGGTCAGGGTAACAGAACCACTGTAAGTGATATGGAATAAAGACCTTTTTTCTTTTCTTTTTTTTTAAAGATGACCAGTAAGGGGATCTTAACCCTTGACTTGGTGTGGTCAGCACCACGCTCTCCCAAGTGAGCTAACCAGCCATCCCTATATAGGGATACGAACCCATGGCCTTGGTGTTCTCAGAACCAAATTCTCCCAAGTGAGCCACGGACCGGCCCTAGGAACTTTTAAATAAGAAGTAAACCTTACACAGCTGTGGGGTCTGGTGAAAAAAGTCCATGGAAGGCCACTTTGGTGGTTGGCCTCAAGTCACTGTAGGTAAGCAAGAATGTAAGTTAAGAAGAAAAGCTGGCTGTGACGTGGGGAGAGTGAGAGAAGTCTGGAACCTGTGCAAACTTATATCCCATAAAGACTAACTGGAACCCTTATCTTTCTCACCACCTTCAACCTTGACTCTATGAGAGACTTGAAAAAACAGTGGGTATCCTTTGCCACAGAACTATGCACACACTCATCCCAGGAGTCAGAGAAGATAAAGGAGGAGCTCTTGTGGGAGGTGAAGGAGCTGTGGACCTGGCTGCCACTGCAGGCCAACAGGGCGAGCCAACAGGTCAACGCAACGTGCAAATCGCAGTGGCCCCTGGCACCCTACATCACACAGGTTGCTGCTTCACTCTCACCTTCCACATCTCATGCAAAGTTTTCTTATGACTAGTTATAACTTGGAATCTATACAAAGTAGGGGATTCTAGAGCACATAGTTGTAGCTTAGCACATCAAGTAAGAAGTGTTAGCAAAATCATTGGTTAGAACTCTTACATTGATAATAGGTTGAGTGTACATTTCAAACACATTTATACTTGTGTATATAATTAAGGAATGGTCTCATGAAAAATAAATCTAGAAAATATCACATAAATGTGACCAAAAGTTATTATTAGTTTTTCTTTTAAATTGATCTTTTCTGTGGTTAGCATCAGCTATCTGTATCAGCAATATATGAACTACTTACATGGCCTAAAATAGATATATTCAGAGCACTGTATCTTCTACAAATTGTTTCCTTCAAGCTCTTCACCAAACAGATTCAATTCTCCAGTGTAGGAGGTACACAGAATACAGTAATCATTGTAGAAGTACAAAAAATTTAAAATCCAATCATAAGACTATTAAGGGCAGCAGAGGAGTTAGAGTGTGGTACAGTAAAGGAAAAATAAATTATGAGATTATATTTGGAGAGATGTGGAGTATGGGCAAAGTGAAAAAAACAGTCCCTCTTAATTTGGGTTTTGCAACGTTCCATGTACTCTGTATCATTAAGTGTAATTTTCAAGCACACAACTGAGTAACAGTGAGTTGCATTGATACAGTTATTTTGACAGAAGAACCTGAAGTCTCACTTTGTTAAAATAGAGATTATCGTATTTCCAGAAACTATTTTATGTGTAAATAGTTTTACTTTTGTGATATATTAATATATGGAACAAATACTTTTACAGTAACTTTGATTCTATAATTCTATTTGGAAATATTTATGAGCTTATTCTTGCTACCTGCTCCTACCAGGCCCATCCTGTGTTCAACAGCTGCCCAGCAACTTTGTGCTTTTTGGCAAGTCTAAGCTTCCCTTCCATCATTTACAAAATAGGGAAGACTGTACTCACCCTGCCTACCCTACAAGACTAATATGAATCTTAATAAGATAAACTATTTTATCAATGAAAATAATAAAAAATACTTGATAAATAATGCCCCAAGTTAGCTATGAAACTTTGAGAACATGAACTTTATCAAATTCTTTTATGCTCCCCTACTCTCCAGCTCAGAGACTTTTTTGTACTTGAGGAAGCACTCTAACTGGAAGGAACAAGCAAATAGGAAAGGAAAAAAAAAGAGAGAAATAAAAAATCAACACAACAAAATAATTTTCAAAGGTATATATTGCTCTTAGCATCTTGGTATTTATGGGATTGTACTAGACATGAGAGAAGTCACAACATTCTGTGCAAAGCACTGCATTATTACTGCAGCAATAAAACACTGAATCATATAAAGACTAAGCCTTCAAGATAGTCACAGTCCAGTTTAGAAAATAGTCAACATTGAAGGCACATTATGATAACTGCTATTATAGATATAAAAAGGTATCATGGAAGACTGGGGAAGGAAAAAGTAATTTTAGTTTGAGTAATTAGGAGAGTGTGCTTGGAGGAGATAGAACTTGAAGGATTGGTAGAAATTTGATAGCTGGAGACTTAGCTAGATTAATAAAGGAGAAGGGCATTCTAGGCAGGAAACATGTGGAGGGCAGTCAATCTATCTTTATTTCTCATATGTGCATTAAATGAATTTGAGCCAAAAGTTGCAAAAAAAAGGCATCTTATGCTGCAAAACCTGAAACAAGCCTTCAGTGGAAACACCTACAGGGGGAAAAGAAAAGCAAAAGATTAAACAGAGAGAATATTTTTTTTTTCCCAGAGAGGATGGAGAATTAAAAGGAAGAGTTATTGAAAGCGATAGAAGAAAACTTAAATCTGGTTGCTGAATCAGTACAAAAACAGACTTAATAATAGGGATGGTGATGCTAAAATTGAGTAATAATAATAATGCTAAAAATGATAATAAGAGAACTTCTGGTTTCACCTCTGACATGCGAAGAGCTTGGAAATCCTCTCTCCACACCCCGAGGAGAAAGCTGAACAGTGTGAAAATCAATGATTTTTATTAGGTCCATCAGAGAATTGAGGTTACAGTGAAAACCACCACCCTGAAGCTGGAGAGACAGGCAATTACAGAGAATCACAACCAGATTAGCTTCCTGGGAGCATCAGCCACTGGAGTCAGTCACTGATAGGAACACTTAAATTTTATTTTGACTTATTTCTGGAGGCTCAGTGTGGGCTAGCTGGAGAGTTAAAAGTACTGGGACCCAGTCCTGGGAGAATACCCATCCTCCTCCAGGTTTTATTTTCAGGATCCCTACCAAATTCTCACAGTGGAGACTGAAGATCAATTTCCTCCTGCTTAGGGCAAGGGGAGGGAGAAAGTAAGCATTGTGAAATACGCCCAGGGACAAATGTTCTCAGTCACAAAGCACTGGTCTCAAGGGACACTACTTTGCCAGAGCCTTTTCTGACGTGGGGGAAGAACAATTTGATAACTCCAAACCCCTCTAACGTTCCTGTCTCACATAAGAGGAGAAAAAAAAATTAAAGAAACACTTTTGAAGGACAGGCTAGGGACTCATGCCCACTAACAAAACTGGGATTTAACCACAAGATTACAGAATGTTTCCCCTGTCCAATACCTGACCACCACATCAATCTACTGTGTAATAACAGTAGATTACAACTGAGAGAGTTGCAAGAGACAAACTCCATTTAAGGAAGAAAGTTCTTAGGGAAGCTCAAAGACAACAGGGAAGAAAATTAAAGGAAACTGAAGCTTCCGGAACCTATAGCTACTACAAATATTAAGCACAACCCAGCTCCTAGCTTGATTAACATGAAACCTCACAGCAAATGCCTGAGTACCTCAGTCCTATTACCAGATACAATACAGCCGGTTTTCAACAAGGAATTACATACAAGGCATGCTAAACGGCCAGAAAAACATGCTCTGAAAAGACAAAGCAATCATCAGAACCAGACTCATACATGACAGAGATGTTGGAATTATCAGGCAGGGATTTTTTTAAATCACTTTAATTAACATGTAAAGGGCACAGATGGAAAAAGTAAACAGCACACAAGAATAGATAGTGCAGGAAAGAGATGGAAACTCTAAGAAAGAATCCAAAGGAAATGATGGGCATAAAAACCATAGTATTAAAAGTGAAGGTGAAGAATGCCTTTGATAGACTCATCAGCTGAAGAAGAATCAATGAACTTCAAGATATGTCAAGAGCATCTTTCCAAACTGAAATTAAAAGAAAAAATTTTTTTAAATTACAGAATATCTAAAAACTGTGGGACAATATTAAAAGGTGTAACATTAGTAAAATTATGAGAATACTAGAAAAAGAAGAAACAGAGGAAAAAGCAGAAGAAATATTTGAAGTTATAATGGCTGAGAATTTTCCAAAATTAGTGACAGACACTGAACCAGAGATCCAGAAAGCTCAGGGAACTTGATAAATTCCACCCCCCCCAAAAAAAAAATCACATGTAGGCATATCATGTTCAAACTGAAGAAAACCAGACCAAAAAAATCTTGAAATAAGCTGATGGTGGGGAGAACCCTACATATAGAGAAACGAGGATAAGAATTATATCAGACTTATCAGAAACCATGAAAACAAGAAGTGAATGCAATGAAATGTTTAAAGTGTTGAAGGAGAAAAACCCACCAAACCAGAATTTTGTATTCAGCCAAATTACCCTTCAAAAGAGGAGAAACAAGACTTTATTAGACAAACAGAAACAGATTTGTCAGTATAGATCTGCCTTGAAAGAAGTGTTAAAAGAAATTCTTCATAGAGAAAAAAATAACATGGGTCAGAAACACAAAACAAAGTGAAGAAAAGAAGAGCAAAAATAAATGAAGGTAAAATAAAATCTTATTTTTCTTATTTATGATTAATCTAATAGGTATCTGTCTGAAGTAATAATAGTAACAATGTAATAGGTGATTATAGCTTATGGATAAGGGAAATAAATATCAATAATGTTATAAGGGATGGGAGGGAGGAATTGAGAATATTGTTTTATATGGTATCTGACTACCTGTGAAGTGGTGTAGTGTTATTTGAAGTGGCCTTAGATGAGTTGTAAATGTTTATTGGGTACCGTAAGGCAACCACTAAAATAACTGAAGAAGTATAACTGATATGCTAAGAGAGGAAGGAAAATGGAATCACATAAAATGCTCGATTAAAACCAGAGAGGGCCAAAAAATGAAGTGAAGATAAAAAAGAAACAGAACAAATGCAACAAATAGAAATAGTTACAGACATGATAGATATTAATTAAACCCTGTCAGTAATCTCCTTAAATGTAATACACCAATTAAAAAACAGAGTGGGTTAAATGGCCAACCAAAAAAACAAAAAAATCCTAAAAGCCCAAACCCCAAACAAACAAAAACCTAAGGCCTAACTATCTGAGAGGACTTCAAAAAGTTCATGGAAAAATGGAATTAAAAGGTAAGAATAAAAAATACAAACTTTATTTCTCAACATAAGCTGCATAAGTTCAAGACATTTTTGTAAGTAATAATACTAGCCATTTAGTTCTTCCTTAAACAACTGAGAGTCCTGGGAATTTAGCCGTGTCAATGCAGTCTTTTTTACATTATTCACTGAAGAAAAATGGATGCATTTAAAGCTTTTTTTAAGATTAGGAAACAAGAAGTCAGAAGGAGCTCAATCAGAACTGAAGATGGATGTCTAATGATTTCCCATCAAAACGCTGGCAAAACTGCCCTTGTTTGATGAGAGGAATGAGCAGGGCACTGTTGTGGTAGAGAAGGACTCTCTGGTGAAGCTTTTCTGGGCGTTTTTCTGCTAAAGCTTTGACTCACTTTTTTCCAGACACTCTCAGGATCAGTGGATGTTACTGTTCTTTGGCCCTCCAGAAAGCCAACAAGCAAAATGCCTTCAGCATCCCATAAAACTGTTGCCATGACCTTTGCTCTTGACCAGTCTGCTTTGCTTTGACTAGGCCATTTTCACCTCTTGGTAGCCATGGCTTTGATTAAAATCAGCATGGAAGAGTTCCTTCTGCTCCAGGTAAGTAGATTGAAGTTGCTGTATCTTTCCATGTGTACCTGTCTCTCCAGATTTCAGGTGGCAATTGTCCTTGCTACATCATTTCTCTGATGAGTCCAAGAAAAGCTGTTGATTTTTTAATTTGTACAATTTACAGTTGCCCTTAACAATCGTTCTTATTGCATGGATGGAGCTGATAACTTCCGAGCTCTTTACATGTCAGAGCTGAAACCAGTGTTAAACTAAAGTTTGTCCTAAGAAATCCTCTGTTTTTTCTTTCCTGTGAACTGCAACCTAACTTAGTTCATTACAAACTGAAAACCTGACTTAGGAGTGTGCTTCTGTAACAATAGCTGAATCTCAGCCAATCACAGCAGCTGTACATCAACCACTCACATGCAGGCAACTGTTCAAACTGCTTTCAAATAAGGCAATGCTGAGCTCTAACCAATCCAGCTGTTTCTGTACCTCACTTCTGTTTTTCTCTATGTCACTTTTCTTTTTCTGTCCATAAATCTTAGCTCATCATGCAACAGTCCTGAGTTTCTCTGAATCTGTACTGATTCTGGGTGTTGCCCAATTCGTGAATTGTGTGTTTTTTTTTCTTTTCTTGCTCAATTAAATTGTTAAATTTAATTTGTCTAAAGATTTTCTTTTAACACCAGAAATCTTCATCTCCTAGAATTTGTCAAAAATAAATAAACAAACAAACAAACAAACAAATAAATAAAAGTGAGAGACTCTCCTATGATAGTGCTATAAACACATAATAGACATGTGTTCTCTGCAGAATCTGCCCCTCTAGTGCACTCCCACTACACCCTGCATTTATCCATTCCCTCCATTGCATTTTCCTTACTGTGTGGTTACCTTTTTAGATGTTATTTTCTCTCTAGACTGTAATCTCTGTGATGGCAAGAATTATGTCTTGTTCATCTTCATAGCCCAGTAGCTAGAGCATTGCCTTGAACAGACTAATAATAAATGAATGAATAAATGAAGTCACCTTAAAAACAGGGTTAACCCCCAGCACCAAAACAAGGAAAGCAGGGCCGGCCCAGTGGCGCACTGGATAGTGCACCGCTTGGGAAGCGCGGCGGTGCTCCCGCCCGAGGGTTCGGATCCCACATACAGACCGGTTCCCGCTCACTGGCTGAGCGAGGAGCGGGAGCAACGCCGAGGGTTGCAATCCCGTTGCCGGTCCCCGGTCCGGTGCGGGGGCAACACTGAGGGTTGCGATCCGTTGCCGGACACGGAAAAAGACAAAAGACAAAAAAAAAAAAAAAAAAAAAAAAAAAAAAAAAAAAAAAA
>NW_007726194.1:138533-231123 GCF_000696425.1 Galeopterus variegatus | reverse complement strand
AAAAAAAAAAAAAAAAAAAAAAAAAAAAAAAAAAAAAAAAAAACAAGGAAAGCTGGGCATAGCCATCGATCATGGCTGAATGGAAAATCTTTAGTTTCCTTGATGATCATTATAATTCAGTGGAAAGAACATTTGTTCTAAGTGGCTGCTCTGTGTAATACAGAAAAGGAATCCAGATATAAGAGGTTTTCAGAGTATCTTTAGTCCTGCCTTGGATACAAGACCCTCTCTTCTTCTATCAACTTAGGTCGCTTGGCCCCGGCAGGGAGATGGATACAGCAGTGTACTGCAGCTCAGTGCTCCTGGCCACCATGATTTACCAACTCACTTTTGTTGCTCTGAGTCTACACTTGCTGAGCATGCTGACTATATGCTGAGACTCTCCCTGAGTGGCTGATCCACTGCCCAAGGTAATATCGTATTTGCTTTTCTAAAATTGCCAAGTCATTACCACCAATGTATTGTTTATTTTGCATTGCTGTTAAGTGGCTCACATACTGCAGAATATCTGTGTGTGTGTATAGTTATTTTTAATGGTGAACTCCTTCAATTTACAAATATTTATTGAAGGTTTATTTGCTAGGAAAGGTGGAAACTACAAGTTAAAATCTCTGTCCTTAGTTCAAAGTCTTAATGCATGTTCATTAATAACTACAGAATAAGATGTTGGTTCTGAAACGGTGGTCCCTGAAGGGCATTAGAATCATCTACAAACGTGTTAGAAGTACAAATTCTTTTGCCCAACCACAGACGTACTGAATCAGAAATTCTGGTGGTGAGCCTAGCAGTCTTTGCTTTAACAAACCTTCCAGGAGATTCTGAAACACACCAAATTTTGAGAACCACTGTTTTAAGACAGTAAGAAAAAAATTTGAGGATTGGGTGAACTAGGAAAGTAATCACTATGGTGAAGATGATACTCAATTGTAGATATTTACATTTTGATTTAGAACTTTTAGCAAATAAAGTTGAAGTAACTTTTATCTGTTCCCCAAGCATATTATCTTTTCTGTCTCTCCCTTTAGAGGCAGACACTATCATGAATTCAGTGTGTGTTCTGCCTGCTCATGGCTTTATAGTTGTATTATACATGTATGCAATCATCACTTCTGTGTTGCATTGCTTTGCACTTTAACAATTTTTATGAACAGTAGCTTATGTTATATTTTTGAGATCTATCCATTAAAATTGTTTTCAGTCATTTCAATTGTTGCATAGTCTTTCATAGCGTGAAATGTCACAATGTCTTTATCCATTCCTCTACTGATAAACATTTGAGTTGTTTCAAATTTGTAAAAGAGGAACATAAAGCTTGTGGATATCTTTAGTTCTTTTTTCAGCATTATGAAACTAGATGAGCTCTCTTTACCACAGAAAAAAGTTAAAATCTAAATAACTCTGCTGGTCTTATAGTCCCTTTCATTTAACCATAAGAATTTCATCCTTCCTGGAAACCTTTGCATTACAACCTGCTTTATTTGAATATATGCATGTGTGCATATATACATATTCAAAGGAATATATATTCAAGTGAATGTATATATATTTATATATAAACTATTCCCCCAAATATGACTCTTTGACATGTTGGAATACAAAAGCAGCTTCAAGATCTTTCTGACCATGCCCGATCTCTCAATCCTCTGTCTCTCTCCAAAGCACAGGTTGACGCTGTTCCTTTATCTGACTAAAGTCTGGATCCACCAAAGAAGAAAAAAACAATCAGTACCTCTGGTCCTTTCCTGCGTTTCCATATCTTAACTCATGTCACAGGGAAAAAGATTGATTTATGTCAACACATCTGGGCAAACTTTTATCACAGACATTGTCTTCTATCGTGGTCCCATTCAGTATTTTGAAGAGAATTATTTACTAGGGATTACCTGCTCTGTGGGTGCAACAGACTTTGTCATTCTCCAAGCCCTTGAATTCCCCTAAAAATCATTTACTCATTCACCACCATCTCCCCCTCCCGTAATGAAGAAGGGTATATAAACATCTGTACCTCACTGTGTTATTGGGCAGTTATTCTGCTATTCCCCTGTGCTATGCACCTTAAAATAAAATTTGGTAAGTCTTTTCTCCTAATCAACCTGTGTTTTGTCAGTTGATTTTCAGCAAACCTTCAGGGGCTAAAGAGGAAGTTTTCCCTTGGCCCCTACAACATATATATATGTTAATTACATATATATACACACATATAATTACATATATATATATATAATTTAATGAAATAAAATAGGTAGAGAAGGGGACTGTTGGAAAGTTGCTCTTTTTTCTCCCAACTATTACCTTGGGAAATAATACCTGACCCATACCTGCCTATTTCAGACTTCTCATACAGGTTCCCTCAAGGATAAAATCAGGGAAACTCAGTAGTCATTTTCATGGATATGCTGAGAAAAATAGGTGGAGAAAAGTGATTATAGTTTTATGGTTCAAGGAGCTCCCAATCTGTATGAGTTTTGTATTGCTGCCTAACAATGTTATCATGAAGCCAACACACATTTATTAATATAGTCCAGGAGTCTGAGCATGATTTAGCTGGATCCTATATATATATATATATATATATAATTAAGTCTATCTCCTTATTGTCCTTTTGTACTTATTCATCCCATCAAGATTAGGTCTCACTGAAATTGCTTCTTTGGAAATTGTCTATAAAGAGAATACTCAATCTCGGCAGGTGTTTATATACTCTCTTGATTTCAGTAGGTGTAAGTTCTCATCAGATAGTCTTAGGGAGTCAGAGGGCTGAAAAATCAGACACTTGCTTGTAAAGCTGAAATCTATTTCATTCTCCATTTGGAAATAGCTGGCTCAAGAGGCTGACCTCAGTATTAACAGGAAAGGCTTTATCTGCCTGAGTGGATCCAGCCACAGAGAAAATAATTTGTGCATTGGGTGGTGGGCTATGGGCCATTAGAGCATAAGGCTGTTTAACTTGCCATAGGTATCTTTAGGAAAGTCACTTATATATGATGAATTTAATTCCTGTAACAGCCTCGACCACCTCCTAGGAGTTCACCAATGACCTTCTGATCCTGGCCTGAGAGTCTCCCTAGAGACATGTGTGGTTGGGAGAGAATCATAGCATCTTCTGTCTGTGTGCCCACTTTCATTCAGAACATGAACCGGTTCCCAAGGCTGTGTGCTAACCTACCATTCAATACTTGAACCTACTCAACCATACCCCATCCAAGAATCATCTAGACTCAGCTTAATGCCTCTGGTTATGGCGGACTCATTGCCAAGCACTCCCATGCTTTGGCCCCCTCACTGCACCCATGAGCTCCGTTCTCCCTGCTAAACTTTCGCTAGAACTATTCCCAGTTCTTTCCATTCCTTTCACATGTAACATGGATTCCAATCCTTTCACTCATCTCTGCACACACTTGAGTGTGGTCTATGTTTTGTTTTTGTTTATTTCTGAAAGTAAGAAAGCATTCTAAAGGTCAGAGAAAAAAAGGATTTTAACTACAGGGTTAAGCACATCAATTCCTTTTTATTTTTTGATGGACTCTACCTCCTGGTACATTGACTACATTAATCAGCTCTTGGTTGAAGGGAAAACTAATCTGTGTTGGCTTTTTGGTTTATTGCTGTCACCAAATCATGCAGACATTTTGTCAAACACTGAGAGGACTGGTTTTTCTAATAGATGAGAAAAATGAGGTTTGTGGAGGAAAAGTGTCATATCTATTGTTACGTTTAGGATTAAATGCTGGTTTTCCTGATTCTCTTATCAGTCAGTGCTCATTGTGTTATCATTCCAAAGACACTGGCAGGCATCAGTCAGATGTAAGTTAATTATAGAATTTGCAATTTGGTTTTGGGGGAGGTAGGGCTGTGAAGGAGGTCATGCTGTCAATTTCTGCCAAACTATAATATAATGGGTAGAGCTGGGTAAGTGGGTTTCCTAATGCAAGGTGGGTTTAATTCTAACTGCAGCAGCACACAGTCCTCAAGGACTAGTGGACAAAATCTTCTCTGTATATGTTTAATTACAAGAAATATTACTGAGTACCAAGGCACCAACTAGGTGCTGTGGATATTCAGAGATGCTGCCCTTGACCTTGATGAGCCCAGTCCAGAGGGGGAAGCTGACATGTTCATGGCTGAGTGTAAGAAGTTCTCTGGGTGAAGTGTGAAGCAATTATTACAGGAGTACAGCCGAGAGAAAAGGCTCACTCCCATTCAGGGGAATTAGAGGAGCTGAGCTTTTACCAGATGGTGGAGGGCAGAGGCCCGCGAACGTGGTTTCTAAGTCAAATAGGTAGATGGTAAAAACAGACAGAAAAATGCAGGCTGTGTTTCAAGAATGATAAGTGGTCAGTTCCTAAACATGTTACTGTGATCTAGATTCTTCCCTGGAACTCAAAGAAAAATTTAGGCAGCTGCTTATCCATCCTTTCTTGGGGTGGTTTTTTCAGGGAGGCAAGACTTTCCCTGAGATAGATGGTGTATTGTATAGGTTCTCTTTTGAGATGGTGCATGAGCATTTCCCAATTTCTTTCAGAAACTAAAAAGCATTTGCAGGGATAAAAGCAAAGAGGTTTTGTTACACCCTGCACCACCCAAAGAAAAACAAAATGTTGAAATGGCCTGTCAAAATGTTTTTTGACAATTCAACCATAAAGTGACTTTAAATAAAATAGAGCCAATTGGAAGTCTGATCCCTTAGTATGAAGCCCGTTATTTCTCTAAATTTCTAGTTGTTTCAGTACCTTTTTTTCCTCTTGTGTTTGTCTCAGATTTTATGGGAAGCTAGTCACTTGATGATATCCATGATAAATGAAAAATTCAGAACAAAGCACTCATCAGAATTGTAGGGCTTGAGGATGATATATTGGATGTGCAAGATCTTTGTTGTATACATGGGGCCTGGAAAAAGTTTGCTCTATGCATATTTTAAAACTTCCATATAATACTCGTATAGGCCTTAATAGTTTACAGAGCACCTTTCACAAGTATCTATTCACTCACTCAAGAGAAACGTACTAAGTATCTGCTATGTGTGAGGCTCTCCCCTGGTGTTGAGGATGTATATGTGAATATGGCATAACCTTGCTCTTGAGGAGCTCACGGTCTTATGGGAAAAACTGTCTTATAAAACAAAGTTACAACTAAGTGTGATAGCAAGTACAGTGGTAGCTCACAGGCAGGAGTACCTAAATCTGTCTATGGAAGAGGGAGTTTTGGAAAACTTAGCAGAGGAGGCAAAGCTTGAGCTGCGTCCTGAGGATGAATAGAAATTCATAAGATGGAAAGAGCTGGAGGATGACTTAGTCAGAGGAACATCAGATGTTAAATTCCTAAGTATGAAACATGTTGATGAGTGACAGACTCATTGGTGGCAAGTACAAGAGACCCATTTTATACTTGTTTAAACAAAAATGATTTTTTTAAATAGTTTGATAGGAAGCCATGGGCACCCCACAGATCCTGAAGGCAGGGTGCTGCCAAGCCACATGAAAAGACTGAACAAAGAACTGAAAAGGAACACACTAAACCATAGATATCTAATTTATAGCTCTCAGTCTAAATTCCAAATTCTTGGTGGAGAATAACTATCAGGCCCAGCTTGGGTTCAGAATCTACTCCAGCCACTGCATCGTGATTGGAGTGGGAAGATTGTATGGTACACACATGATTTTCAAGACTCTACTATGGGTGAAATCTTCAAAGAAAGGGACTTGAAGGTTGCAAAGACACTCCAAAAGGTGTCTACTAGTGTGCTACAAGCTTACTGGAGACCTCTAATAAGAATTAAGAATTTTGGGCTCAACATCACTATTCATCAGGGCAATGCAGATCAAAACCACAATGAGATATCATCTCATCCCAGTTAAACTAGCCATTATCAAAAAGACAGAAAATAACAATGCTGGCGAGGATGCAGAGAGAGGGGAACTCATACACTGTTGGTGGGACTGTAAATTAGTACAGCCATTATGAAAACTGTATGGAGTTTCCTCAAAAACTGAAAATAGATCCAGCAATCCAGCTGCTGGGTATTTATCCAAAGGACAGAAAATTAGCATATGGAAGAGATATCTGCACCCCATGGTTATTGCAGCACTATGCACAATAGCCAACATATGAAATCAACCCAAATGTTCATCAACAGATGAATGGATAAAGAAAATGTGGTATATATACACGATGTAATACTATTCAGCTATATAAAGAAAAATGAAATCCTGTCATTTGCAGCAACATGGTTGGAACTGGAGGCCAGCATGTTAAGTGAATAAGACAAGCACAAAAAGATGAATATCACATTATCTCACTTATATATAGAATCTAAGAAAAAAAAAAGTTGAACTTTTAGAAGTAGAGTAGAATTGTGGTTACTAGAGGCTGGAAAGGGGAGAGGGGAACGGTAATAGTGAGGGTTTGCTTAATGGACACAAAATTACAGCTGGATAAGAAAAATAAATTCTAGTTCTAGTACAGTAGTGCTAGGCATCTGTAATTAACAATAATTTATTGTATGTTCTCAAATGGCTAAAAGAAAGGAGCTCAAATATTTTCATCTCAAAGATAAATTTTTGCGATGATGTATTTGCTAACAACCCTGATTTGACCATTGCACATTGTATACATCTATTAAAATATAACTCTGCTCCCCATAAGTATGTACAATCAATATGTTTCAATTAAAAAATAAATAAATTTCTTTAAAAAAAAAGAATTAAGAATTTTAATTGTGCCAAAGTGTGGTGGTGGTGGTGGTGGTGTGTGTATTAATGGAGACAGGTGAGATTGGGGGATTAACATGGAGGACGTTGTAAAAGAGTTTTAAAATCCTTTTGTTTTTTACATGATGAGAGACTTTAAAAAAGTCTGAGAGTGAAATGATCAGAATTATGTTTTGGGTAGTTAACTATAAGAGTGGTGTGGAAGACTAATTGGAAAGGGATAAACTGAAAGAAGAGAGGACAGGTTATAGGTAGTTGAAATAGTCTAGGTAAAAAACAATTGGAGCCTTAAGTAGACAATGGGAATCCATATAATGGGACGAAATGGAAAGAAATTCAGGAGAAAGAAATAATAGAATACTATGGCCTCCTTAATGTGTCTGGGGAGCAAGGAGGAAAGGATCGATCGTGCTTTCTGCTTTTCTGCTACAAGTGAGCGAGACTAGCAAGGCCGGCCACTCTCCAGGACAAGCGGCGCAGGAGGAGAGGGCTCCGGGAAGCACACGAGGGCTGCGTTGGGCACACTGAGTTAAGGGGACATGGTGAGGGGAAGATGGACGTTCCCCTCAGGAGGGAGGTCTGGGCTGGAGATGAGATTTGGGAATCATTCGTCATGGGCAGCAGTTAAAGCCGAGGGGTAATATTGTCCAGGAGAAGTGAGCTGAGTCAGAAGAGAGGTGGAGGGAGACAGAGTCCGGAGGCAGCCACATCTAGAGGTGGGTGGAGGAAAACCATGTCCAGAGGAGCTGAGAAGGACGGCCACAGAGCCGAGGCAGCCGGAAAAGATAGGGAACTGTTTATCAGCACCCTGTGCTGTAGGCCAGGTACACGTTATTTCCGATTCATGGGGAGTAAACCGAGATTTGGAGACTTACATGACTCATCAAGTTCACAGAGCTAATTAGTGTCAAAGGCAAGACTAGAACTGGAATCTTCTGGTTCAATTCTGTGCTCTTTCGACTACACGACACCACTCTGCCACACTGGCGGAGAGACAGTGGAGAGGCGGGAGTTGAGGGAGCCGCCTGGGTTGAAGAGCAGGCCCCTGCTCGGCCCTGCATGCTCTGCATCCTATAGCTGTCAGCTCAGGGCTGGCAGTGCCGCAAGGGATGGAGCCCTGACCTCGTGGGTGCAGAACCAGCCTGGAGTTCAATGCAGCCTTCAATGGGCTCTGTGGCTTTAGCCAGGCTGGGCCTCAGTTCCCTCCTCTGTAAAATTGGGGAGAAGTTAAAGTGAATGATTTCCCACCTCTAATTTTATGATTTTTTTTTTTTTAAATCATGCAGTTTATTGGGATTTTCCTCCAGAGGGAACGTATCCTCATAAACTTTCCATTCCGTTTGTAAGCATGAGGGTGAGGGGGCGCTGAGAGGCGCTGAGGTAGAACCAGAGAACATTGTCTTTATAGACAGAGATAATTCAGAATTTTACCAGCTTCTATAAAACCATGGGTGAATATGATGGGGAGACGGGAGGGTTAGGTGAGGAGGCAGGGACTGGTGGAGCATGAATAGCAAAAACAAATAGACTGGAGTGATAACAGTAAAAGAAAAAATGAAGCCACACTAATTAAAAATAACTGAAACCCCAGAGATGCATTTAAAAGCAATCACATTGAATTATTCAAATTAAGAACAACAAAGAAATGGCTATGCAAACTCACTCCATATTCTCAGTGCTTTTTTGTTAAAACAAATAATAAACTGATATTAGAAAAAAGCTTTTCCTTTAGCGAATTCTCCCCTTGTTGCAGAAAAGAAAAACAGGAAACTTTCACATCATTTTCTTCTGGTCTTTGTGTGCTGGAATGAAAGGAGAATGAAATTAAATTCACTTTAAATGTTTTCCTTTCAGGCTGTAAAGCTGCTAGCATCATCTATCCCGGCCCCAGCACTTACATAATCTGGATACCACGGGAGCACTTGAAAGTCATTAAATAAAAAGAAGTCATCAAATAATAGAAAAGCAAGGCAATTAAAATGCTGGACCCAATAAGCTAGTCAGAAGACTTGATTTAAATGAACCCCAGGACCCTGAATATTGGATATTAAGGAGTGAGGGGATTCAGCTGTGAGGGACAAAGGGAGCTGAAGAATGCCTTCAGGAGTGGGGAGGGGACCATGGCTCCTTTGTGGCCAGGTGGTCTTTCTTTGTGCAGAGGAGGATCGGACATCACCACCCTATGGTCTCTGGTAGTTCTAAGGCTCTCAGAAGCTTGGAGGGGAAATGAGTATTGGGCAGGGTGAGTGATAAGGGTATAGGCCTCAAATATATAGGCCCATTTATAGATCTATGAATAGAGTGGTATTTATTCCCATTGGGATGGGTTGTTTAAATAAGAGGAAGATATCTAGCCTGGGGGAGTAAGACTCAGAGCTTTTCTTCTTTTGTCTTTCTTTTGTTTCTGGTCTCTCAGACTCAGAATGGGCTCAGCATGTCTTGAGGCTAAGGGTCTCTACTGAAAAATGCACCAGCTTAGACAAGCAGGCTCTGTGTGTACTTCAAGCTCCACCATCCCAGATTCAGGGCCTTCCCAGACAAGACAGGGTCCGACACTATTCTGGGAAGCACAGGACCCTCCAACATGTTCCTGAAGGTCATCTTCATGGCTCTAGCATTGAGACAGTGCCCACTTGTTTCAGGATCTCATGAATTCCCTGGAATCACCCTATTGTCCCTGCATCTGCCCTGGGTTGTTCCTGGGGGCACTGGCTCAAAACTGGGCACAGGAGCTGAGGATCTGGAATGAGATGGCACCAAGCTTTCTCTTTCACTCTTTCCAGGGTAGGCTCAGAGGCAGGAAAGGCCAGAAATCATCAATGTTTAGAAAGTGGCTTAAAAAGCAGATTTTGGACTTCCAGGAAGGGCACAAAGACTCAGATAATGGGAGTATGAGGGTTCCATGGCACAGACCTTCAGGGTGCTACCACCTGCTCATTACTGTGGTCTGAGGAATATGTCTGTCTGCGTATAGGCCTTGCTGGATCTCCACCTCCCGCTGGAATAACCTTTGGAGGTGCTAAGGGAAAGGGGGTCCTGACCCCGAGTTCCATGACCAAGCCCTCACATGAGTTTTCCTTTGGAAGGTGTCAGATCCATCACTCTTTCTTAGTTCCTGGGATCCTCCACCCACATCTTCATCTGACAAGGCTAAGAGCACTTGTGATAGGCTGAATAATGCCCCCAAGGAGATCCAGATCCTGATCTTGGAACCTGTGAATGTTACTTTATATGGCAAAAGGGACTTTGCAGATGCAATAAAATTAAGGATCTTGAGATGGGAAGATTACCTTGGATTACTTAAGTGGGCCCTGAACATAATCATAAGAGTACGGACAAAAGGGAGTCAGGGGAAGATGTGACATGGAAGACAAAGGTAAGGTGACACTGAAACTTAGGTGACACTTAGCTACTGGCTTTGAAGGTGGAGGAAGGAGCTGAGCAATGCAGCTCTAGAAGCTGGAAAAGGCAAGGAAACAGATCTGAGACCTTGATTTTGACCCAGTGAAACTGATTTCAGATCCTGACCTGCAGAATCACAAGAGAATACACGTGCATTAGTTTAAACCACCAAGTTTGTGGTCGTTTGTTATAGCAGGCACAGGGAACTAACACAGAGCTCTCCTGCCACACTTGGTGGTTTTTTTAGGCAGAAGGATAAACAGAAAAATTATTTTCAGCCCCAGGAGTTAGGCTCTCAGGTTCTACTCTCTTGCTCTTTGTTTCTATCTTAACCTATACCAAGCACAAAATTTCTCTTTGCTTAAATATAGGTCGGCATATCCCCTGGCATCCATACCAGTGTGATTTGGGATGAACTTAGTTGAAATAACATCCTGATGCATTTTATTCGTTTCTGATGGCAACATTAACGAGAAAGGCCGCTGATTCCATTCTTTCCCCACGAATGTGTGAAAGCAGCAGAAAAGACTGGCAAAGGGGCAAATTTCAGTGACATAGGGGTTCTACATGCTCCTTTTTTGTGGGATGTAAATGCCCTAGGTTGATACGAACTTCTCTTAAATCCATAGGCTTCGCCAGAGAAGGCCTAGAGTGGGGACTACAGCCACATGCTGCACAAACCTGCTCTTCCTCCTGCCGTGCCTGTCATTCTGCAAGCTGCTCACCCGGAGCTCTCAGTCTCCTTGGCTGGCTGTGCCTTCCTCAGTTCTGGAGGTCCGAAAGGGTTCAACACAGAGAACTAAGGGCCGGGTTCTAGTGTAGACCTTAATGAACAGGTTCCAAAGGTTCTCCTGTCATCGGGCACATCTTGCCATCAGGGAAAGCAGGTGAGTACTGAAGGGAAGCAAACCTTCAGCGCATCTTCCCTGTGACTGGGGTAGGCAATGGTTCCAGTAGAACTGGAGTCTGTGGCAGCTTCAGGCTGTTCCTGGGAGCAGAGACCTTAGTCAAGGGTACTTCCGTAGGTGTTTCTGAGTCACAGGAGGACAAGGCTCCTCTTCCTGCCTCTAGGGATCAGGGGAGGTTGTAGGGTCCACTTTGAAGAATGGCCCAGATTGGAGTCAGGCAGCCTTCCTGGAGCTTGTTGTCTTGGAGTCAGACAGGGGTTCTAAAGCTTGGAATTTCTGGAGCTAGTCCCTCTCTCATGAGGCCATCTCAGAGTGTGTTTTCTGTATAACATAAGGTTAGTGTCATGGGAAACAGAAATTATGGTTGAAAGTCCTGATTAAGAACAACTCTAAGATGACCAGGAAGATTGTTTTATATTAAGTTGTTTATTTACCCAATTTAATAAGTTTAAGCCTTCAGTTTTGTACAAGGTTTTCGGCTCTAACCTATCCTATCTCTCACCCTCTTCCTCTCTTGTTCTTTCTCTTTTTCTCTCTCATGATCCTTGCAGCATTAGAAACCTGGAGAGGCTGAAACAAAAAACCTATTGAACAGGAGGGCTTGTCTTCTATCCTTTATGTACATACAGATCTTGAAGCTGAGGTCAAAGACTAGTGACAGAGTTAACTATTCAGATTTCAGTATAATCTTCTTTTGCACTATGTGGGGACACAGTGCAGAGATTATCATTGAAATGACTTTCACTTTTCATATTAGAATGACACTTTCATACTCCATGAATTTGATGGTGTGAAACCCACTGACTACCCTATTTTGCTCTCATTCAGATCACAGGATAACCATCCGTCCTCAGGTCTTATTTATTCTAGCATCATATCAGCAGCAGAGTTATCATTGACTGGGATAATCAGTAAGGAATGAGTATTTACTGAATCTATGAAGTGCTTTGGCCTCAGCTGCTTGACTTAGCTTCAGAATACAGAATTTTTTGTTTGTTTGTTTCTTTTTCTATTTGAGAATCCTCATGATGTAGTTAAAAGAGCTTTGGACTTCTAACAATAACACACATTCTCTCATTTAATCCTTACAACAACCTTATAAGATAGGTATTAATTTTTTTAATTGGCATCATCTCACTTACATATGGTGTATAAAAATGTGAGCTCATAGAAATAGAGAGAAATAGATATTATTATTATTCCTACTTTGTAGGTGAGGCTTAGGGAGGTTGTTGCAGAGCCTGGACTTGAATCTGCCATGTTTGACTTCAAGGAACTACTCATTTATATCAACAGCACATTAGGTTAGAGTCACAGCCCCTGCCGTCTCCTCCTGTTAGCCTTGGCGGGGTCTTGGAGTGAGATCCAACACAGGCAAACCTCTGGGGTGTCTTGTTGGATAGGATCTGTAGGAGAGTGAATAAAGTAGATAACAGGAAATAAGGTTTCCTAGGTTGGGGACAGATTATAAGCCAGTTAGATAGGTAGGGCAGGTATGGAAAATAGTGGCAACTCCTAAAGAGTCGTGGATAGAGAAGTGAGCATTCAGGTCTGAGACCAGGTAATGGTCAAAGCAGATAGAGAAGCCACTTCAAAGGCCTATCCAGCACTCGTTGGTTGAATTTAAGGTGGCCTGGTGGCAGAGAGAGCCAATATGACTGTTGAATCTTACCATGTAAGAGTTGCAAACCTGACCTAGTGAGGGAATAAATCAAGAGATATTTTGAAGGGAAAAAAATGACAGGATTTAATGACAAACTGTACATAAGACCTTAAAAAGGGTAATGAGTCAAGAGTGACTCTGAGGTCTCTTGCTGATGAAAGTAGATGCACACAGATTTCTTTTTACATCTCAAACTGTACTAAGATAAGGGATCCATAGGAACCAACTAGGGCATAGCTCAAGGATTTGGGGAGAATGTCAGGAAATATTCTCTCGTATGGAATTTAACAGAAATATATAACATTCATCACGCATGGAGTGTTTCCAGGAAATACCCACTTGAAGATGACTTCTGAATATTGCTAGTGAAACCACAGCTTTTTCTAAATATTTCTAAAGTATTTCAAAGACACTTATTTCAAATATAATTAACATGTGTTCTGAAGCTTCTAATTGGTCCTGCCTGTCAGGAAGATGTGTTGAGATGCGACCCTGATCAAAGCAAGGTAAAAGATGTTTTTGTCACTGGTTAGGGCAGTTAATAAAGGAAAACCAGAGAAGGAAATTTACCTAATAATTATTTAGTACTTTCTAAGAGAGAGAGAATCTGTACTCCAGACCTGAGCATCAGGAGTGCTGTAACAGGCAGGGATACTTTATTAGTTTTTGCAATACTGGAAAAGATGCCTGAAAGATCATTTAATTTCATTTGCTCTGATTCCTCTATCACTCAACAACCTTCTGCTGACCAGTTCCATTTTCAGGAATTGATCCTAAAAAATGGTTGCCCTGGATGAAATAATGTTAATACATCATTATTGAGAAAATCAGTGTCAGGGTGGGTTCTCAGGCTCTTGTGAATTGGAGTGGCTTGAGTTAGTCCCACAGAACATGATTCCCACCCTAGGTGAACTCATCCATGAAGGCATTAATTCATTTTGTTATTACTAGTGCATTAGTTTCCTACTGTGGCTATAACAAATTACTGCAATTTATTGGCTAAAAATGACAGAAAATTATTTTTCCAATGCTAGAGGTCTAAAGTCCAAAATCAGTTTTAAGGTGGGCTGTTTCTTCTGAAATTTCTAGGGGAGAATCTGTTTTCTTGACTTTTTCCAGTTTTTTTTTTCTAAACAATTTTTTTAAATTATTATTATTCAAAATATCTTAACGTTTATTTGTACATGTTTGGGGGGTACAGTGTGTTGTTTCAATAGATGCATGTACTGCACAATGATTCACTTAGGGTAGATAGCGCAGTTTTGTATCCATTAGTCCACCTCATTTCCTCCTCCCTCCTCCTCCATGCCTCTGGTAACCATTATTCTACTCGCTGCTTCTATGAAGACCACTTTTTTTTTCTTTTAGATTCCACATATGAGTGAGATTATGCGGTATTTGTCTTTCTGTGCCTGACTTACTTCACTTAACATGATGGTTTCCAGTTCCATCCACATTGCTGCAAATGATAGGTTATCATTTTCTTTTTAAATACCCGAGTAGTATTCCATTGTGTTTACATACCACAGTTTTTTTTTTAATACATTTATCCATTGATGGATATTTTTTCAGCTTTTAAAGATATCCCACATTCCTTGTCTCAGGGCCCCATATCACTGAAAACTCCATTTTCATGGTCACACCTCCTCCTCTGACTCTGATCTTCCTGCCTCCCTCTTCTAAGGACTCTGTCCTTTGGGCCCATGTAAATAATCTAGGATAATTTCCATGTTTTAAGATCTTTGAATTAACCTCATCTGCAAAGTCCCTTCTGTTATGTAAGATAACATGTTCACAGGTTCTAGGGATTAGGACAAGAATATATATATATATATATATATATTTGGGGGTGGGCTGCCCACCACAACTAGTACTATTACATTTTGCCCAGCAGATTAAGGGCCAGTCCCTGGTTGTATAATGTCCCTAACCTAGTTGTAGTTTCACTCTCTGAGGTCCTACTCTCTGAGACTGAGCTTGGTCTGAGCGGGTCCATGACAACCTTAAGATGAATTATAGAAAAACCATTGTTTATGGCTAAGTGGAATCCATGAATGCAAACAACCATACCCCCAAATGGGTTAGCAGAATAGTGACATGTCGTGAGTATTTGCCACATAGTGAACACTTGAAAGAAGTCAGCTCCCAGCCTTTGGGTCTGCTCAAGCAGAGGCTGAACTATTACTTGTTAGGATGCTAAAAAGGAGATTCAGGATTCAAATGATGGCAGGACTCAGTGATCTTTGTGATTCTTCAAATCCTGAACACATTAATTTATTAAATATCAGAGGCGGGTGTTCCATTTTGTCCAGGAACCACTGTCTCTGAGTAGTCATTACCCAATGTTATTTACAGTGATGAGTCAATCAAAGTTCCAGAATTGACCAACAAGAAGCAAAAGTCCGAGAGAACAAAATGGACTTCACTCCCACCATTTCCATTAAGGTTAATGAGAAGTTAATCATGTCAATAGAAGTGACATAGGAGAATCTTGGGAAAGTTGGGGAACAGAAAGGTTCAAAATGGTATTGGCTGAACACTAATTCAAATAACTCCACTTCGGATTGTGTTAATGCTTTGCAGAACACTCCAATTCTAGCTGCAGTAACATTGCCTCTTAACTTGAAGTGTTTGTCCAAATGAACCACTTTATTAAGAGTGGTTTGAGCTTCTTAATAGTTTCACTGTTAAGTCATGAAGGCCCTGAAAAGGTGGCCTTGCCATAAAATTGCTCCCTGTCTACAGAAATGCCCAGCTCCAACTTCCATCTTCACCTCTGCTTTTCATGCTTTTAACCCTTACTGATATTTTTGCTTTAAGATTATTTCTTGTCAGTTGTTATCCGAATCCTATCTGCTTATGCATTAATGAAGGAATTGGAGGGGTGAGAAAGGTATATGAGTGGGTGATGGGGGGCAGGGAGGTAGGCATCCCAGCTCTTGGCAAAATTGTAGCGTTCCAGAATGCCAAAGCTGGAAGGGATTTTGGAGATTATTTAACCCCACTCTCTCATTTTATAGTTGAGGCAAATGGAATCCAGAGAAGGATAGGGAATTGCCCAAGGTCTCACCTGGACTAGTGAAAGGAGGAGTAGCGAGTGGGTCTCATTTCCTTTAGCTGTCAGGCAGCCGTCTTCTTTCTACTGACAGTCCTCTGTCTCCTGCTGGTGGCCCGTGGCTTCCCCACCCCTGGGGGCCTTGTGGAGTGCTTCCTGGCATCACATGTCATTGTGAACTTAAGTAGAAACAAACTCTGTCACCCCGTCACCCCCCAAATTGACTTGTCCCCTCTCCCTGCTTGGTTCTAAAGGTTAATTTAATAGTCCTCTACATTACTGCCTTGGTAGAAACCCTCCACACTTCTTTTTTTCTAGGCACTTGTTCACACCATTCCCTCTCCATAGAAGGTCCTTCTGATCTCTTCTGTAAGGCACCACTCATCCTCCCTGCTGGAAAATCTTATTCTCTCTGAACCTTCATAGCCTTTCTTATGGTTCTTTCTAAGGCTCTTAATACTGTTCTCTAAATTGTACTAGTTATTTGGGCAAATGTCTCAATTCACATGGTAATGAACTTCCTGAGGACAGGGCTCAGGTCTGTTTCACCCCTGTATCCCCCATAGCAGAGCCTGGCACACACAGAAAATAATCATAGTAATGGCAAATACAAAGCACTTACTAATGCCAGAAACTGTGTGAAGCATTTTACGTTTATTCACTCATTTAACCTCACGACAATCACATGAGGTCACTGTGAGAGTTAGGTATATTATTCAAGGGCCCCCAGCTAGTAAGCCATTACACCAGAATCTGAACCAGAGAATCGGCCTCCAAAGTCTGACCTTCAGCCACCACTCAGAATAGGCTACATATGTTTGTTGACATATCTATGCATATATGTCTCTGTCTATGTATGCCTCTCTCTATCTATATGATCATCATCTACCTATCTACCTCTCTCTCTCCGTCTACGGCTACATATGCTTCTATAACTGTGAAGGCATTAGTGAACGGTATTTGCCCAGATAAGCACTCACCCTGATTAATTAAAGACTGCATTTTTATTATGAGCCAAAGCAGTGAGTATTATGGGTTGCTGAAGTATCAGGGCAGGTTGAGAGAAATAGTCCGGAAGCAAAAGTGGGGTCTTTCTCTCCAAATCGTCTCACCTGAGACATGTCCTGGATTTTCTGGGGAATGAAAGTGAGAACAACACTTTATTTTTAATTATCTCTAAATGTTCCTGGCTTTCCTACTTACCTGGGGAGACTTAAGAACAAAAACTAAAAGGTGCAGGCATGAGGAGGCTATAACCAAGCTGTGTTCTCATATGAATAAATATTAACAATATCTGGTTTTTGTGTTACCCCATCAAGATAGGTACCAGGAGCTTTAATAATTAATCAGATTGGTACCTAAAAATAATTTCCCTTTTAGGAAGTTTGTTTCTGTTAGCTATCAATTAACACTGATGACTTCAGCTCCCTTCTCAGCGTGTTTCAAAAAACGGGAAATGGAAAAGCGCTGCAGTGTGTTAATGGAGCCATAATACACATCACCTAATGAAGCATGAAGGCCTTGTTTACTCTGAACACTGTAATTATTTAAGAGCTTTTAAAACCCAGTGTCAAACCGTGACTCTCGCCTACCTCTTTCTCATGACTGGAGCAATGCACTTAATGCTTTATCTGAGCTTGGTGGAGATGAGCTGGAAATAAATAGCTAATTACTCATTTCCATTTGCCAGATTCTTTCATTGCCATGAAAAGTTTTTGCCAGTCTGGGCTCTTGTGTGAGATACTTCATGGCAACTTTCAGATCTACCATTTAATGAGGGCCTTCTTCATGTAGGTCCCTTGCATGGTGCAATTATGAGATCCAGATGTGTTCAAGGGCACATGGGCATCAGAACCTAGACCTGTTGCCTTTTGAGACACAGAGCATAGTGTCTACTTGCATGGGTCTTGGAGTCAGACTCTTGATGTTCAAATCCTGGCTCCACTACTGCCTGACCTCAGGCAGGTTACTCAATCTCTCTGTGACTTCTTTCTCATGAATAAAATGGGTGTGACAAAGAGTCTTTGTTTGGCTAAACTTTAGTCAGGCTACCGTGAAATCCTCTCTTCAACAAGGCTTATCCATATACTTACTTGTATAGTTCAGTTTTAGCAAGAATCCTGCTAAGTGAGTTTAGGGAGAGATCCTCACCTTCAATATCTGATATCTGATCCAATTCCTCATCTCCACTATCTCCCAGGTGATATCTGATCACTCTGGCCTGCCTTCATCAAGAATCCTTTTAGGTTGGTTCAGCCAGAATCCCCCCAGACTTTTTGTCTCCTCTTAGGAATTTTCCACCCACCAATGCTCTCCCCTCAATTTTCTCCTTTTTTATAAATCCCCACTTGTTCTGACTGTATGAGGGGTTTTCAAAAAGTTCATGGAAAATGAATATTATGAAAATACTATGCAAATATTGCAAAATTTTTTTGGACCAAAATATACTCGTACTAACTTGTTATAACGTCTCTAAGCAGGATCTAGTTTGAGTCACTAAGAAGGATAAGACACCAGTTTGAAAAGAGCCCCGATTACAGCAACATGAATTCTGCTAAAATTGAAGTAAGAGCAAATATCAAATTTATGGTGAAGCTTGGGTGGAAGAATAGTGAAATTATTGACACCTTATGGAAAGTTTAAGAGGACAATAACCCAAAGAAATCAGCAGTTTACAAATGGAAAACCCATTTTAAGAGACAAGACAATGTTGAAGATAAGGCCTGTAGTGGCAGACCATACACATCAATTTGTGAGGAAAAAATTAATCTTGTTGTGCCCTGTTGAAGAGGATTAACAGCAGAAACAACAGCCAACACTGTAGACATCTCATTTGGTTCAGCTTACATGATTCTGACTGAAAATTTAAAGTTGAGCAAACTTTCTGTTAGGTGGGTGCTAAAACTGTTGCACCCAAATATGGACAAGGGCAGAGCTTTCCATCGGAATTTTAAGCAAGTTGGAATTTCTGAAGCATTTCTTCAAAGAATTGTAAGAGGAGGTGAAACATGGCTTTACAGTACAATCCTGAAGACAAAGCACAATCAAAGTCATGGCTACCAAGAGGTGAAGTGGCCCAGTCAAGGCAAAAGTGGAGCAGTCAAGAGCAATGGTCATGGCACAGTTTTTTGGGATGATCAAGGCACTTTGCTTATTGGCTTTCTGAAGGGCCAAAGAACAATAACATCTGATTCTTATGAGAGTGTTCGGAGAAAGTCAGCCAAAGCTTTAGCAGAGAAACATCTGGGAATGCTTCACCGGAGAATCCTTCTTACCACAACAATGCTCCTGCGCATTCCTCTCACCAAACAAGGGCAATTGTCCCAGAGTTTCAATGGAAAATCATTATGCATCTCCCTTACAGTCCTGATTTGGCTCCTTCTGACTTCTTGTTGTTTCTAATCTTAAAAAATCTTTAAAGGACACCCATTTTTCTTTAGTTAATAATGTAAAAATGATCACATTGACATGGTTAAATTCCCAGGACCCTCAGTTTTTTAGGAGTGGACTAAATGACTGGTATCATCACTTATAAGAGTGTCTTGAATTTGATGGAATTTATGTTGAGAAATACACTTTATATTTTGTATTTTTATCTTTTAATTTCATTTTTCACAAACATTTTGAAGTCTTCTCATATTTGGAATTTAGCCCAGTTCTATGCTGGAGTCTCTCTTCCCCTATTTCAATAGTTTTTGAATAAAGTCTATCTTCACTTTAACTTCTGTCTGGCTGTGGGGTTTTTTTTTTTTTTTTTAACAGCTGGCAACAATAATGGACTTCCCCTCACAGGGCTGTCACTTGGACTAAATGATCTGCCAGTGGAGCATTCAGAACAGTACCTGGCATGCACTAAAAGCTCAGCAAATGTTAGCTATTGTTATTATCTAACTCTTTGCACTACATTATGTGGCTTCTGAAGAATATTAGAAAACACTGACTACATGCCTGGAAGAAGTCAGGGGACAAACGGTGGTGGAGGAGAAAAATCAAGCGGCTAGGAATAAGAACATTTCTCTCCAGCCTGTCCCTGCAGTTGCCTTTCGGGCTGGAACCTGAAAGAAAATCTCTTCTCCCTTTTGAGCTTTAGATCCCTCATCTATAAGACAGGAGCCAAATAGGGTATGAAATAACCAATGGGCTGAGCACACCTGGAAAGAAAGCCAACTGTGTCAAATTTACTCAGGGTCCCTTGTGCTTTGCAGGCCTTGGCTGATGTGATGTCTCTGCCACCTTCATCTTGTCATCAGGACAATGGATTTCTGTTCAGAGACCTCTGAGGTAGTGCTCCTTCTGTCCTCCTCCACCAGAAGATGATGGCAGATCATATCCTCGTGGGTTTTATAGGTCTGGCTTGGCCAGTGCCCACTGTCCAAGGGAAAGGCAGAAGTCTGAGGCAGAATTCACCACTGAACGTTCCCTTCAGACAGATTCCTTATGCTGCCCTCTCATCTCACCCCCAAAAGGAGTTCAGGGAGTGGAGGGGCAGGACAGTGCTCTGAGGGCCTGATAATCAAGACCCACATACCTTCACTTACCTGGCCAAAGGGGTGTGGGGACTACACTGTAATATTGACTTCTGGGCCCCTTGAAGCCTGTTGGAATGAGGAAATCCCACCAGGTGATGTTTCTCATAAATAAGTCCCCCAAAATATATCACTGAGACAAAGAGGTTTACATGACACCTTCCTGACAAGGCTCTCAGGAGCTCTTCAGAATGCGCTCACAAATTCAGAGAACTGCATTCAGCTGGGGAGAGAGAAATGTGATGACCTTTTGGAAAATGTTTTATTTTGCCTTCAATTGTATAACTCATGTCATTTTCTTTAGCTGAAACTGAGAGCTGACGGTTAGAATTTTTGGCTATGTGTCAGTGTCTAGAATGAATTCTGAGCTTTGTTTTTAAAGATCTTAAGATGCTGCCTGCTTCTTCTGCACAATCTGGGTTATCTCCATTCCCCTAAAGCACAACCTATGGCTCTATTGTTTCCAAAGAGGAGTCCAAATGTCAAGTCCCTTCACTAACTGGTCTCACTCTTTCTCCTACTGCATCTCCTCTCAAATTCCTCAGTGTGCCTTAAGATTCACACACACTTAATCTCATGTCCCCCAACACACCGGGCTCTGTCTGCCTCTTTTCCTTTCTCACATGAGTCTTTGCCTGGAAAGCCCTTTGCCAGCACTGGCTACTTGTGAAAGTCCCCCTCACAAAAGGCCACCTCTTTGAAGCCTTCTCAGATTACTTCCCCAATTAAAATGATGCCCTTGATCCCAAAGACCGTTGCTTGCACTTAGATTATTTGCTACCTTTTATTCATTTAATATCTATTTTCTAAAAAGCAACTATATTTATGGCCCTGTGTTGGACCTTGTGGAGGGATACAGAGATGAGAAGAGGGAGGCAAGCAAGATGTCAAAAGAGGAGAGTGTAGTAATACAGTAGCTAAATGTGCACATGTCATATTTTTTTTAGTAGATCATATTTTTGTGGGAGGCAGAGTTGTATAAGGAAAAAGTTCTTGGTCATTTTATCAAAAAAACTTGTGTGCTACTGACATGAACTGGCTATAGAATTCAACTTCAGATTTCTTTTCTGTAAGTGGGGTAATAATATCTCCTTCTTGGGGGTATGTTGTGAGATTGAATTGAACAATAAATATAATGGGCTGAGTTCATGAAACAGATTCAGTTAATGAAACTTCATCCTCCAAATTTGCTAAACAGTAAATGTTTGAGTAATCAGATTTTAGTCTATAAAAAAGGAATCACATGTTGTCTGTGCACCTGAAATTAAGATGGTCAAAATTCACTCACAATAAGAACAAACAAAGGCAAGGAAAGTATCAGGCAGAAGATGAGTTTTCAAGAGGGGGATGGGGATGGAGGTTGGGAATAATTGAGGGGATAATTGGGTGGGGGACATGGGGTATAATCACAATTTGTGGTAATGGACATGCTGCCAGTATGGATCTGGCCATCACACCTTAAACACAAGTGGTGACAATTTGCTTTGTACCCTATGAATTATTCATAACCAATAAAAATAAAACAAAACATAAAAAATAATAATAATAAAATAAACAAATAAATAAAAAGGTAACACCTTCCAAGCATTTAAGAAGGACTAATTGACTTAAGATATAAATTTTCTAGTTGAATTTCAGTTAAAAGCCTTTTCATCATTGGTGAATGGGGTTGGAAAATGAGTATCACAATTTAATAAATGGAATCAGGATGTACTTCTCTTGTTAGAATCTACATATCTTTGACAAGTATCTTTTACAGTTATGACAACCATTAACTTTCAGCAAAAAGTATGATTTTAAAATTGTACTTTTGGATCAACAGGTACAAAGCTATGCTTTCTATTCTAAGTGAATCAGTATATACAGTATATGCATGTATTGAAACAACACACTGTACCCCACAAATATATACAAATAAATATTTAAAAGTGTAAAAAAGAAGAGAATATGAATTTTTAAGGCGTGATTTTCAAGGCATATTCTTGATCATCACTATTTACTGCAATCTAAAATGTGTCCACTCACCAGTATTTACTAGCCTATCATGTGCCTAAGATAGACACAGATAAAAAAATAAATAAATAAAATTGACATGGTCTGGAAACAAGAATTATTGACCCAAGGAAGCAAGTTCCAGGGGTAAAAAATAATTGAATTTCTAAGTTGAAGGAAATAAGGTATTTATGGATTTGAAGAAAATTATTAAAGCAAAGAGTCATCAAATCTTTAAGATTAAAAATATTTATTTATGGGCAGGCCCGGTGGTGCACTGGATAGTGCGCTGCTTGGGAAGCGTTGCGGCGCTCCCGCCCGAGGGTTCGGATCCCACATACAGACCGGTTCCCGCTCACTTGCTGAGCGAGGCGCGGGAGCAACACCAAGGGTTGCGATCCCGTTGCCGGTCCGCGGTCTGGTACGGGGGTAACACTGAGGGTTGCGATCCGTTGCCGGACACAGAAAAAGACAAAAAAGACAAAAAAAAAAAAAAAAATTTATTTATTTATTATTATTATTTTTTTACATTCTAAGAAGTTGCAGAGCAGTTGGGGGGAGGGGGAGAGAGCAAGGGGGAGGGGGACAGGGTGGAAGGAGGAAGAAGGGGGGTGTGGTTGAGGTCTATGACACCCCCTTCGTTCCTGCATGGGAGCCCAGGAGGCGTCTAGCAGCAGCTCAGTCGTAGCTGGGCTGGATGTGGACATTGAGGGGTCGTGGCTGAGGCCCTCTGTCTACCCCTATCTGAGGCCTGGGAGCCCAGGGCACTTCCAGCAGTGGCCTGGTGTTTGTCACTGGACTGGATGTGGTCTTGGGGGGGGGGCATGGCTAAGGCCCTCAGCCCTCGCTCACCCTGGCTTGGGAGCCCAGGGGGCTTCTGGTCCTTCTAGGTTTTATAAGTGTTCTTTGATGGTGTTAGACCTTTACTGGTTAATATCAGAACTTTGATCTGTGGGTATTTTGTTTTTTCTTTCAGTTCTGTGATGGATTATTTGCTGTTTCCACCACTTAAACTCTGCACTGGAACTAAATCGTTGTTCTTTGGTTACTTGTAAAATGGGAGAACTTCCTAAGGGAACCAACACTTGAACCCTGTGATTGAGCTAAATTGCTGCTTTGCTGCTGATTTTCTGGGGAAGGCTTTTTGTGCAGCTCAGATTTTAATTGTTGACCTTCTAAGCACTTCCAGGTCTTGTGAGGTCTGGTATACCTGGGCTGTGTGGAAACTCTGGCGTGAGCTTGAGTCTTTTCAGCAAATTGCATCCCCTGAAGTTCTATATTCCTGACCAGTCTTCACTGAGTGGGCCCGTGCTGATTGGAGGGCAGATCAGCTGTCGCTGCTGGACCCAAGTGTTTCCCCAGTGGGCCCGTCTCCCCCAACGCCTGCACTTAAATTTGAACAGTTTGTGGACATCAGCATAGCAATTATCTCAGTAGTTCTCAGACATCAATGAGCATAGAGGTCACTTTGGGTTCAGGAGTCTGTACTTTGAGCAAGCTCACCAGAAAATTCTGGAGCAGGTGGTCCCTGACCACACTTTGAGAAACACTATATTACCTTATTGGCCCATTCTTGAATCATTCTGTTGATTAGTATTTATCGAGGTCTATTGTGTACCTAGTACTGCATTAGAATTGGGGGATACAGTGATGATTAGGTTGGATACAATCTCCACTTTTGTGACACTACTTATAACTGGGTGGGGAATCCATATGAAGGCATTCTGAGATAAACAGAACAGGAAAAAGTCCATTTTACTAATGAGGAATCCAAGACCCAGAAAAGTACTCTTTATACTCAAATTCAGAGGCTTTCTGAAATAAACAAAACAAAGAGAAAAACAAAAACTATAAATATATAAGCATAAAATATACTTCAAGAACCTACTTTGTTTTTGTTTCAGCCTTTTTTTCTTCCATTCAACGTGCCCACCATGGCACATATTCTGCACACAGATGGGTGCTGTGAGGGACGCTGGCTTCATGAAGCTCACGATCTGGTGGTGGAGGTAGGCACTTACACAACAGACCATTCTACACAGCAGAATAAAGCCAGAGCTAAGAAAAGGTGTTAATGCAGGTCTGTGGAAGGATGGAAATGCTTGGGTGGGCCAAGGAGGGCTTCCCAGTGGAGGTGTTGTACTCTTGTGGCCATCCCCAGCTGCTGTGAGTGTGGACCCATTACAGGTGCATCAATTTTCTGAGGAATGGGAGTCTTTCCAGAGCCAGTGCTCAGCCAGTGACTGGTCGACACAGGAGTGCAAAAGGGCTGCTTCCCTTGCCCTGAGTGGTACTGACTCTGGGTGATTGTGCCTCTGTGGGACAGGATCTGACTGAGCTTCTTTCCCCTGCCCGATCCCACTTCTCTTGCTCTCCTTTTCCCCAAGCACGCTCCCCGCAGTAAATCACTGGAACAAGAATCCCAGTCTCAGATTCAGCTCCTGGGGAACTTGACCTAAGTAAAGTAACTCGAGCAACAACGTGTAGGCAAATTGAAGACAGAGATTGAAAGCCTCATTTTCTTTAATCTCCAGTAGAGGTTTTTAACAATGATTTGTCAATTTGGAATTTGCTGTCCTGAATCATAATTTATCTTTTCATGCTCACTTTTGCCTTTCCTGCCAATCTTGCCATTCATTTTATCACGGGCAGCAACTTTCACCATGCCCACAAAGAGCTAAGAAACAGAAATCCCCTGGCTCTCTTTGGGCAATACTTTTGAGATTTTGAACATTTCTCTAAGAAACAAACAAGCAAAAGCTCCCATGTGCCAGTAGGTGGGTATCTGAAGGCCATTACTTCAGTAAGCCTCATACTTGTTGAAAACCTAAATCTAATTATGCACACGCATGCACACCCACAAACACCCAACCTTCATCAGCCTAACGTTCTAGTGCAGCATCGATAAATATTTGTGCTTAATGGCACTTAAGGGGAACATTTTGATTTCTAAACACGGCTGGTGAGTAATGATTTTGCCAAAAGCACAGCAAGTATTTTGCAATCTTGACTATTCCTAGGATTTTGATGACATACAATTATTCTGCACTGCAGAAAGAAGTTGAGAGAAATTCTTTAAAGAGCTCATCACCAGGGAACAATTTTACCAGGAATAAGGGGGGTGGGGGCACAAAATGAATTCCAAGGCTGTGCATTTTTGCATTTTAACCACCATTCTTTTTGCCGTTGAACAACTGAGCCTTCTGAAGGGCTCTCTTTCTGCATGGGGGCAAAAGGAGCAATGGTGGGCTTAGTCCTTGTCCCTCTCTGCTGGGGTTTAAAAGAGCACCACCCACTTTGCAGTCCAGCAGATCTAGGGATAAACCCCAAATTTTCTTGTGAACTCAAACAAGTCTCCAGCTTTGAGCAAGGGGGCAGATGTGAACCAGGAAAGCGTAAGATTCTGTATAGGTAGGTACACTGGGCTTTATTGGCTGTGTCACTTTGGGTAAAATAGTTCCCATCCCAGGGTCTCAATTTTCATATATCTAAAATGAGAATTATAATACCTCCCTGTAGTCAGGGTTATAGTGAGGAGTCACTGAGATGGGCATGTGTAAACTAGCATAACACCATTCACAGAGAGAGCATCAGGAAGACGTGGGCTCTTCTCTAGGTGCTACGTATGGAGTTAAGCTCCCCAAGCCCACGTCTCTTGGCATCACAGAGGCACTGGGGAAGCCTGAGGTGTGGTTAAAAGGCCCTGGCCCGAGAGATTGGGAGGCTGCGGTTCCCTCTCTCTTCCACTCACGTAGATACTGGACAGATGTTGCGCGTTTGGTGAACTTTCCTTTGTATTCAGCCTTCGGTTCCTTTGCCTTCTGAATCCTTTATTTGTCCTTGAGCACTGACTACATTATTTCAGGTAAATTTTTAGATGTATATGTCTTATCTCTCTAATCATGGATGAATCATATTCCTCTTTGTAGCCACCTTATCCCTTTCCAGTTCATAAAACGGGTCCTGAACACACTGGAAGCTAACTAAATATTGATTAATTGATGTTTTTTGGCCAGTTTGGGATTAAACTCTTGATTTAAAGTGTAAGGTACTCATTGATGATATGTACCTTCATTCTATCATTTCTTGTGTACCTGTTGTGTGTTAGGCCCAGTTCCAGGCCCCGGGAAAATAGTGGTGAACATGATAGGCAAGTCTTCTGTCCTCATTAAGCTTGCATTTTAGTGAGGAAGCATCAATTAACAAACGCCTCTGAAAGAAAATAGGTAGTGAGAAGTGTTATGATGAAAATAACTCAAGGCAATCTGCCGGCGTGGTAAGAGGGAGCTGTTTGGATGTCCAGAGACAGCCTCTCTGAGAAGGTGAAGTCTAAGCTGAGCTGTGAATGCCCACTGGGAGCCAGCCAAGCAGAGATACACAGAAAGAATGTTCCAGAATGATGGAACAGCTAGGCTAAGGTCCTCTGACAAGCACTCACTCAAAGGTCTTAGCTGGTCAAGTTAGAGGACCAGGAAGAATATGAATGTGGGGGAAGCACTATGGGGGCTGCAGAGGGGACCTGCTTTCCAAGTCCCTAAGTAGTTGGAGGGACCTCTTGTTCCACACTGCCCGGCCATTCTGGCTGAGCGGCCTGATGCTTATGCTTTTTCACATTCAGCAGGCAGCACTGTTTTAGCATCCTCTTGTTCTGTACTGAGAAGTAACAGCCCCAAGTTTCTTCTGTTCCTTCTTCCCTTTGAACAGGGGTCTATGAGCCACAATCACTGCTAAACTTGCTTCTCTCCCTTGTACTTACATACTTCAGAATTTGCAATTTTTCCAGAAAGCATGGTGGAAAGAATGCTAAATCAGTAATTATCTACTGTACTTATTTACACATTTATTTATTCTTTATATTCCACCACCTCCTCAAAGGATTTATGGTTGCCTTTGTTAAAAAGCACAGAAATAATTTTTTAAAAATCAAACAATTCAAAGAGAAACTAAGACAAGCCAAGTCATTCCAGGGCCTGTGCTATTGGGACAGTGAGGAGCTCTTCTCTGTTCAGAGAAGGTGACAGCGAGGCACTGCTGAGCTGCTGGGCAGCCTGGGTGGCCAGCTTCCACAGCCTGCCTTGTGCTCACAGTCTTGAGTCTCACGTTGGACCTGCTGTGAGGCCTCAGGCAGCTTGCCTCCCCTCTGAGCTTAGTTTCTTCACCTGAAAAATTAGGTGTTACTAGGTGAGACTAATTCTCTGGGCTAGTCCAATTTTAATGTTTTGTGATTCCAGTTGGGGCTTAGGTCACAGACAGGCAAGGTGGAGTTGCCAGGTGGAAGAGGGTACATGGAAGGGTCTGCCCTGCTGCAGGAGATGAAGGGCATCCCAAAGGGGCCTATTTACTGTTTAGGGGAGAGTGTGATGGTTAAGAGCCTGCACTCTGCTGGGTGGACTCCCTGGGCTTGTATCTCTTGTCAAGTTACTGAACCTCTCTTTGCCTCAGCGTCCCTATCTGTAAAAGGGGAATAGTGGCAGTCCTTATGTGATAGAGCTTGTCTCCATCTGTTCTGGCTGCTATAACAAAATACCATAGACTGGGTGACTTATAAACAATAGAAATATATTTCACACAGCTCTGGAGGCTGGGAAGTCCAAGATCAAGACACCAGCAGATTCAGCGTCTGATGAGGGCCTGATTTCAGGTTTGTAGATGGACATCTTTTACCATGTTATCACTTAGGTACTTCTTATATGGACACTAATCTCATTAATGAGGGCTCTGCCCTCATGACCTAATCACCTCTCTCGAACGCTCTGCATTCAAATACCATCACCCTGGGGATTAAGTTTCAACACATGAATTTTGCAGGGACACAAACATTCAGTGCACAGAAGGGCTGTTGACACAATCAATGAAGTTAATACATCTAAAATGGGAATAACGTATAACATAGCCTTTACATGATAAGGCTGTTGACAGAATCAGCAGCATTCATTCAGTGAGGACACTTAGAACCATTCTGGGCACATAGTAAATGTTCAGGAGATGAGAGAGCCTGCTGCTGTTTGTTGCTGCTACTGCTCAGAAACCAGAACCCCTCAGAGAGAGGACAGCTTTCTTCCCTGCATCTTCACGTCCAGAGAGTGACTCTGGCGAAAGCTTCAGGACAGTAATGTTAGACAAGATAAGTCAGCCTAGACACCTGCTTCACAGATGTGACACAGGAGTGAACAGGTTATGCAGTAAGAAATGCTCACAGTTATTGAGCATTCACTGCATGCCATGAACTGCGATAGATACCACACAATGTCTTTTCATAAAATGCTGTCAAGGGCCCTGTGAGGAAGGAGGTGATGCTGAGGTCCTGAGAGATCTGCCCTGGCTGAAACCAGGTCTGTCTGATGCCAAAGTCCATCCTCCTAAGGCAAGTCAAATACTGTGGAATGCAAGTCTTACCTCTGAGCACAGCCAGCCTGGGGACTTCCAGAGTGCCTGCTCCCTGATGGATGACAGCACCAGCTGGGGTCAGAGAGCTAGTGAAGAGTGCATGGAAAAGACAACTTGTAAAGTGTGGTGTGGGTAAGGGGAAAAAGAATCAATCTCTTTCTCTGTCTCTAGACACACACACACAGACACACACAGACACACACACACACAGACACACACACACACACACACCCCATATCAGCGGCATAAAGCATTTCACTTAGAGTCAGAAAACTTGGGTTTAGGTATTTTCTCTTTCACTTCCAAGGGGGTGAACTTGGGCATCATTAGCCTCTTAAGTTCTGTCTTCCATGAAAATAGAGAGTCAGGTATTCCTCAACTTTCTTGCAGGGTAGTGGGACATTTGTATCCTATAGGTAATGAATGTGAATGTTCTTTGTAAGCAGTACAAATGGTATTTGATTTTTTTAATCACGTATATCTAACATTACCAAGATTTTGAATTGCCTCCTTCCCGTGAGACTTCCCTCCCTTTTCAGAAAAACTTAATTATCCCTCACCAATGATTCTGTCCCTTGGGACACTGGTGTAGAGTAGTGGAGGAAAAACTGCCTTAATTTAGCTCTGAAAATATTTGAGAAGATCAATTTCCAGCGTGTTGTCAGGTGTCGAGTGTGTGGACTGTGAATTTTAGTGAAGACTAATGGCCTCCTCTGTCAATAGAGGCAAGAAGGCAGGTGGAGGGGGTAGGCAAGCCACCAGCCCAGGGGATCTGCTCTCAGCTAACTGGGAGAGGAGGCTTCCGTTTGAAAGAGAAAAGAGCCAGGTGGAAATACTTAGTCTCCATGTTTTCCTTTTTGGAAATGTGCAATTACCATGTTGACCTTGTTCCTCAGACCATTCAGGTTTGTTGACTTTGCAATTACTTCCCTTTCTTTGTTTGCTCTACCTTAACGGGGTGATTAGACCTGCAGGCGGTCATCAAACACAGTGGGTGCCTGGGAACTGGCCTCCCTGGAGGGCAGGCGGGGTGGGGAGCCAGGGAAAGCCTGATGCAGGGGCACCGGCCCAGGGCTGAATGTTACAGCTCTTCGTGCTCCCTCCTGAGTGGTAGGGGCACTCGTTAATGTGTCTGTCTCTGGAGAACACAGAATGAGCCACTGTGAGGAGAGTTGGGTCTGCCCCCTCAGCCATGAGGTTTGGCTACTTGGCCTTGCTGAGCCTCAGTTGCCACATCTGCAAAATAGTAATGTCTCCTGCTCTTCAAGGCTGTTGGGAGGATCACACTCGGATTTATTCCTTTACTCCCACAACACCTGTTAACTGAGCAACTACTATATTCCAGGCACTGTGCTAGGCCTTGGGAATACAGCAGTGAAAATAACAAAGATCCCACATGCAGGGAGCTCACATTCTATAAGTAAAATACATAGTAAGTCAGATGGAGTAGTGCTGTGGAGAAAAAATATATCACGGGAGGGGGTTAGGGAGTTCCAGGTGGGGCGGGCATGATTACAATGTTACTCAAGGCCACTAGGAAAGAAAACATTTGAACAAAGGCCTGAAGGCAGTGAGGGAACAAGCCAGGTAGCTATCTCAGGGAAGAGCGTTCCATAGAGAGGGAATGGCAAGTGCAAAGCGAGAAACTATGTGTAAAAATACTTTATAAATGGTGGATTGTGTAGTATATGTTGGTGGTGGTGGTCTAGAAAGTCTTAACTCCAGCTAGTCTGACAGCAGAGACTGAACTGTTCGTCAGCGTGTGTATTACTGCCTGGCAGTGCTGCAGAAGTCTCTACAGGTTCACATGAAGTCTCAGCACCTCAGCAGTTCATGGAACTCCTTGGAGAAAGGCACAAGAAGGTCTTGGTCAGAGTTTCATCTTTATAGTATTGTTTCTGTATTAACCATTTCTGAGGCATGTCTACTACAAACAATTAACAAGTCAATTATATTTAAGAAATAAAAAGGTCAGACCAGTTTTGCATTCTGTGAACCTCAAAGAAGAAAAAAGAAGAAAACAAGTTTCTGAATGCTTTTTTTTTTTTCCCCACTTTTCATTTGGTTGTGCTGGAATGATGAAGCCTGCCTCCCTAGTATGAAATGCACGTTTCTACTGACATTTAGAAATGACTCTGAGAGCTTCAGACAAAAGCTACTCTAGATGTGCAAGAAGTTTCAATTATTCTGCTTGGGAAAATCATTTTACAGAGATGCTTTTTGGTGTCAGGAGGCCTCAGCTGAGGCAGATAGGAGAGTTAATGAGCAGAATTGATAGTGACAGGTACATAAATTGATTGTCAGTCAAGAAATGGCAGAAACGTCAGTGGGGAGCTCTGTATGGGGTGGTGCAGGATGGGGCTGTTGGAAATGGGAAATACAGATGGGCTGTGGTAAGAGAGAATACTGTAGCTACTGACAGAAGACAGTGCCTACCTGAGGCTGGGGGATGGAGCTCAGAGGCTTATCATAATTTAGGATTTAAGAGGCCAGAGGGACAGACTTTCTGGTTTCATTATGTCTACGCTACTTACTTCCTGACCTCAAATGGATTCAGGGTGGGTAAAGAGTGTCAGCCAGACATTGTTCAGCCTGACAGGCTTAGTTCCAGAATGAGCTTGTTATTCCCAACTTCTTCTCTTCCAGCTTGACCACGGCTGGTAGCAAGGATAACTAGTCTCATAGTCTTGTGTTGCTGAACTTGAAAGAAACTCTGTTCTGAGGGTCACAATTATACCATGGAAGATGCTCAATGCCATGACAGGGAAAGTGACTTTGCCCAGGTTCCTGCGGGGATTTGGTAAAAAAGTCAGAATGAGAGCCCAGGTCTGGACTCCAGGTTAGGAACTTTTTCCATTATTTTGCGTTGCCTGAGAAGCCTACTCCATGTTCAATACTTGTGATTTGTTGAATGGCCAGTTTGTCAGTTTTTCACCTGGTAAATCTATGGAGATCTTCCTGCTCTGGCTAAATGTTTAAATGACAGCTATGCCTACACCTCGGATAAATGGATTCTGAAATCTTTGAAGATATAGATCAATCAAAGTTGATGGGATGGGATGAGAGAGGCACAAGAAAAAGTAGCAGTTGGAGGACTTGGGTTCACATCCTGACTGATGACTTCCTGGCTTTGGACTTTGGGTGAGGTGTAGAATCATGGACGCTTGGACTGGGAAGGTGCTTGGAGAATGTCTGTGAATATCTAATCCAGCTCTTCATTTCATAGCCCCATGCACCGTATCTCAGAGGTTCTCCGGTCCTACGATGGGGCAGGGGCTCATTTCTATTGAGGGCAACTCCAATGGTTGGGAAAGTCATTCTTATGCCAACCCAAACTCATAAATTTCTCTTGAAAAAATTCCTACAATATTAGTTCTCTTGACTTCATTCAGTTGTCTTTTTTAAAATATGGAGATTTCAATACAAGCAATTAAAAAAATAAAAAGAAAGAAAAAAAAAGAGTGGTAGTGAAGTAGAAAAGTAAAAGGTAAAAAGTGCACTGGACGTCCTTGTTATTTACTGTGAGACTGAGAAAAGCCCTCGCTGCCTCAACTTCCTGCTCCGTAAAATGGAAATGAAAATTCCTGCCTTTCTTCCCTGGCAGGGTTTTTGTTAAGATCCAACAAAGATTAAAAAAAAAACAGGCAACATGATGTAACCAAAGGAGCTTAAAAACCTGTCTTCAGGTTCGTACCATTTAATCGCTGTGCATTTATGCAGCAGTCCTTCAACCTCTCTGAGCCTGAGTTTCCCAAGTTGTAATGCAGAGATGTTAGTGCCTGCTTTTTTATCTCTTTTGCAAGGTTGTGAAAATCAGCTGAGATATTGATCTGTCTGCGATTGGCACACCATCACTCTGGGCGCACATGTGAGTTCACTGTTATTCCCACGTGGGTGGGAGAGCCCTGTGACTTCCCTCCACATTACTTAGTATGCAGAGCTCCTCCGGGAGCGGCCCTTTGATTGTAGACTCCTATGATGGTGGCTCCATGTGATCAAGAGTGGGAGATCTTTGCTGGTGTCTGAATGTCTCAGGCAAGCCCTGGGGGTGCTCAGGGCTAAATACTCTCACTCATCTTTCAGCAGAACAAAAGGCAGTGCTTCATTCTGGCCATATTCACGATGAATTGGAAAGTAAAATACAGTCACTTCTCCTTCTGGGCCTCAGGCACCATCTCACCTAATCATAATAAACATCTTTCATCTAGTGCTAGGCCAAAATTCAGACTCAAGTGCTCTTGCACTCATTGGATTAAAAATGTCAGAGCTGGAAGCAAACTTTGATCATCTAGCCTGTGTCTTTGGTTGTGTAGATGGGGAATCTCAGGCCCAAGGAATTTCTTTCCCTAGAATAAGTAGTAGTTAATGCCACAGGCAATCCTAGAACTTAAGGCTCCTAACTCCAGGTATAGCACAACACCAGGCTGTTGCACTTTAACAAATATAAAGGGCCTACTATGTGTCAGATGCTGGGTCAGACTTTATCAGCTTTATTAACTTCCAAAAATAAGACCTATTCCCCGCCTGCAAAAGCTTAGAGAGTAATTGCAGCAATCAACATGTAAACAAATCACTCTCACCCAAGAAAGGCTCTATCTCATACCCCTTTTTACCACTATCTCCCCCAAGTCTTTTTGTACAATCTGGGCCAAATTTCCAACTCTTCAAGCTTGTTTCAACCTCTCTAAAATGGGAACATCAATATATTCAGTCATTTATTCATTCATTCATCATCAGATATTTATTAGCACCTACCTACCACATTGTTTTTAACCAGGGGCGCACATTATCAGTGGCACTTTAACAAAATACACAAACCTAGGCTCCACCCTCCACAGACATACTGATTTAGTAGGGCTAGGGTAAAGTCAAGGAATCTTCATTGTGAACAAAGTAGCTCAGGTGACTGTGACAAACAGCCAGATTGAGAATTCATGGCTTACCACGTATGAGATACTGTACCAGACACACGAACGCAGAGACATGTAAAGCATACACTTGCTGTCAAGGAACTCCCAGCTAGCTGGAGGCGGGGAGCTTGGACAGACAAGGTAACCGGCCACAACACTGCAGTCTTATAAATGCCATGCTAGAAGCAATTGCCAGTACCAGGGTATATAGTACGGGGCACCTAAGTCATCTCAAGAGAGTTGGGTAAGGCTACCTGGGGGGAGAAAGTTGAACTAAATCTGGAAGGATGTATATGAGCTAGCTATGGGTGACCAGGGTGGCGTGGCTGGTCTAGAAGAGAGGAAAGAATAGGAAGACAAGAAATCACTTCATGTATTCAGAGAACTGCAAGAATGAGTGGGAAAGGGGGAGCGATGAGAGACAAGGCTGAGGAGCAGGGTAGGCATCAGCCCTTTGAGGGCTTTATCCTCTGGGCAATGAGGAGGAGCTGGAGACTTACTTTAAGTGGAGGAATGACATAATTCAATTTGGTCTTCACCAGGTAACTTTGGCGGCTGTGCGAGAATGGATTAGGACTCAGGGAAAGACAGAGGGAGACCGGAGGCTGAAATGGCAAAGCTCTGCTTGGTGTCCTACACCAGGCTGCTGGGAGATCACGTGAGATGATGGGAATTCATGGGGTGAACAGTGTCCCTCTGCAGAAAAGAGACTGGTGCCATTACTTCCATTACTTTCTTTGACTTATGGTTAAAGAAGTAACTAAAAAGTGGTAGGTAGTAGAGCTAGAGGCGAGGAAGGGAGGGAGGTGGGAAGAAGATAGAGAAGTACTTGGTGTCAAACTGTTTAAAATATCCTTTTTGCATCACACTAGCTCTTAATTGGTACCAACCACTGAGGGGCTGATTGATCCCAGCGAGAGTCCAGCAAAACAGATAATTTCTTACAAGCATCTGAAATTCATGAACGCTGTGGGGTCCCACACACCAAGGCAGCTTTGTTGTTGATGCAGCCTGAGACTTCCTGGAAGGGATGAGAATCCAGGGGTGGCATGGTTTTTTTTTTTTCTTTTCAAAATGCAGAATACATTCATGTAGTTAATGCCTGTGGTCTTGCTGAGCAGATGAAAAGAGAACAGAGCAAGGAATTGGGCTATGGCTGTTTGTTGTAAATTAACTCTTAATGTAATGTGTTCATTAAAGAGCTGTTAGGGCTAAAAGATGTGCATTAGAAATCTAATTTTGAATTAAGGGCTTGATTTATAAAAGATCTGCCCACTGCACACTCAGGGTTTGGATCAAAGGAAGTTACACTGTAAAGTGGCCTCATTCATGGCTAGGATTACCTGGGTTCTTCTCTTCAGATTCCTGGGCATTCACATAAGGGGGAAGACAGCCTACATTTATTGAGAACTTACTGTGTACCAGGTACATTGTCTTTGATTTTTTTTTCCCTAAAAGCCCTAACAGAGTAGATAGTACTATTCCTCTTTCTCAGATGTGAAAACTCAAACTAAAAAAGATTACGTAATCTACCCAAGGCCTCATGGCTAGTAAGTGCTTTGGAGAGTCAGCTGGGCCCCAGGACTACAGGACTTCTGATTTAAAGCATGGTTTTGGCCACTCGTAGGATTTCTTTTACTCACATTGACATGGTACAGTCAAAGCATTTTATTTATTGGAAGGCTGTAGATATTGTCCGCAACAGTATGTCCTTTATGGGAGCCCACAGGATAAATGTTTCCAAGTCCCAATATTGGGACATGCTGCTCTGCTTCCAGAAACTAGTGTGTGTTTGTCTCATAGATATGGATTCTATATTTTTAGATTATGTTACTACGGCATACTTCTCTGAACGTTGGCGTATCTGAAAGCTGTGGGACTAATGCACAGGACATTGGCATCCACGTCAAATTATACAGGGCATTAGGGGATGCCTTGTGGGTGCTAAATCTACCCTAGATTTCCCCTTACTTATTACTTACATTATTCCTTCTTTCTGCTTTCCTGATCTCTTTACTTTAACAACAACGACAACAACAAAAACCCTCTCCTTATTCCCACTGTGTTGAACTCTCTGCCTCATTTTTCTTTTGATTTATTTAACCTTCAGCACACATGCTCTCTCTCTCTCTCTCTCTCTCTCTCTCTCACACACACACACACACATACACACACACACACACACACACACACACACACTCCTCTTTCTGTGCTGCTTTTTGTCACTATGCCCTGGTCAGGCTGTGTGTGTGCACAGGTCTCCTCTTTACTTCCAGGTAGATCCGTGCTTAAGGCTGACAGATCCCTCTGAGGGTAGTTAGTGACTACATGACAAATATTTGCCTGCTGTTAAAAAAGTGATATCATGCGGGGAAAAAAAAAAAAAAAAAGGGCCGGCCCGGTGGTGCACTGGAGAGTGCGCCGCTTGGGAGCACGGCGGCGCTCCCACCGAGGGTTCAGATCCCATGTGGAGACCGGTTCCTGCTCACTGGCTGAGCGCGGTGCAGGCGCAACACCGAGGGTTGTGATCCCGTTACCGGTCAGTCAAAAAGACAAAAAGGAAAAAAAAAAGTGATATCATGCGATAAAAATTTAGATGTTTGTTCTTTGCAAAACTGAGTACTGATTTTTTTTCCCTTTTGTGCATCGTTTGGTGTCATGTAGACTCAAGCCCTTAAAAGAGACTAACAGAAATGCCCTGTTAATTTGGTATGAAATCTGATGAGCCCGGTCCTCGTGGTCCATTAAGGAGACAGACATGTATTCAGATAAATTATGACACAAAGTGATAAAATCAGGATATGATTTTAATGACATCAGAGCACTTTATAGGCTACATCACTTTTACAAAAACACAGTGGGGCAGGCCAGGAGTGAGAATACTGTTTCACAGGTGGAGAAATTGAGACGTAGAGAACTACATGTGGGTCATGGCTGAGACCCAGCCTGGGTCCTGGCTGAGAACTGAACCAGTGTGTTGTCTCTCTTACATAGTGCTCATTGGTTGCTGGGTCAGAAGAAAGAGATTCCTTTGTGCTTGAATGTGAGAGAACAAGCAAAAGGCTAAAAACTTGATATGAGAACAATCGACAAAACAATTTGGCTTAATAATAGATTTACTTCAAGTGCCAGGTGTTCTGCTGTTCTTACAGTACAGATCAATTTCATAGAGAATCTGAGCAAAAAGACCATCCATCCTTGTTTCTGTGAAATAGATTTGATCTTTTGCATCTTGATTCTCTCCAGACCTTCCTCACAAAAAGTAGGCAGCATTTATGGCTGTTCCTCATTACTTTTAAGGACGACATGTTCAGCTGTGGTGACACTGCTATTATAAATAGTAAAAGGGCAATTAATACTCTCTTCAACTCTTATGAGTTAGAACACTCCCAGGAGCATCCATTTCAGGAACTTTCATTTTAAAGGAAATGCTGTCAATAGGAAAGTTATTTAATTTCCAAGCAAGCTAACAGCTTTCCTATGCAAGTATGAGTGAATTATTATATTAATCATTCTTTAATAAAGCAGTTGAAGCAAGAAACTGCCACAGGATAGCACGCATGCACACACACACTCTACTCCACATTGAAAAGAGCACATTTCAGGCAGATCTTAATAAATAAGCCCCTTGAGTTTTGCTGCCCTCTGTGTGCAACAAGCACATTTGCTAAGAAGTCCTGTGACCTTAGCCAGCCACCTTCACATCCTGTAGTACAATTGAAAGAAGAGGCATGAGCCTGGCAGAAATTTTGTAAAGCTTGGAGCAAGATTCTCAGACAGACTCTGGTTGTCAGTAAGTAATCATTTATGAATGAAAATAATGTCACTAACCTCATCAGACCAGGGAAAAATGCCTCTCCCTAGACAATCCGTATTGACTCCATCAAAACTCTCTGTGCTAAAGAACACCGCTAGTTCTGACAGCAAGCTGCTGTGAGAACAAAGATTGCAAAGCTTTTGAAAACAGCCAGCTACCTTGGGAGGTTATATTCATTCCAGAAAGTACAAGAAAAATTCAATTTTGAAGCTGTCAGGATGGGCCAGTAATGATATTTGAATGAACTCCATTATTAGTGAATTTAGAATTTTGGTAATATTTTTATTGATTTTCAGGGAGTTTCAACCAAGGCAGCTTCAACTCATTTCATCAGACTTCTTCTGCAAACTCTGTGCTGTAATCCCAGGTAATATGAGCCTAGCATGATTGGCAGTTGTCTTCTCTCATGCAGAAGATGCTGCTTATCATTTGCGACCATATTGCAGGGAGGACGTAAATCTGTAGTAATGCATGCAAACCTCTTCACATAATTGATGAGGGCGGGTGCTCACCCACATCCAAGCCCAGTTCCTTTAGAAGACAACCAAACATTGAAGGAAGAGACGTTTGAGGTGTAGAACTGCCCACCATGGGCTATTCATAAAAAGTTTAATGAGCCTTTGCAATAATTTCATCAAATACTTGGAATGGTTTGTCCTTAGAGGACTTCAAGATGATTTTGGATGCATACCTAGGGATACTGGTTGGAAGGTTCAACATTCTCCAACCCTGAGGTGTTATTATAACATTATCCTATGATTTCTTGGTCTAGCTCTGCTCTTAATTGGGTAATCTGAATAAATAGATTGGAAGGTCCCTTCCAACCTGAGAATTGTGTGTCTGTTCTTTGAAGGCAGTGGAAAGTATCACCTAGCTTGTAAGTTCCTTGTGGAGGTGTGACATTCACCTTGGCACAATTGATAATCTCCTCCTTAACAGAAGAAGCTCAGTATCTTCTTCAGAAGAACTACTAGTACAAAACATTTTCTAAGACCTCCAGGATTCAAGAAATAAAAGATTCTTTTCATGTTCTTTCAATATAAGGAAAGTCTTCTTAAGCCTTATAAGATTTTAATTATCAGTGTAAGCTTAGGCCAGATAATGTAGAATACAAGGGTAATAAAAAAAAGTGCACCCCAGTTGCATTACCACATCTTAGCCATGAGGGGTCGTGTGTCTTGTTCATGCAATATTCATAGTACCTAGAACGTATCTAGCACGTAATAGGGACATAATGCTGTTTGGTAAAGGAATAAATGTGTAAGTCATAATTTTGATGTATTTTCTTCCACCCCTTTTCCCCCATGCATATTTTTATGGGTATGTTCATGACGTCTATGTTGGCTTTTGTGCCTTTCTTTTTCTTTGTTTTACTTGCCTTTATATAAACTATGTCCCTCTTAATAATTGTCTGTAATGTCTGAATAATCCAGGGAGCACTTTCTAATGTAGCTGCCTAAAAGTTGAGTGTGTTGCTTAAGGAACTAGTGTTTTCCTTTGTGGACGTTCAAGTGTCAGGTCTGAGTTGAACTAAACGTACGTCTCTAGGACCACTTTCCAGTCTATAACTTATAAACTTCAAGGACTGGTCATTTTGCAAAGCTAATGAGCTTTCATAAAACATGACTATCAGGAATCAGAACTTTTCCAAGAAGCATTCCTCCCACTCAGACATTGTACTCCTTCATACCCATTACTAAGTTTATATTGTTAATTAGAAAAATAGTGGAACTTCACTTTCTTAAAAATAGCCACTAGTTCAGAATTTCCATTCAATTAGCAAGTCCTAAGTAACTTTCTATGTGCCAGGTACATTTTGAGATGGATGAACTTCAATCTCTGGCCTCGTGGAATTCAGTCAACAGTTACTAACAATGTATGAGGCACTGGGCATGAGAGGAGGAGAAAGCACTTCTGTCCTGTGGAATTCAGAAACGGTGATGCGAGGAGAGAATGGGGGACTGACATATAAGCAAGTAACCAAGAGGAAATAAGGTAAATGCTACAGCAGAGGCATGTAGAAGGGGCTGCCCTGGCTCACAGGGAGCTCAGTTAATTCTCATGATGGAGTGGTGCGCCAGGTCAGGAAACTAAGACATGTAAATTACAACTTTTAACAAGGCAGAAAGAGCTAAATGTCCCAAGAGAGGATGGAGTTCACTCATGTGAAAGAGAGGTGTTTTTCCTGCTGGGAGATGTCAGAGAGGGATCCAGCTGGACTTGGCATCCAGGCACACCTTGGCAAGGGGTACAACTGCGTGTGAGAATGGAGAAAGGGTTCTATTATGCTAGAATAAATCCAGCAACTAGTGTCTGTGCTTAGATCCCTAGGAAATGGTGTTTACCTTTTGTTTAGTGGTTTAACTTTTTACTTGTTTTTGACCTTTTCATAATCGGAGGAAGGATTCACAGCACAGACAGCACACGGCAGCTCTGGGCAATCTGGGAATGCGTAAGCCGTGCTGGTCCACCTTTGGCTACGCTCTGCTCCCTCTGCAGCCGGGCCAGCCCACCTGGCGTCAGCACAGGGACCATGCTCAGAGCCTCCTCCCTGCTGCTATCTACCTGCTGTCACTCGTTCGCCTTGTCTAATGCGCCTCTCCATAGAGAGCGGACACTGGCATTTCTGCTCATTGGGCATTACCTGCCCCACCTCCAGGTGGAGAGTAAGTGGCTATTTTGAAGAATTCAGAGTAGCTGCAGGCCTTCTCTCTCCTCGGGGAGGGAAGAGATGAACCCTGGAGGAGAAAGAGGAGCTGCTCAGGAAAGTGGGAAAATGTATCTTCATAAAAGCAGCCATAGATGGCCATGGCAGGCGGTGCTCTTCAAACTCCTATGACACGGACGAGGACTTGGAAGGCTGTAGCAAGAAGTGATTCACATGGACCCTGGTTCATGGTAGGCCAGAGCCCTGAAGGCGCCGAAAGGGAGCCTGGGCTTGGAGGCAGAAAACCTAGGTTCTAGTCTTCTGATTCCAGATTAAATGAGAGTAATGATAAAAAATAATAACAGCGAACACACACAGCCTTTTCTATGCATCATCCTCAGCTGTGAATGTTTTTACATACATTAATTCTTTTATTTCATTCAGTCTTTGTAGCAACTTTATGATGTAGGGACTTTTATAATCCCCATTTCAGAGAAGACCTGTAAACATAATGACTGTAGAAGATAAAAGCATCTTTATCTAAAGCATAGGGTAATAGTCCTAATAAGGCTCCCAGGGCTTTGGGAGGTTCAGATGGGATCAAATCTGAGAAATCATTTTGGATACTGTAAAGTGCTGTACATACATGAGGGAGTCCCATTACACTAGAGTTTCTCCTGCATTTTCCTATACATTTGACCTGAGCACCTGCAAGGTGAATGGCATGAGACAACACTGCAAAGGGAACAGACGGAAGAGACCCAGCCCCTCCCTCAAAGACTCTCCACCCACTAAAGGAGGTGAGACACCCAAGCAAATGAATGCAAAGTAAGGAAGGCAGGCAGGGTAACTGCCAGGACGACGACGGGGGAGAGGGGTCAGCAAAGGCCCTGTCGCTTTAAAACTAACACCAAAGGGTCAGTAATTCTGTACTGACCCACCACTGAATATACTGTGAATTCTTTCTCCTTCTCCTCCTCCACCTCCTCCTCCTCCTCCTCCTCTGTCTCCTCCTCCACCTCCTCCTCCGTCTCCTCCTCCTCCTTTTTATTTTTTGGTATTTTACATTAGCTTAGGGATGTGTTTGAAGCCCAAAGTGAAAACAGCTCTGCCTTCCTGTTTGGTCATCACAAACAGTCTTCAGCCACATGAGCTTCCAGGCGCAACGTTATCTGTTTATGAACAATAGGAGATCAGGCCAATGAACCATGTTATTGTCATTCCATTTGTGCCTCTCAAATCATTTTTCATCTCAACTAATAGGAAGATAAAGTCGATCTTTCTCCACTTTCCGCCTCCATCCTCATTTCAGTTCCCTGTGATTTCACGCTGGGCTGGGCCATCCAAAATCTAGTGTAAAACACCCGAGAAGGCCTGTAATTTTCAAATTTGCCTGTGGGTAATGTGCATAGTAAATGCACAGTCCTAACGACTTGGTTGTCTGAGATGTAACAATTGTTTACATCAATATGCAGGACTGAGACAGGCCCACATTTCCAGAAGCACCATGTCTCATTGGTGGCCAGACCCAAGGGGGTCCATGAGGGTTCCCCAAACCAAGAAAGGAAGAGATGGGGCAAAGGAGCCAAAGGCTGGCAGGAACTTGAGCTCTCCCCAGTACTTATCTCTGTGGAAGTCAAGCACAAGGTGGAGAAAGAGGGGGCCTCCAGGGAGCCACTGGCTGGTTGCCCTCCAGAGCCCTGAAAGGATATGATCTTTCCTTCGGAGAATTGGCCATGGCCTGGTGTCTGGCCCTTAGTCATATAGACTCAGACCTGCTTTTATTAGCATCCAGAGTGTGTATTCTCCCACGGCAGACTCATACTAGCCGAGCTCATGAAGTTGATGTATAAAACTACAGATTCTCAGTGAAATAATCTTGTGTCCCTTGGACCAGACCAACATCAGTCTGTATGACAGAACTGCCTCTTCCCAGAGGAAGGACTCCCTTGGAAGCTAACCCTTAATAAGAAACTTGCTTGTTAAGAATGGATTCATGGTGAAGGGAAATCCACAAATCAAATGGATGGACAGCCACAAAAGGCCTGGTCTAGACTCTCACGGCTTTCCCTCCCCAAGACGGTGCCTGCATGGTCGTGAACAACTCTCCTCTCGGTGACACTCTTCACTGCTGCATTTCTGACTTGCCATCCCTCTGCCTTGTGTTTCATGTCACCTCATTGTTGGAGTACTTGCTCACGCTGGCTGAGGCACCGAGTTTTGAAAAGAACTCCCATGTCTGGGGGCTTCACCTGCATGACATTTGTTGGGTGAACAGCTCTGCTTCCCACACTTTAGGGGAGTCTTGTCTCTCAGCTTCCTGGCTGCCTTGCTTGTAAGGGGTTGTCCGTAGGCTCACTTGGGGTAGAGTTTAGCTGGGAAGGAGCTAAGAGTCCAGACTTTACCCCTAAATTTCCTGGATGACTTGGCTACAGATTTGCTGGGAGACTGTATGAACTGTAGGAAGTTAGTGTCTCTGAAACTATGACTGTATTTTTACCTCAGCAGCTAGGAAGTTAAGAGCCAAACCTGTGGCTTACTTCTGGCAACAGTGTAAGATCATGCAGCATATATTGTGTTGATCTGTGGATCTCTGGCTTTTTTTTTTTTTTCCCTACAATCTGCTCAAAAATTTTTTAATACTTTTGTATATTTGTAAGCTGTCTCATACAAGTCTCATTTCATGAAGGGAACTCAGTGCTCAAATATCTCAATGTGACTGCTGGCAATAAATTTCTACATATGAAAGAGAAATAGCTGTAAATTTCTTGGAACACTTTAGAAAGACAATGTAATTTTGTGATGTTCTTTGAATTCATCAGATAGAAAATGCTATTTCGTAGTTCTGAGTGAGTGGAATTGTCTCGTCTGCTAGCTTTGGCTGGACTCTGGTGTGAGTATGTGTAAGACAAATGGTGAATATGAAATGGGAGTGCGGAGGACTTCGTGCACATGGGGAGGACTTCGTGCACATGAGCAAGACTTCATGTACAGGAGGAGGACCTCATGTTCATCTCCTTGTTACAATGGGAATGTAGGGAGGGCCAAGAGAGTTGCAACAGTCTCAGAGAGTCTATGGTTGGACATAAGGACGCCAAAGAGGAGCTTCACAGAAACCTTATTTCCGGTCCTTAAGAATGTGGGGCTCATTGCTTCATGGGGCTTATAGACTAGGTGCCTCTCTGTGCTGGGACCACGGACATCTCTAGCCTAAACTTCTCATTGTAAAGATGAGGAAATTAAGGCCCAGAGATAGGATGTGACTTGCTCAAGATCACCATTGTTTAGGGCCAAGCCAGGTTAGAGTTCTGGTTGGGGATATCCCCGCATAACTCTTTTGCCTCAGTACAGAACCTGACACTTCTGTCTCCGATTTACTTCCTGTTTAATTCCACATTATGAACATACTACCACCCTCCCCTTTCCTCACTCCCGGCTCTGCAAGGAGAGACCTTGGTAGCTACGAATTTCGGAAAGAAAGAGATGCCTTCAAGGAATATTTTACCACAGACCAGCTTCACGTGTCTATTTAGGGAACGATTTCAACTGCAAGTAAGAGAAAAACAACAACAAAAAAGTGGCATAAATAGAACACAGAGATCTATTTTTCTATAAAGCAATGACAAATCCCAAGGTAGGCAGTCCATCACTGGCACATCACCCATAAATGTCAGTGGTCACTCTGTGTCCTCCTGTGCTCCTCAGCCATCCTTTGTGTGTGTTTGACCCATCTTGATCCCAGGACAGCTCCAGGAGCAACACCCATGACAGTCTTCTTCTAATTAGGAAGCACAGAGAAGGGCAAAGGGCACAATAGCATGTGCCATCTGATTCAGACTCCTCTGTAGAGCTTCTTAGGACATTTCCCTTACAAGTTACTATGTCATATGTCTATTCTAGTTGTAACACACTCTGGGAAATGTAGTTTTTAGCTGGGTGTTTTACTGTCCTGAATAAAACTGGGGGCTTTTAGAAAGGAAGGGGATAGAGTGGGTTTTGGGTAGAGAACTTTTATCTTCTGCCACTTTTGCGACCATGGGTACGTTAATTAACCTCTTCAAGTTTACTCGTCTGTAAAATGGAAATTAGATGAGGTCAAATATACAAAGTATTTAGCAAAGTACCTGACGCATGGGAAGTGCTCAATAATATAGACTATCCCGTGTATAGAAAAGTAAGTTGAAAAGCTTGATGGGATATAAAAAATATACCCAGCACTGGAGTAGGATTGTGAACTATTTTGGAGAGAAGGAAAGAAACTGTAAAATTTAGACAGCAGATATTTGACTTCCTTTTCAGTCAGCATGTTGGATAATAAACTTTCTGAGGTGTTCTGGAAGTTTTTGTTCTTTAGGGGACCTACGTGATTTTTAGGGGACTTGAGAAAGCTCAGGTAGTTACTATGCTTTGCCACTAGCTCTTTTGGAAAGCCTTCTCTGAACCATCAGGTGGGACTAAGTGCACCTCTGGGAAATCCTCTCCTTCTATGTCTGTCTCTCCCTGGTTATGAGCCATGGGGGACAGGGCTGTGTCTCAGTCACTTCACCTTCCAATGGCAGTACTAGGAGCACGGTAGAAGTCAATAAATGTGTATTTCATTGAGAGTAGATGCTTTGGGCTAATTCCTTTTAATGTCTCCCTTGGACAGACCAAAATATAAAGCATCAATCCCTAAAAGGCATTTCTGCAGGGAGAGTTCTCTGAAAAATGAGACAGTCATTTAAGTGTCTCTATTCTACACTCCCCCAGGCAATGCTCAAAGCCCTGAAAAGTCTTCTAGTTATAAAGATGGAAGTTATAGAGGTGGAAAGAGGGACAGTGACACTGATACTTCAGAGAATATGGCCCTACTCAGCATTCCCTCATATTGCCCCCCAGGAATTATCATGGTGCAAGGGGATTCACACTGGAACCAAAGACAGAAGTCCTTGGGTCCAAGTTTTGGTTCTGCCACTTGGTTACTAAGCTGGTGGCAGAGGCCAAGCTAATTTGTCAGCCTCCAATTACTTACTTATCTGTCAAGTGGGGGATATAATACCTGCCATTCCCCACTCCTTCTCAGAGTTGTAGTGAGCTGCTAAGGAACAAATGGATAGGAGGAGCTTTGCATGAATGTGGGGGACTACCGTGGCTGTGACTGTTCATGCTCATGAAGCCAGCATTGGCCTTTCATGTCCCCTTACTGGGTTTACTAGTCGGCTAGGGCTGCTGTAACAAAGTACACAAACTGGGTGGCTTACATAGCAGAAATGTACTGTCTCATGTATCTGGAGGCTAGAAGCTCAAATCAAGGTGTCAAGTAACAGAGTTAGTTCCTTCTGAGGGCTGTGAAAGAGAATCTGGTCCATGCCTATACCTAGCTTCTGGTGGTTTGTCCGCAACCCATGGTGCTTTTTGGCTTGTAGAAACATCATCCTGATCTCTGTCTTCATCTTCACATGATGTTCTCCCTGTATGCATGTCTGTTTCTGTGTCCAAATTTCCTCTTTGTATAATGACACCAGTCATACTGGATTAGGGCCTACCCTAATGATCTCATTTTAACTTAGTTATCTCTGTAAAGACCCTATCTCCAAATAAGGTCACATTCTGAGGTACTGGGGGTTAGGATTTCAACATATGAATTTAGGGGGGGCATGCATAATTCAACCTGTAATACTGGAAGATAGTGAAAGGTCAATAAATGAATGAATAGATTAGCCTTGGTGGTAATCTACTGAAGATGCTAGTCTGAGCTATGCCTCCATTTAGTTTCTGATGAACTTGGAGGCTGCAGTCCCATTTTCTTTTTTTTTTTTTTTTAGAGATGACCAGTAAGGGGATCTTAACCCTTGACTTGGTGGTGACAGCACCACACTCTCCCAAGTGAGCTAAGCGGCCATCCATATATAGGGATCAGAACCCGTGGCCTTGGAGTTGTCAGTACCACACTCTCCCGAGTGAGCCACGGGCCAGCCCTTGCAGTCCCATTTTCTAATTCACATTTCAGTACTTGGGAACTTCGATCTGTTTAACTTTTCTGGGTGTCATTTTTGTCATGAGTAAAGTGGGAACCTCAACATCTTTCTCCTGAGGTTGTCGGGCATATCACACGAGATGGCCTGTGTTAAATGCCTTTTGCAGTGCTTGGCACATGGCCACTCTCTTTCTTCACAGCAGTGTTAGATGAAGTCGGGAAACCAGGAGAGGGGTGATGTTGGGCACTAGGCTTCATAAAGCACTTACACCAATTTGTCTAGCTCAATCATTTTTGTGAAGAGCTATTTGAGTTTAAAGCTTTGGAAGTGGAAAGCAAGTAGTCAGAAAGCTTTTTGAATTGACAGGAGACAAGCTCATTGATAATCCATCATCTTAAATTGCTTACTCTGGATCATGCCCTGCTATTTTTTCTGATAATTTCACCAATAATGACTTCTATTAACTTTCTATGTTCCCTTTTTAAAAGAGATGATTTATAAATAAAAATATTTTCCTTTGTGACCTTGAAAACTATGTAAGAATTGATTTTTTTACTCTAATATTTTGCACTTTGGCAATACATGTTCAAAAATGTATTTAAAAAGGAGGCTTGGTAAGTGACACAGCTATGGTGAGGTGGAAGGTGACTTATGATTCAATCTCCTCATTATTCAGATGAGGAAACTCAGGAACAGGTAAAGAGATTTTCCTGAAGCCATCCAGTGGGCACAGCTTGGACCACAAACCAGGTTTCCTACCTTCCAGTCTTTACAAGTTCCTTTCCTTTATGCTCGAGTCTAATGTTTTAGGCAAGTCACTTCTGCTTCCTGGGGCTTGTTTTTCATTTGTAAGAGGGACTGAATCACACTCTGCTCTGGCATTTCTTCACAGAGCCACAATCAGACCACTCCCATGTGTCTCAGCTGGACTCCTCAGAGCAGCTGAGCCTCCCTCTTGTCCTTCTCAGACCACTGTCTCCATGTCCAAGACCTAGGGCAATGGGCAGCACAGGAAGGCATAACCCTGACCTGGCTTCTAGTGGACACGAAGAGACCTAGTGGTGACCTTCGAGTCCATCCTGAAATCAGCAACTCCAGGAGGGGTGTTCACCGTGATGAATAGCATCACACAAGGTTAGAGAAAAAAAGTCACGTTGATGAGAATGGCTATTGTGCAGTGGAACTTTTCAGACTGCAGCAAATTGAAATCCTGTCCAGGCTTACTAGTGGGGTGACCTCGGCCAAGTTAAGTTAAACCAAACCAAGCCAAGTTACTCAGTCTCAATTGCTCCATGAATAGTGATAATAAAAATACCTAAGTTGGAAGGTTGTGGTGAGGATTAGATGAGAATATGGGTAAAGCGCCTAGAGAAGAGCTGTACATATTCAGTGTAGTAGTAACAGTAGCATATTAGTAAGAACATTTTTAAGTGAGAAAGTTGAAGTGGAACAGTGGTTCTTAACCTGTTCCAGATCACTGGAAATGATCCCTTCCCTTACAATACACATACACACACAAATGTGCAAACACTTTGGGGGGTTTATAACATTCCTGAAACCCATATATGGGCTTTAGGGGTCCATGGATTTCTGACGAATATCTCCATAAGATTCTGTTTTATCAGTGATTCAGTGAAATTTCCTAAGTTTGCCTGACAACTAGAGAAGCACTATCTAGATGTTCCATAAACCAACTGAATCATAATGTTGCAAGAAAATGACTCTTTGGCAGGGACCTGAAATAGAGCAGGGATAGGAACTCAGATGAGAGAAATAAAACGTCTTGATTCTACATTAACTCAGAATCCAGTTAGCAGTTATCCAAAAATAAGAAATAAAGTGCTTCATAATGATTCTACAAAATGAGAAAATGCCAAATGTGAGATGCTAACAGTTTTTAGACTCTAAAACCCAGAAGAAGAGGAATGGTCTCTGGGCTTCCCCAGGGTCATGGCCAGACTGACCATGACCCTGGGGACTTCATTTGCATAGGGATGGGGCTGCCTGGAGATGTTCAAGGTGCTTTGCAGATAGAAGTTCTGGGTTATGTGTTATTTCCCAAGGTGCCCTTTGTGGAGTTAGGAAGTTAGGTTGTCTAGTTGGCTCTTCTGTTTGTTTCCAAGGACCTTGAACAAACTGTGCTCTGAAGCCTCATGGTTATCATCTGCATGAAGACAATGCTCCACCTGGACACTCTTCAATCATGCCACAGACATTTACTGGGACCCTGTACATGCAGGGCTCTGTGGGGAGCTGTGTTTTGAGGGATGAAAAGACAAACAAGCCTGTATGTTTGTTTTTAGTGTGGACTGCCTTTTCTGGCTCATATTCTTTTTGTTGCATGCTCTTTCTTGCTCTACTTTCACTCCTATTATTTTATTTGCAACTCGCAGAAAGATTGTGAGGGATGTCTGACAGGGATCTTTATTTCTATTTTACAGAAGTGCCTGAGGCACTGAGAGTATGTAGTTTGCTCTGGGTCATAGCGATAAGAGAGTTGATGTCCCTTAATTTCAAATTCAGCCACTTCCCAATGTACAGAATTGCCCTCCACTTGCTTGGTTTAATATGAGAGAGACGTTACACACACAAGTGACTAGTAATACAAGGCAACGAAGAGGGACTGTGCGAATTCAGAGATAAAAGGGGATGCCTCTCAAATGGCCATAAGGAGGGATCGTGGGAGTCTATGGGGAGGGCAGTTGTTGGCTTTTCCTTCTTGATATCCCCAATAGAGAGTGGGAAAAAGTGACTGAGTGATCTCTTTACTTTTTCCAGCCTCAGGAAGATTTGTAGTTGATCTACACCTCCCTATAGCTGTAGCTGATCTATATCTACACAGTACATGCACTGCTAATTTTCTGATGAAGTAATTTATTCACTCATGGGACAAATATTTACTGAATGCTTCTCTCAGCTCCCATCCTCATCATGGAGCAGAAGGCTTTACTCTGTGATCACAATAGCGATTCTAACTTATGCAGATATGTGTGTACACACATATGCACACAGACACGTGGACTCCTCTTTTCCTGCTGAGCCAACAATTTATGTTTAGGTACCCAGCACTGTGTCTGTATTCATTTCCTGAGGCTGCCATAGCAAAGTACCACAAACTTATTCTCTCACAGTTCTGAAAGCCAGAAATCCACAATCAAGGTGCTGGCAGGGTGAGTGTCTTCTGGAGGCTCGAGGAAGAGTCAGATCCTTGCTGCTCTCCTGGCTTCTGGTGGTTGCTGGCAATCCCTGGCATTCTTTGGCTTGTAGCTGCATTACTCCCATCTCCATATCAATCTTCACATTTCCTTCTCATCTGTGTCCTTGTCTCTCAAATCTTCCTTCTCTTATAAGGTCACGAGTCATTGGACTTATGGCCCACACTAAATCCAGGATAATCTCATATTGAGATCCTTAATTCAATTAGATCTGCAATGATCCTGCTTCCAAATAAGGCCATATTTATAGGGAGTGGGGTTTAGAACTCAGATATAACTTTTTGGGTGACACTCTTCAACCTACTACAATGTCCAGATGGGACTTTGTTTCTCATCATTGCTCTGAGAAGATTTACACCCTCCGATGGACAGTTATATGGCTTGTAGCAGTAACACTATGGAAGAGACACTCATTTCAAAGAGGGTTACATTCCATATAAAAGAAAGGAAAAGTGTTTTAGTTAAATAAACAAGGAGGCACAGTGAATGAGAAACATACCACAAGTGTTCTACATGCAGCAGCAGTCTAAAAGATATTCCTGTTGATTCATCCCTCAGACATAAAGTAATCTGAACCCCTAGAAGAGTGGTCTGATTACAAGTGTCTAGATATTGTCTGTTAATCAAAGACTCAGGATTACTCTCACATCAAGTACCTTGACTTATTTTTCCTAAAAAGTCTTAAATAAAAGTTTTTTTGTTACACTGTGAAAATCAATGTGTATTTCAGACAGTGTGTTCCTTCAAGGCTCGATTTTTCAAATAGAACAGGGCACTTGAATTATATGAGTAACAGAGATCTCATGTAAGTGGGTTGTGTCTATAATAAAGAAGCCAGGTGACTACGATCCGAACTTGTCTGGGCATTGAAGAGCAGAGATTCAGACAATTGAGATTTGATTGGGAACATTTCATGTTAATGCACACTTGCTGTAGATGTTTACCTTGACCCAGGTTATGAAAGGAAAAATATAAATTCAGCTAAATTATGTTTAGTGGTTCACATTTTTAGGTTGATAGATTATTGTTCATTACTTTCCCAGAATGAAACAGAAGAGGAAACCCAACAATAATTTAGGTTGGGATTATGGTTTCAATTTTTTTAAAGGATGAAAATGGTGCAGAAATTTCTTGGTTAAATAATGATTAATTACAATAAGGAATTTTTTTTTCTTTTTAAAAAATCCTGTCTCTGGAAGACAGGTTTATTAAATAATTTCACCTCTTAGTTTTTAGCCTCTTTAATCACCACAGGATCTGTGGTGGCCTCAGAAAGTGCACGTGTTAAGCCTAATGCTTTGTGAAGGTTTTCTCTAGCGAAAACTACTTCTGGACAACAGTTTATTTCCTTCACCTGAGGACAATAGATCAAAAAGTAGGTAGCAGTCATGGCACTTCACCAAACATCTTATTTAAGAATGTGGAAGGTGCCTAACGGGGTCTGACATGTTTCCACTATGTATGAAATATCAAAGTGGCAAGTCGTAGTGTTTGCTTCATCCAAGGACACTTTCATACCTTATGCTTTACCTTGTCAGCTTGAATTCACATCAGGCTGGCATGGATCTTAACCGTGTGATCATAGCTGAAGATGCTCAGATCAGCTCCTTAAATGTGTGGTGAATCGTGTGAGACTGTGTGGTATATTGGAGAGAACAATGGAGCAGCACTCAAAAGCCTGCCTTCTAGTTTTGACTTTACCATTCACTAGTTATGTAAACCTTGGCAAATCAATAGAATTCAGTAGATATTTACTTAGCACTTGCTATGTGCCAGGCCTTCAGCCACAGAAGAGCAGAGAAAGAACTTAGACATGGATCCCACAGAATGGTAAAATGTTAAGGCACATGCAAAAATAACTCCAGTATGAGGGACATAGAGACTTGTGCCATGAGATAGGACTAGATAAAAAGCTATAGCAAGCAGAAGAGACAGTAGGTGCTTAGGTTTGGGGAGAAAAAGGAAGGTTTAATAGAGAGGGTTGATCCAAGAGCTGAGGCTTGAGGTAGGGGTAGGATTTGAGCTTTCGGCAATGGGTGTGGTGGGTGGGGAAGGTGGTGTTGCCAGAGTGAACCATGTGATTGGGCCCCGGGGGGGTGGAAGGTAAAGCACATGGCTTTGTGGAGACTAATGAGACACTTATGAACCTGGCACATGCAGGGTATAGGTGGGTTGAGAAGGCTGAAGCTAGAAAGGCATTGAATTCCCTAGAAAAAAGGTTTAAAAAGCTAAGTTGTCTGTTGAGGTTGATCTAGTAGAAGAAGAAGGAGGAAAAGGATGAGGAGGAAGGAGAAGAAGAAAAAGGAAGGAAGGAAGGAAGGGAGGAAGGGAGGGAGAGAGGATGGGAGGGAGGGAGGGAAAGAGGAAGGGAGGAAAAGAAAGCTGACTCTGGGACTTGCACGTGTCCCAGTGTAGCACCTCTGTTCAGTCATTGAACAACTGGGAAAATGGCTTTTGAGAGGACCATGTCCTGTCACAGAAACAGTCTGATTCAATAGCTTGTTGGGTCATAGGGGCCTGGAATTTCTGCCCAGGTCACTTTGACAAGCTTCATGAGAGACAACGAAACATATTTGCTTGTGTGTAAATCCACTCAAAGTCTGTGTAGGGTCTTCTCTGTGCTATGTCAGATAACAAAGCATAAAAAATAAATCATAATAATGTTGATCTAAGACTTTGTAGTTTATAAACTCTCTTATTGCCTGTGGAATATATCAATATTTATAAAGCAAATGTATTTCACAGGGCCTCCAAAGCCCTGCAGTTTCAAGTTTAGCCTAACTTCTTAAAAGTACATATAGAAATGTTGACCTTGCAAAAGACAGGAAACTTTCCTCAGGCTAGGCTCTCTGATGTGGATGGAGAGTTGTGGCACAGCAAGGTTGCTGGCTCAAGGACAGACAAGTAACTGATTGATATGTAAAGATACTGGGAAATTGCTGTAGGGAAAAACAGTGTTTGCTAAGATCAAGCTTTTGATGGTGGATCAACTTAACCTTTTGCAAATTGCAATATGGAAGTCACTTTGCTTGTTACCAGCCTCTATTGTTAAACTATACTTAACCATAACTTCACCTATGTTCTTTTCCTGTAACTTCCTGGTCTAGACAATAAATGTGGGGCAAGAACCCCAGTTCATGGTTAATTTCCCAAAAGAAGGAATGACTCTCTCTTGAGGGTTCTGGGAGATTAACCCTTTTGGGGTCTCTCACTGCTCTGAAGAGATGGGCTTTGAGTAATCCTTTTATGGCTCTGTCACTCAGGGGAAGAGAGGTGACAAATCCATGTGAGGCAAAGCAACAATTACCCATCAATGTAGGTACTGCTATTATCCCATTTTGTAGCTAAGGAACCAGCAAGAAGAAGGGGCAGAGAAGAAGGTTAAACTCAAGTCTCCTCTGAAGACCAGGTGATTGAGAGCACAGTATAATTGTGCAAAAGCTGCGAAATTTTGATACTGACAGTGATTCAAAATTGGGACAATATTGGATACTTAAAAAAAATTCTTTAACTGAATTCTTGAACAAAATATTCTTAAACAGAGTATTAATCTGAGTTTTATGACCAGCACTGTAAAGTACCTTTGAGGGAGTTTCTTACTCTTGGCTCACACTGTTTCATTTTTAAAATAAAGGATGAACCTGATTTTTAAAAGCCTTTTCTTTCTTTTCTTTGTATGACTTTAAGTATGTGCCAGCATCTAGTCAAACCATCATCAAGATTTTTGTCTAAATGTTATTACATATTCAAATAGAATGAGTTTTTCTTTGTTTAAATATAGAATTAATGCATGCATAGAATTTTAAAATATTCAAACAGTACAGAAGAATAAAAATAAAAACTAAAATCATCCTCCACTTCACCACCAACTTCTGTCCCCTGAGACAGCCACTGTCAGTATTCTCTCTTTTGAGTTTTACTAGTAATTATTGTCATAACTTTATATACTTAGGTCCCTACTTTCTGTTTTATCAGCTCTAGACAGAAGCTATTATTTTCTAGAGATGAGGGCTGCGGAGTTTACTTACTTACATTGCTATCCACTTTTTCTTTCCCCTTCAATTTTATCTTGATTAGCATTTTTGCATCTTTTACTGATTGTCTTCATAAATTTAAGTGATATAACTAAACTCCATTTTATGATTTACCACCTTTAGACAGCTATAAATTCCACTATGAAGAAAATGACACTAGCATACCCTTCCACCTCCAAACTTTTCTTTTCATTGTAATTATTTTTGTACTATCTAAATTTATTACATCTGCATTCTCTTCTGTAATTACAAATATACCTCATGTGATTATATAATAGATGGATCACATTTTATGATTTACCACCTTTAGACAGCTATAAATTCCACTATGAAGAAAATGACACTAGCATGCCCTTCCACCTCCAAACTTTTCTTTCCGTTGTAATTATTTTTGTACTATCTAAATTTATTACATCTGCATTCTCTTCTGTAATTACAAATATACCTTATGTGATTATATAATAGATGGATCACAAAAAAGAAACCTAATGACCAGAATTTATAAAATAATAATTCTGTAAATATTTTTCAATGTAGAACCAGAAAGTATGGATTAAGTCATATAGAAGAAATGATCTGTGCCACTAACATATTTCAGGTAAAGGAGAATCTTCCTAATGTCCCATCTAATGGATTCTCTTACTTGATTTCTAGTCCCCATTACTCATTGGTGAGCAGCTGCCGCTGCTTCTTGCATTTCATTTCATCTCATTTCGTCCTTTTTCTCAAATTTCTGTTCTCCTTTGGTGGAGGACACATCTCATGTAATACTGTTCAAATGAGTGTAAAGGCAGTAAGCTTCCTGAGTTTTTGCACATCCCAAAGTGTCTGGATTTTGCCTTTACATTTGATTAATGGTTTGACTAAGTATAGAGTTCTATGTTCAAATTCCTTTCCCTCTGAAATTTGAGGTTTTCATTGTCTTCTAATATCCAAGAGATGCTGACAAGAAGTCTGATATTACTCTAAGTCTTGCTCCTTTTTAAGTGACCACTGCCCTGTCATTTGCACATCCAGATATTCCCTTTGTCATTGGAGTTTCCAACTTCCACCATGATGTGTCTAGATGTCCCTTTTCACTGGCCCTTCTCAGCATCCAGCACCTCTGTGGGAGTCAAGCTGATAACAGTGAGAAGCAACATGGTCTACTGGACTGAACAAAGAATCTGTAGTCAGGTGACCAGAATTCAAGTCTTGATTTTGCCACTTCTTTCCATCTAAATGTCTGTGAAACTTTGCAAAATACTGTACCTTCTTCACTTGTTTTTTTCCACCAGGACAAAATGATGATAATCTCATTCTGCTCTTTTCTGCCATGGTCTATCTATATTGTAAGGTTGTTGTTACCCTGAACTACTGGGAATAATTCTGTTTTGCAAATTGTAGAGCTGTGTATTAGGATCAATATTGTTTGCAATGGATGTGAGAACAATGCAAAGTGTACAGTGTTATAGAAATATTGGGGTGTTATTTTTTCTTGCATTAATCAATTGTCACTTTGCCTGGATATGTGGATATTATAGTGGGGTCATCACTCAGGCAACCCTGCAAGCTTGCTAGTTAGGAGACTTGTCCCCTGATAACTGCCAGGCAGTTGTATAGAGCATCTCTCTCTTCAGCAACTCTCTAGGAAGGCACATGGATACACTCAGGGAAGCCTGAGCCATAATGACCTGTCTCTTTTTCCTTAGAATAACTCCTCACTGTCTAGGAAGTAGAAGTAACACATATACGGACATACTGTGTAGCTCCAAAGTTCTTCCAGTCACAAACAGAATAAAAACAAATCATTTGAAATACTGTTTGGGGCATAAGTTTGAATGCTTCCAGGATCTCTATTCTCTCTGATTGAACACATTTCTAGAGTTAAAACAAGATTTAACTTTCTGAAGTACTGTATACTTCCAGGAAGTATCAAACAATGATGTAAACTGGAAGGAGAGAGAGTAAATTAAAATCACAAAGCATCACATTTGGGAAGAATCTTCCAATTATTATCAGGATTCCATGTTTTATAAATAAGGAAATTGTGACCCTGGCTGGGACAGGGACTTACGCAAGGTCACATGAGCTGAGTGAAAAGATACTAGAACTCCCAATCCCATTTCAGTTTTTTTACTCAAAGAGTCAGTTCTGCTAAAAGCCTTTTTAACTTTCTAATAGGTTGTTTTTAAAATGAAGAGCAGAAGTCCCTGCCAAATGAATAATCTAGAGGCTGCTCTGAATCAAAGCAGGCAGGTGGAAGTACCCAGATCACTTCTTGTTACAGACCCTGTGCAGGGCATTACAAGCACTGACCACAGCCCCCACCTCAGGCCTGGGAGGTAGGAATTACTGCCTCTACTTCAAAGATCTGAGGAATGGAAGTTCAGGGAGGCAAAGTCACACAATCCGTAAAGTGTTTTTTTCATGAAATGCAGAGACTGAACAGGACTGGTTCTCAAAATTGAGTTGAAAAGAGAATCTATGAACCCCCCAGTGTCCTCAAGACTCCATTCTGTCTCCCAGTTTTTCAGTACATGCTGTGATAAACAAAGGCACAGGAACCACTTTTTTAAAAAAAATTATTTTGGGGCCGGCCTCGTGGCTCACTCGGGAGAGTGCATCAGTGCGGTCACTGGCTGAGCGTGGTGCAGACAACACTGTGCTGAGGGTTGTGATTCCCTTACCGGTCCAAAAAAATTTTTTTTATTAGCATATTCATTGTTACAAATCAGTCTTTATGCACCTTGTCCAATCCCCTTGCCCCCCTCCTTTCCCCTCTCCCTCCTCCCTCTGATGACCATAGATTTGTTCTGTCCATCTGATAGATTAACTGTTCCTCTGTTGGTTTGTTGCCTAGATGACCTGTCCAGTACTGAGACCGTCCTCCCCTACTGCTGTAAATCAGATGCTTCTTCTATTACTCTGGAGTGTGCTTTGTGGAGAGAGAGCACCTCCTCTTCTTTTTTTTTTTTGGTCTCCACTGGTGACTCTCCTTGTGTCAATGCAGTTGAGAGTCTGGCGTGCCATCTGCACAGTGGTTGTCACTGCTGCTATAAAGACTAGCCACATTTGCGGCAGCCATGCAATTCTGGTGGCTGTGGTGGGCTACCTGTGTGGAGATGGTGTTTTTGGTGTGCTCTTTACCTGGGTGTGGCTGAGTTCCACTTATCCTGTCTCCATGCTTCATTCTAAGATGTTGTTGCAGAGCAGTTGTGGGGATGGGGAGAGAAGAAGGGAGAGGGAAATAGGGTGGGAAGAGGAGGAAGGAGCTGAGACATGATCGAGGCCTATGGCAGTCCTCTCATTCTGGCAGAGGAGACTAGGGGGCTTCCAGCAGTGGCTCAGTTGTTGCTGGGCAAGATGCACATGTCAGGGGTGTGGCTGAAGCCTGGTGGGCCCATCTCCCTGAACGGCGCACTCCAAACACTTCCCATTGGATGGACCGCATGCTGGTCCTTTGCAGTGACTCGCCGGCCTCTGACTCCTGTTTTCAGTTGTCTGTGGCTCCTTGCTCCTACATGGGTCCACAGGAACCCCGTTAGTGGCCTTGCTGGCCTGAGGTCCACCAATGCCATCTTCTCCCCTGACACCTCCAAGCAACTTCATGCAAAGTGCTCAGCTGTTGCTTTTGCCAGCTCTTGCTCCGTGTGCTCACTAGGGCCAGCCTTGAAGTGGCTAGGGCTTCAAATGGTAAAAGAGATCCTTTCTTTCTTACATCCTGGCTTCTCCTGCATTCATGAACTCTGTAGGTCTCTCCTCCTGTTCCCCTGAGCTCTAGCAGCCCCAGCTTGGCAGTCGTTGCTTTTTGATAGTTGTAAGTTGGTTGATTTGTGGAAGAGAGTGACTCTGGGGACCATCTATTTCACCATCTTTACCAGAAGCCCACTTATAAAACAGCTAGTTCTTGGCACAATTCAAAGGAGTTTTAATGGGCTCAAATTTACTGGATCTTGGTTTCAGTTTTCTTTGTCTGGCATATAGAGTCCTCTCACATGGACTTTTGTGGACACTCATGGATCTAAGGGGATGTAAAGTTCCTTGGAAAGAGATGCACTGCACTTGGCCTTGGTGAGAGCACTCCTGAAATAGTGTGCCCAGACCTGGGACCATTAGTGCAGAGGACCGCTCATGGTAAGGAAAAGAACACCTACAGGGAGGGTCCTGGGAGCAAGGCATAAGGCAAGCCATGGAAGGAAATGAACATGCTAACCCAGGCGTCCTCAGCCAAGAGAAAGCTCCTAGGGCACTTGACAGTGTGTTCTCATTCCTGGAGGAGAATGAGGTGGAGATCAGACCAGACTTGTATCATTTGCCCTTAAGAAGCTGCTCAAACAACAGATGGAAATAATAGAGAACCAAATTTTGGCTCACAATCAAAACAATTTTCTAAGAACTGAGATTTCTGAAGATGACACAGACCACTTTAGATGTGGCATGAACTCTGTTCTAGGAGGCACTGTGGCACTACTCACAGGGGAGTTGCAGCAGTGTTCTGATGGGAATTGGACTGGAGCCATCAGGAAGTCAGAGACACAAATATTTCTTAGTTTAAATGTTCAAAAGCTCTACAGCTCAAAATCACACTCCTAACATAACCACACTCATACACGTGCTTTATCTTCCTGGTAACAATAATAACCTAAATTTGTTTAACATTTCAATTACTATATATCAGATATATTCAGCTCTTTATATGCTTTATTTTATTTAATCCTCCTCAGTGTCCCATTGAAAAGGTAGTACTATTATGTACATATTTCACAGATAATATGTATGATGAAAATAGAATAGTTTAGTCAGGTACCCTCGCCTTTGGTCTGGTTGGGGGTGGTGCAGCACATTCTTTGTAAATAAGTTGCATGTGGGTGGAGTTGGGCACATGCATGCCCATGTATCTTTTTAGTTTTGTTGCTATTATTGTGTGGAGCAGCAGCCCTGAACTACTGGTCGGCAGAGAGCTCATGTCTGAAAATAGTGCATGTTTACTTTGCTGGCAGTTGCTCAGTTTTTCTTTGGACTTTGCCAATAGCAGTGGAGTTTCTCTTTGGACTGCCTAGCTCTGTGACATGTGTGTGCTGAATAAAGACTACTCTTTCTTTAACCAAGGCTCCAAGGACCTTTTTTTCTGGTTACCTAGCTCATAGACCTGTGTGTGAAGGGTTTGTGACCCAGTCTGGACAACAGTCTTGAGAGGACTATGTGCTCCCGACCCACCCCTAGCTCTACAATATGTATACTCAACCTGTAATATTTACGTGTTATTAAATGTCATAGCAAGTTAGTGGTAGAGCCAGAATTTCAATCCAAGTGTGAGTGATATTGAGCTCCTAAACACTCTGCTCTTCTGCCTCTTTTCTTCATGAAAATTAACACATTCGAAGGACCAAAAATAACCTGATTTACACCCAAAATAAATCAGTGAGATTTGGAGGGGCACCAAAGATAAACTAAAATAATATTATGATTTCTCTGTCATGGATAACTGACAGATGTGCTCCATTTTGCCCAAGGAAGTAAAATTCTCTTATTAATGAGAGAGGAGAAAAGATTCACAGCCCCACAGGAGAAAAGCTTCCCAGTTTCAGTGGTTCTCCGTCAGTTTAGATGGAGGAAGCTTCTTGAGATCAACACGATTTTTGGCTGTGTCCTTGACATTCTCATGCAGAAGTCGAGGATGACGGAGCGAGTGGGGAAAAGAGGGCCCAGTCTGCTTTCCCCAGGAAGGACTTGTATAACTTCAGAGCCTTGGGAGCTTGAATAATTAAATGTGTGTGTGAGAGTGTGTATTGTTTCTGTGAAAGATTTCCAGGCCGTGACTTCTGAGCATCAAATCTGCTTCAGCACCTTCTTGAGGAAATGCCACTTCAAGTCTGATTAAATTTAAAATATAAAACCAGGAAACAGAGAAGCTCTCCTGCACCTCCTCACAACAATAAGAAAAACAAACACAGAATTCCCTGGAACTGAAGGGGAGTTCGAGAGGCCCTTCTATCAGTTTGATGTTTATAGCCACCTTGAGATGAGTTTTCGGTTTAGATTTTTCAAACAATTGGTTATCTGCATTCCAAGAGGAAATTCTAATTTTCTCTACTCCTCTACTGAGATTACTTTTTTTTTTTCTTTTTTGGTGGCTAGCCAGTATGGGGATCCAAACCTGTGACCTTGGTGTTATAAGGCTGAGTTCAAATCAACTGAGCTAACTGGCCAGCACTACTGAGGTTACTTTTGTGCATGGGATTTTTGAGTCTTCTTGAGGCTTTTGCTTCCACAAAATCTCAGGAATACTGTGGAAATAGCCTCTACTAAGAAATGCAGATATTTTTAAAAGTTTCCAAAACAGGATCCTACGAGGCAATTAGAGTTTCAATTGTTGGCTTAAAAAATAGTCTGTACTTGCCTTAAAAATAATGGGCTGGTTACAGATGTACCCAAAGACAAGGAGCACGGGAGAGGAGTACACAGCAAGTAAGAGATGCCAACACATTTCGGGAAGTCTGAAAAGAGGGGAAAGGCCATGCTGATTCAAGGGCTTGTGGAATGGGATGCTATGAGAAATGAGCCAACCTGACCTACAGAACCCCTGAGAATCTCAGCCCTGGTGGAAAGAATGGAAGGCAGTGTGCTGAGGGTGAAAGCAGGGAGGTTAGTCGGAAGCCTGAGAGAGAATAGTTTGCACTGCAGTTCCCTTCCTTACTCTAGACAGCCGGGATGTTACCTTTGCTCCACAACACCAGAGACCTGAGGCAACTTGTTCCCTAGGAAAACAGAATCATTTAATTCCTGAGTTGGAGACACCAGATACAATACTAGACTGGTGTGAGATGTGTGACCTAAAAAAGGCATCTGAACCAAGGGATTCTCATCCCACATTTCTAAGACCTTCCCAGCATCAAGGCAGAATGTTTCCTTTTATGGGGAAACTGAAGAAAATCAGAGAAATTTTATTTCATATATATAATAAAATCCCAATAAAAAAATCAGAAGATGAAATCAAAAGGTTTTTTTAGAAATAGAATAAGAAGACAGAGATATGAAAAACAGAAAATAAAATAGGAAATAATAGATGAGGAAATTGGAGAAACGTGCAGTCCCACTATTGGGTATTCCAAAAGGTAAGTGGAAAGAAATAGTGGAGAAAAAATGATGAAAGGTATAATTTGAAAGCTGTAAATTTTCAGATTGAAAGCTACCACTGAGTGCTCAGCTCAGTGAATTTAAAAAGACCCCCACCAATGCACATTATCATAGAATTTTAAAATGCCAAGAAAAAAGAAAAGATCCTAAAGGAAGAAACCAGGTCCACGCATAGGTCTAGGAGTCAGAATGACACTGAAGGCTTAAAGATGATACAGTTATGTTTTTAAAATTTTGAAGGAAAATTTTTTTTTTAATTTTATTTTATTGGTTATGTATATTCATGGGATACAAAGCTGACCATCACCACTTGTGCCCAAGATGTGATGGTCAGATCAGTATTATCAGCATGCCCATTTCAACAAATTGTGATTATTTCCTGTGTCCTCCACCCAATTAATCCCTGACCTCCTTTCCCCTCCCACCTCCCCCTTCCTCTACCCCACTCTGCAACCCTAGGTATGCTCTCTCCCTCTGCAAGTCTCATGAACCACTGTGGTCTTTCTTTCCTTCCTTCTTCTCTCTTAGGAAAATGATTTTCAACTGTGATTTCTATTCTTAACTAGGGGACAGGCAATACTGCTATAACAAAGAGACTACTCACCCCCAGCCTCAAACCCTCCAAATTCAGGAGCTCAGATAAAATAGAAGTGTATTTCTCTGTCCAGTGGCAGTACAGATGTAGTTGGGGCCAGGAAAACAGCTAAGCTCGACAAAGACATAGGGAGACCAGTTCCCTCTGTCTTGTTGCTCTGCTCTCTCCTAGGGGCTGTCCTAGTCCACATGACCAAAGCTATTATCACTACCTTGTCTAAGCTCTAGCACATGGGAAAAGGTAAGAAAGCTTCCTTTCAAGGATGGGATGTGGAGGTGGCACACGTTAATTCTGTTCACAGCTGCTGGCCATGACCTACTCTAAGGGTCACACCAAGTTGCAAAGCAGGATGGGAAATATAGGGTCTAGTGGGGCAGATACATGCCCAGCTAAAACTAGGGAGGCTCTATCTCTAAGGAAAGGGGAATGGATAGAGGGTAGACTTAGCAGTCTCTATCATAGCACCCAAACCACCAGTCAAAGGTGAAGATGGGTAAAGGTATTCTCAGACAGCAAACATTCAGAAAAGTTATTTCCCAGGAGCCTTTTTTTAAAGGAAGTACTAGATGATGTGCTCCACCAAAATGATGGATAAGCAAAAAGAAAATGACATGGGATACAGAAAACAGGTGACCCAACACAGGAAAATGATTGAAAGAAGTCCCAGAATGAAGCTATACAGGAGGGATAGAGGAAGTCACTTCATATTAGAAGAGGGGGCTAAGAGAGAGATTTCCAAGGAGAAAGGCTCTGATATGTCTAAGATTATACAAAATAACACAGATAGATGTTTTCATAGTGTTGGAGCATTTGGAGAAAAATAATGGGAGATACATTTAAAAATAGGCAAAAAAAAAATAGAGCAATTATTAACTTTGGAAAAATTGAAGGGCTGTGTAAGAAAAGATGTATGATTGTAGCATGCTATTGGCTCAATTTCAAATAATATCTGCACTGGTCATAATAATGTAGACATTGATTGTTGATTTAACGAAAATTTTGCCTGATTATTTTGGGGAGCTGAAAGGGCAGGAGATAGGCCTTGTGTGGGAGGAGTAAGTCTCAACTTTCATAGTAGAAAGTCAACAGAAAATGTCTTAAATCAATAAATCAAGAAATATACATCAGGAGACAAGGGCAGCCCCCCATCCAACAAAATGCAGAAGTACACCTGGGGACCTTACCAGGAGCTCTGGGTAGCCCCCTGCCCAACAGAAGGCAGGAGTGCACCCAGGGACTTCACCAGGAGCTGCAGGCAGTCTTCTGCCACTGCTGCAAACACAGTTTCCATGTGTGTGGCCCACTACAGCCACTGCCACAGCTGCTGCTGCTGCAAGAGTGACTCACTGCAACAGCAGCAGCCATGGCCACCATGCAGGCAGCCCACTGACCACTTGACTGAATTGACATAAGGAGAGTCACTGACAGAGTCCAGAAAAATAGGAGGAAGTCTTCCTTATGAAATCACACTACAGAGTAAAAGCAGAAGTAACTGTTCTATCAAATGACCAGACATGAACATAGAGATACTAGAAATACCGAAAAACAAGAAAATGTGACACTGCCAAGTGAATACAGTAATTCTCAAGTACCAGATGCTATAGAGCAGGAAACCCTTGAAATGACTGAAAAGGAATACCAAACATCAATCTTAAGGAAATGCAACAAGACAGGAGAAGACTCAGTTAGACAGCACAATGAAATGAGAAAAAGGATCCAGGATATGAATGAGAAAATTTACAAAATAATTAATGTCTTATAAAAGAATGTAACAGAACTCCTAGAACTGAAGGATTCATTCAATGAAATAAAAAATACAACTGAGAGCTTAAGCAGTGGGTAAGAGCAAGCACAAGAAAGAATTTCTGATCTTGAAGAGAGTTTCTTTAAAATAACTCAGGTGGTCAAAAAAAAGAAAGAAAGAAAAAGAAAAAGAATTTTAAAAAATGAAGAAAATCTGAGAGCTAGCAGACAACCTTAAAAGCACAAACATCTGAATTATGATTCAGAAGGGGAGGAGAAAGAAAAAGGCATTGAAAACCTATTCAATGAAATAAGAACAGAAAACTTCCCAGGTATAGAGAGAGACATAGACCTTCAAATCCAGGAGGCTCAAAGATCCCCAAACAGATTCAATGCAAAAAGATCCTCTATGAGACATATTATAGTCAAACTGGCAAAATTCAAAGACAAAGGGAGAATCTCAAAAACAGCAACATAAAAGCATCAAGTCACCTTTGAGGGAGTCTCCATCAGACTAACAGCAGATTTCTTGAAAGAAACTCCACAGGCCAAAAAAAAAATGGGATGATATATTCAAAATACTAAAAGAAAAAAACTCACAGCCAAGAATACTATACCCAGCAAGGCTATCCTTTAAAATGAGGGAGAAATAGTGTATTTAAAACAAAAACTGCAGGATTTCACTATCACATACCCAGCCCTGTAAGAAATACTCAAGGGAGTCCTGCATTTGGAATCTGAAAAACAAATGTCACTTCAAAAAATATACAGGAAAGAACAAATCCCACTGGTAGAACAAAAATACAAATGAGAAAGAGAAAGAAACTAAATCTCACCACCTCAAAAAACCAACAAACGTGAAAGAAAATAAAAAATAATGGAAGAAAGGAACAAAAGATATTTACAACATCCCAGCAAAAATCAACAAAATGCCAGGAGCAAGACAATACCTTTCAATAACAACCCTAAATGTAAATGGATTAAATTCCCCACTCAAAAGACACAGGCTGACTGATTGGATTAAAAAGTGAGACCCAACTATATGCTGTCTTCAAGAGACTTACCTCATCTGTAAATACACACACAGACTAAAAGTCAAAGGATGGAAAAAGACATACCATGCAAATGAAAACAAAAAATGAGCAAGAATAGCTATTCTTATATCAGATAAAATAGACTTTAAACCAAAAAACATAAAAGGAGACAAAGAAGGCCACTATATAATGACAAAGGGATCTATTCAGCAAGAAGACATAACAATCATAAATATAAATGCACTCAACACCAGAGCACCAAGAAATATACAGCAAACACTATTAGGCCTAAATAAAGAGATAGATGCTAATATGATAATAGTTGGGGACCTAAACACTCCTCTCTCAGCATTGGACAAATCATCTAGGCAACAAATCAACAGAGAAACACAGGATTTAACTATACTTTAGACCAATTGGAGTTGGCAGATATCTGCAGAACATTACATCCAACAACTACAGAATATACATTCTATGCATCAACACATGGATATTCTCTAGAAGACCACATGTTAGTCCACAAATAAAGTCTCAACAAATTTTTAAAAAATAAAATAATTTCAAGTATCTTTTCAGACCACAATGGATTAAAACTAGAAATCAATAACAGGCAAAACTGTGGAAACTATACAAATATGTAAATTAAACAACATGCTCCTGAATGACATATGGATTCAAGAAGAAATTAAACAGAAATCAAAAAAAATTTCTTAAACTAATGAAAATAAGGGCACATCATACCAAAACCTGTGGGATACTGCAAAAACATTACTAACAGGGAATTTTATTGCAATAAATGCTTACATAAAAAGAATAGAAAGATTACAAATAAACAACCTAATGCTGCACCTCAACAAACTAGAAAAACCAGAATAATCCAATCTCAAAATTAGTAGATGGAAAGTAATTATTAAGATCAGAGAAGAACTAAATGAAACAGAAATCCAAAAAATTATACAAAAGATCAATGAAACAAAAAGTTGGTTTTTTGAGAAGATATTTTATTTAAAATAGAAAAACCACTAGCTAGACTTACTAAAAAAAGAAGAGAGAAGACCCAAATAAGCCAAATCAGAAGTGAAAAAGAAGCCATTACAACTGACACTACAGGAATACAAAGAATCACTAGGGACTATTATAAACAACTATACACCAACAAATTAGAAAAAAATGGAGGAAATGGATAATTTTTTGGACATATACAGACTATCAAGACTGAACCAAGAAGAAATAGAAAACCTGAACAGACCAATAACAAGCAATGAGATTGAAGCAGTACTCAGCAGTCTGCCAAGAAAGAAAAGCCCAGGACCAGATGGCTTTACTGACAAATTCTGCCAAACCTTTAAAGAGAAATTAATAAAAATCTGAAATGCAAATCAAAACCACATCTTCAAACTATTCCAAAAAATTAACACAAAGGCCATTCTCCCAAACTCATTCTATGAGGCCAACATCACCCTGATACCAAAGCCAGGCAAAGACACAGCAAAAAAAGAAAACATCATGCCAATATAGCTGATGAACAAAAATACTCAACAAAATATTAGCAAATAGAATACAGCAATACATCAAAAAATTATGCACAATAATCAAGTGGGATTCATTCCAGGGATGCAAGGATGCTTCAACCTATGTATGACAATAAATGTGATATACCATATCAAAAAAATAACAGACAAAAACTATATGATTATCTTAATAGATGCAGAAAAAGCATTTGACAAAATTCAACATCCTCTATGATTAAGGGACCCTCAGCAAATTAGGTTTAGAAGGAAAATATCTCAATACTATAAAAGACATGTACTACAAAATCACCACCAAAATCTTCCTGAATAGGAAAAGGCTGAAAGCTTTTTCCTTAAGATCAGGAACAAGGCAAGGATGCCCATTCTCACCACACCTATTCAAAACAATATTGGAAGTACTAGCCAGAGCCATCAGGCAAGAGAACGAAATAAAGAGCATCCAGATTGGAAAAGATGAAGCCAAACTGTCCTTGTTTGCAGGTTACATGATCCTATACATAGAAAAACCTTAAGACCCTACCAAAAAACTCATAGAGCTGAAAAACAATTTAATTTTTACAAAATAAACATGAAAAAATCATTAGCATTTTTATATTCCAATAACAAACTAGCAGAAAAAGAAATCAAGAAAGCAAGCCCATTTACAATACTCACCAAAAAAATTTTAAAATTACATAGGAATAAGTTTAACAAAGAGGTAAAAAAAAATCTCTAAAATGAGAACTACAAATCACTGCCGAAAGAAATTGAAGAGAACACAAATAGATGAAAAGACATTCCATGCTCTTGGATTGGAAGAACTATCATTGTGAAAATGTCCATACCACCCAAAGTGATCTACAGATTCCATGCAATCCCCATCAAAATACCAAAGACATTCTTCACAGAAATGGAAAAAAACAATTCTAACATTCATATGGAACAACAAAAGATACCAAATAGCCAAAGCAATCCTGAGCATAAGTAAATGAGTAAGTAAGTAAGTAAATAAATAAATAAATAAGTAAAGCCAGAAGTAAAACATTACCTGACTTCAGATTATGCTACAAAGCTAAAATAACCAAAACAGCATGGTACAGGTCTAAAAACAGACTCAAACCAATGGAACAGAATGAGAACCCAAAAATCAACTCTCATACTTACAGCCAACTGATCTTTGACAAAGGCAACAAGAACATACATTAAAGAAAAGAATACCTCTTCAGTAAATGGTGCTGGGAAAACTAGACATCCATATGTAGAAAAATGAAACTAGACCCATACCTCTCACCATATACCAAAAAATCAACTAAAAATGGATTAAAGACTTCAACATAAGACCTGAAACTGTAAAACTCCTAAAAGAAATCATAGGGGAAACACTTCAGGAAGTAGGACTCAGCAAAGACTTCATGCATAAGACCCCAAAAGCATAGGCACTGAAAGGAAAAATAAATAAGTGAGATTATATCAAACTAAAAGCTTCTGCACAGCAAAGGAAACAATGAATAGAGTGAAAAGACAACCTACAGTGTGGGAGAAAATATGTGCAAACTATGCATCTAACAAGGGATTAATATCCAGAATGTACCAGGAACTCAAACAACTTAACAGTAAAAAAATCAAATAACCCAATTAAAAAATGGGCAAAGGAACTAATAGGCATGTCTCAAAGGAAGATATACAAATGGCCAACAGGTGCATGAAAAAATGCTCAACATCACTAAGCATTAGGAAAATGCAAATCAAAACCACATTGAGGTATCATCCCACATCAGTTAGACTGTCTGTTATCAAAAATACAGAGAATAACAAATGCTGGTAAGGATGTGGAGAAAGGGGAACCCCCCTACATTGTTGGCGGGACTGTAAGTTAGTGCAGCCATTTTGTAAAACAGTATGGAAGTTCCTCAAACAACTACAGATAAAACTGCCATGTGATCCAGCAATTCCACTGCTGGGTGAATACCCAAAGGAATGGAAAGCATCATGTTGAAGGGATACTTGCACTGCCATGTTTATTGCAGCTCTATTTATAATAGCCAAGAGTTGAAGCCAATTTACATGTCCATTGATGGACAACTGGATAAGGAAAATATGATATATATACACAATGGAATACTACTTTGCCATAAGAAAGAATGAAATTCTGCCATTTGCAGAAACATGGACTTGATAATAGCCATGAGTAATTCTGGTTGAATCCCCCTCACCAGTCTGTGCCTCTGGTCATGTTGTCTTCTAAAGTGTGGTGACAAGAAGTAATCTCTGCATGAGGGAACAAACCAAAATGCTCTAGACTTTCAGAGGATAGAGAATCTCTCTGCACAGCAGTACTGCCAATGGGCAAATCCACCCTCCCTGCCAAAGCACACATGTCTAAAGGATCTCTGAACTTCATTGGAGGGAGAAGTAAGGCCGTACCCCAAGTGTTCTTGAAGTCCATGGGACCATATTAGCCTCAGCAAGGGCCACCACATGCTGCTATTGTGGGGTACAGATGAGATTAACTTGTGAGAATTACATGGTCAATGTGCATGCTGCTGCACAGAATTTGCACTTTATGAGAGTCTTGCAGTAAAGAAGAACAAAGCTGCCATTCAGCTGGGTATTGAGGACAAGTTTTGCCTATTAGTGGGTAGCAGAACAACAGCACTTGTGGACTGGCCAGAGGGCCCTGGTAATTCTGATTGTGACTTTCTTCCTTCAGGCAGAATTAATATCTTTCATACTGCCAGGGATCTATTTTTCTTTTCAGAGAATACCAAAGAATAATCTTTTCTCACCCTCAATTCTAAGCCAAAATACTACCTCAAAGATCTCTTAGTATGCTCTTCAAGATTTGTTTCTCTGGGTTAGCAAAGCCCAAGGCATTGAATCAACTGGATGATGATTAATCCATTCTGTTCAATGTTATATCAGAACAGAAAACAATGCTCACCCTAACAGCCAGCCATCATGACCCCAGCTCCTTCTTGAAAAAAGGCATTTAGATCCACTGAGGTGAAGTGGCTAGTTCAAGGGAAATGATGGAGAAATCAGGCTAGAAGCTAGATTTTCTGACGACAAGAACCCACTTTGGGGAGAACAGCTAAGGGAGGGAGGTTTGTGAAATGGTTCAAGAGAGAAGAACCCAAGAAGGAATTTGCTGATAAAATTTTTCTTCCATATAACTTAACTCTCAGCGCACCTTTATTATAGAGATATTGTCATCTCCATGGAAGAATGTTTTACCATACACACTCTTTTTCCTTCTGGGAACAGAAGTCCCTTTATTGTCTTTGCTCAAGGATATGGTCAGTTTGAAACTATTTGCCATTACGTGACTTTGAATCCTTTTGCCTTCTGATATCCAACATGTATCCCCATATTTAAAATGCTTCCATATTTTCTAACCTAATTTAGTATGAAAATATTCACCTTAAGTCTCCCAAGAGCTAAACAGAAGAATTGTAATGTGCAAAAACTTCTCTTGTGACATGTTCAATTTACCTGAAATCTTGTAATATTACTCACTAGGCTAATAGCAGTGACAGGCAGTCCCTAATATGCATAATGGCTCAAATGCAGTAGAAAATGATTTATTACTGAGGTACCACTACCACCTGCTAAAACCTTCAGCGTGATGGTTTCTTCTATGCAGTCATTCTTAGAACCAAGCTGATAGAAGATCTGCCATCTTTAACACAGGGCTCCCCAAAATTGTCCTGGGCATCATCTCCATTCCTGCCAGTCAGACATGGAAAAGAGAATAGAGGACCACATGGAAAAGTTTTATGGGCCTGGCCTGGAAGTGGCATACATAATTTCCCTTAACATTTCTCTAACTAGAACTCATTTAAAAGGCCACAATGAACTATAAGCTTGAGGCGGGGTGAGTGGGAGGGGATTGGGAAACATAGTGGTTGGGCAGCTGGTTTCCAGCCTTAATCTTATACTAAGGGAGAGGGGTCATATATTTGGTTGGATAGCCAGCCATCTTTCTCCAATGGCTATTTTGTCAGTATTTTTTGCATTTGAGTTGAAGTAAGATAGAATGCTCTCAAATGATATGCCATTTTACTTAAATAGGACTTCCTTAAACAATTGTAATTCATTTTATTCTTATAAGCAAATAGTTACCATTCTGCATATCCAGACAACTTTTAATTGGCCCTTGCCTCTAGTACAGTGGTATCCATCCATTTTTTAAATCATTAACTTATTTAAAAACCCAGTTATTATCCACCTATTTGTTAGGCATTATACCAGATGTTAGTGATAAGCCAGTGAATAAGACAGAAAAATCTCCTGCTGTGTGGTCCTAAGATTCTAACAGAGGAAAGGTGGGGATAGACAATAAATAGATTTTAGAAATCTGGTAGTGATAATACTTAATGTAAAATAAAACAGGGTGGTAAGAAAAAGAATGGAAGGAAGCTATTTAGATTGTAAGGTTAGGCATGTCCTCTTTGAGAAAGTGACATTTAAACTGAGACCTCAGTGATAAGGAGGACCAGCCATTTTGAAACCTTGGGTAAGAACTTCTGAAGCTCAAGCAATGGCTAGTGCAGATGTCCTGAGGTGGTAATAGGCTTGACTGTGAGACAGAGACAAAGCAAGTGTTGTTGGAAGGTTGTGAGGGGAGGGTGTGATAGGAGTTGAGGACAGACATGTCAGGGAACCAGACAGTATAGCATTTAGAAGGCCTTTTAAGGAGCTGTGTGAGGAGTTCTCCAAACTGAGAAGATACTTTGAGACCAAAGAAGGAAGTGGGCAAGTCCAATCAGTAATCAGATATATTTACTAATCAGGGTGACTTACAGATAGGAAAGCTGACACAGTAAAGATGCAGACATCAGCAGACAAGAGCTCTCTATCTCTCTCCCTGCAGGTTAGACAATGTTTATGTCACAAAAGCCCCTGTTACTAAGAATAACTTCAAGGAAACATCTTAAGAAAAATAAGATAAGAACATCATTCAACAGGTGTCTTGTGACCAGTGAGGCTGGGGAGTCCTGTGATGCCTGTGCTCAGACCATTGATGCCACGTGCTGTAATAAATCACTCACTCTATGAAACCTATTTTCCTTTTACACTTGCCCCTAAGGTCAGTTAAACAAAGAAATGAGGCTAAGCAGGAGTCAACGTGGTAGGTGGGGCACAAAATGGTGTTTGTTTTGTTGACCCTTTAACAGAGCTTTAATTGTATTTTAAGTGCAGTGGGAAGCAATTGGAGGTTTGGAGCAGGAGAGTGACTCTTTACCTTTTTTGTTGTTGTTGTTGACTACGTTCCAGCTGTTGTGATGAGAACGGATTGAAGAGGGCTGGGAGAGGCAATGGTGGCACTTGGGAAGCCTTTGTCTTAATCCATAATAGGGTAGATAGCAGAGATAAGTGAAAGATGGAGCTGATGAGTATTTCGGAGGTTCTATGGCTTGGACTTCCTGAAGCATTTGTTGTGGATGGAGTGAAAAAGTGAGGAACTCAAATTGCCTCTTAAATGTGGTACCTTCACTGACTTTAATTATCTTATCCAATCCTAGAAGAAAGCTTTTTAGGGTCTAGGCAGAGAGTCAGGAGACCTGGTTCCTGTTTCCTTTTACTTGCTGTGTCATTTGCTTGGACAAACCCCTATTTGCTCTTTAATTTTTGCAAAAAAATAAAAATGGCCTCCACCATTTACCTAAGAAAACTGGCAATGGGTGATAAATGTGATAATATTCTCTGTAACAAAATTTAAATAGGATCACAAGATGTTCTTCTGGCTGAGAGATATGTCTTGGGCATTTGAATTTAATCAGACCATAACATATTTCTTTACACTTTTACAGTAATGATGATTAACTGGCTCCCAAATGAGTGAGTTATATTTTAGACAAAGGAGAGACAATAAAATCATTCTTGACTCAGGGCAGTTAATGTCATTTAATTGAGTCATAGCTGCATACACCACAAATGAATACACACAGGACTCTGGGGAGAATTTTTTACATCAGAAGGCTGCTTTCTTCCCTTTGCTTTCTTGACTCTTTAAGAAAAGGTCTGTTCATTCTGTCTTTTCCTAACTTATGCTGCAGAAGTTCAAAAGTGTGTATGAGGAGTGATTTCATGGTCTGTGTGATATCAATTGTCATTTTCTATAAGTGAGCAGACATTTTAGGCCCCAGAAATTATGGAAGTTAGCGTTTTAGGTACACTACAAAGAAAACAGAACTATAATTCACCCTTTCATATGAAAGAGTTTTGAATCTGCAAAATCATATACTCAGACTGCTGACAATCTTTACTAATTTTGTGTAAACTCTTTATTAAATAAGAGCTACAATTTTTTTTTTCTTAGAAAGTAATTTATCCACTTGGAGAAAAATTATAAAGAAAACAAAAATTCTACATGTAGCTGGAAAACTTTATCTTCTATAATCTCTATTTCCCAAGGTTATCTACCATCATTCAGTACTGGTGCTCTCTCACATCTTTTGTTAAGGCTACTCTAAATTTTGCTACCTTGTAGGTCTTGTAATATGTTTCTAGCATTTGTCTTTAAGACCATATGCTTCTGATAATGACCGCTCACTATTATGGCAAAGTCCGTGGTTTTTTTAGTACCGAGAGAGAAAGTTCTCCTTATTGTGACTATGGGTTTGTTAAAAGAAGAAGAAAATTTCTATTATATTTTTAATCCCATAACTGTTTCCATGAATGAGCAAAATGTACAGTGCAGCCATTATTTCTAGCTATTTTCCTTTGTTTTTAATTCTTTTGTGCCTTTAATTATTTTATTTTATTTTTTTTCTTTCTTAATTTGAATTTTATTTTTTTTAATTTAAAAAAATTTTTTTTTATTATTTTTATTTTGTCAATATACAATGTAGTTGATTATTATGTCCCATCACCGAAACCTCCCTCCCTCCTCCCTCTCCCCACTCCCACCCAAGTATGTCCCCTCCATTTGCTTGTTGTAAGAACTTCAAAAAAAAATTGTGGTTGTTATATATATGCAGCCTTTAATTATTTTAAAATAATTTTTATAGTCTATAGCAGATAATTCTATTATCTCAAAAACTCAGGAGTCTTTAATCTGTTGTTTCCTGTGTCTACAGTCTCTCTATTTCTGTCTCCTTTCTCTCTCTCTCTCTTTCTCTCTCTCTTTCAAGGTGGTTAATTTCCTCCTATTTTTGTAATTTTAGGTTTTGAGATCAACTTCTGTCGGGCTTTGTAAAAATACGGTGAATCCTGGGTTAGGATTTTGCATTTGCTTCTGGGAGGCGTCACTAACTCTGTACAACTTTTATTTTAAAATAACCTTTTTCTTTTAGAATAGCTTTAGATTTACAGAACAGTTGCTAAGATGTATAGAGGTTCCTGTACACTCTGTGCTCAGCTTCCCCTATTGCTAACATCTTACAGTAGTATGATGCAGTTGTCACAAGTAATGAATCAATATTGACACATTCTTATTAACTGAAGTCCATACTTCATTCAGATTTTTTTAGTATTTACCTCATGTCCTCCTTTTGTTCCAGGATCAATCCAGAATGTCACATTACATGTAGTAATCATGTCTCCTGTAGGCTCTTCTAGACTGTGACAGTTTCTCAGACTTTTTCTTTTTTTTTGATGACCTTGACCTTGTACCTCGCATGCACCTAAAAATACATCCTCAAAAAAATATATATATATATACATATATATAAAAAATAGTCCAAATTACAAGAAGAAAGTGGCAAAACCACCATCACAGTGGGAGATTTCGACACTCCTCTCTCAAATTTGATAAATCAAGGAGGCAAAAGCTTAGTAAGCATATAGAGCATTTGAATAACGATTATGAAACTTGAATGAATGCAGGTACCTATAAAGAGCTCTTCATTTCCAGATCCTAGAAAACCCACTTTTTCAAGCACACATAAAATATTTACAAAGATTGACCAACTACTCCTCCACAAACCAGGTTTCAACAAACATGAAAATCAGGCCAAGTTCCCTGACCATAGCATATAAGTTAGAAATTAATTACCACAGATAATTAGAAATGTAGATAGACTTAAAAATAAAGAACACAAATAAATAATTCGTTGATCAAATAAGACATCAGAATTGAACTTAGAAAATATTTAGCATTGACTGCATGGAAATGTGTTAAAACTTTTGAGATGCAGCTATAAGGGAAATTGTTGCCTTAAAATTTGTATCACAGAAGAAGAAAGTCTTATCTTAAATTCAATGCACCGAGACTATTTCTTAAGAAGTCAGTAGAAGAAGAAAATAAAATCAATGCCACGGGGACAACAGTCTGGTCAGCATGGTGAATGCAAGGATGTACAAGGACTCTCTGAAACCCAGGCACCTCCACACAGTGCATGCAGTGCTTAGATATGCTGCGGAAAGGGTAAGCTTAGGACATTTCTCTCGTACAAATAAAGTTCAAAGAATAATATAACATCACCTATATCCCCTTCGATGAGACTCAACAATTTTAACATTTTGTCATATATACTTTCTCTCTGTCTGTATGCATACTTTTTTCTGTACCATTTCAGAGTAAATTATTGACATTGACACCTTGCCTTTAAATACTTCTGCACTCATTTCCTAAAAATAAAAACAATCTTCTACTTATCTATAATACCATTGTCACTTCTAAAAAAATAGCAGTAACTTTATAATATTATCTAATATAAAGTTCATATTCAAATGCTCCTAATTGCCCCAAGAATGTCTTTTATAATTGTTTTTCTTTTCTTTCTTTTCTCAACTAGAACTGAGACTAGGCTCATACATTGGATTTAGTTTTGTTATGTCTCTTCAGGTTTTTTCGTCTAGACTCTAAAGCAGTTCTCTCACTTTTTTTTAAAAAAAATGAGATTGACATTTTGAAAAGTTCCGATGGTTACCCTGTAGAACATTCTACCTTCAGGACTTTTCCGATTATCTCTTCATAGTCTCATTTAACTTGCCCTTCTGTCCCTCACATTTTCTGTAAAGTGGAAGTTAGGTGTAGAGGGCTTGATCACATTCAGATTAAACCCTTCTGGACAAGAAGACGTAACAGGGAATTTTGTGAATTTTGTACACCGGTACATAGAGGGCCCTACGGCCAGGCTATCCCCCAGTGATGCAGAGTTTGATCAAGTGGTGAATGTGTTGCCCGTCAGATCTCTCCACTGCGGTGATATATTTTCTCATTTGAATTAGCCATTTGTGTGGTGATATTTTGGCACTGTGAGAATATCTTTGTCCCCACAACTTTTCACCTTTGTTTTAGCTTCCTTTGATGATCCTTGCTGAATCAATTATTATATTGCAGCTTAAATAATGATGATTTTTCCATTTTTATTATTTGTCTATTGGTTTTCGGACTTTACATGTGATTCAAGGAATTTGAGTTCTTCTGTATACAAAGTGGAGTTGATGGAGGCCTTTCATGGAATTTGTACCAAGATCCAGGAGTTCCAATATATTTTCTCATCTCTGAGGCTCCCTATGGAGACAAATACTTTAGTTGGAACACTCTCTTAATCAGGTGAGACCTTCTGTGGAGAAAATAAGGGCCCTAGCACTCTGGCTGTAAGGCTTTCCCATGAGTAAATGTATGGACTTAAAGAAGCTTTTTACTCAATTTTGGCCCTTAACAATGAACTCCACTCATAAGGAATAATACACAATGTAGAATACGTAGCATTCACAGAGGAGGCAAAGGAGAAGATGGAAATCTACAAACAACTATCAAATCCTCGTTAACAGGGAAAAATTTATAGATATGTAAAGTGATACATATCTATATGCATATATACTATGTAAACACAAAGTGAGAGGAGACAAACACAAAACATGGCCTTAACATGTAATACTCATTTTTTTCTGACCAATAGATTCTATTCCTAGGAATTTTTCTTGAGGAAAATATCAGGAAAATGTGCAGGAACATAGCTACATCTCAGTGTGGTTTATTTAAATAAAATCATATAAACAATCTTAATGCCAAACAAAAGATTACTGGTTAAATAAATTTTTAAGCAGCTATAAAATAGATATTATGAAACTATTGAAAATGATATGGCAGAAGTATACTTAAGGACAATAAAAATTTTTCACTATGTAAATCAGTAGATGCAAATAGGTACAGGGACACAGACCAGTTTTCTTCCAGAAGCCTCTAGGCCCCCATACACTTTGGAAGCTCAGGGCTGCCAGATTCTACTTCCTGTTGAGAATGGGGCTTCACTTCAGCTGGGATGTAGGTGGAACTATTGTAAAGGGGATTCCTATTCCTTTACCCAATTGCATCTGCATCCTAGTTCCTTTTTAGCCAAGATGCCCAGCACGTGTGAACGTATGCTTGCTGCTCACTCCTGTCCCCCTGTTCTCTTGCTTCACACTCCCTCCAAACTAACTCCACTCATAAGGCTAATGTGCAAGGTGGAATAGTGTAGCACTCACAGGGGAGGCAGAGGAGGAGATGGACATCATTTCACAGTGCAGGGGGGTTCACCTCAAATCTTCCCATGAGACTCAATGCTTCCTCCATACCTATTTCCATACCGCAGCTTTGTATCTCCCCCATGCAACCTCTTGGTTGCATCTCCTGCCTCAGTGGAGCAATTCTCTGGGGCATCTTAATCTCTCCTCTTCTTAGGCAGAGCAATTCCTTGCTTGCATATTCTTTCCACTCTTTAACATCAACTTTAAATAGATCTAAGGCCATTAAACTGAGAATGAAGGATTTTGTCTACCTTCAGCAAACAAAAGAGCCTTCAGTTATCTGGATCTATACTCTACATAAAGGGAGATAATAAATAACAAACCCTTTTCTCCAGTCAGCCATGTATTAAATACATGTTCTATTATTAAATATGTGTTTCTTCTGTAATAAATATAAAACAAAAAGAGAAAGAAGGTGGCCTTTTTCACTATTGAGTCTATAGCAGGTACTAGTGAATGTCTTTTCTCCAGGGTTGGGATGAGGTGGAACTGGTCAGATAAGGTAGGGTCCTGGCAGCAGGCCGACAAGGACATTTGCTGGATGATGAGGGCAGACACACCGGGCAGGGTCAAGGCGGAGACTGTGTTACTGGGACTGGGTTAGAAGGTGGGGAATTAAAGTTTCAGTTAGGATTCTTTTGGTTGTAAGCAACAGAAAAACAAAATCAATTTAAGCAAAATAGAATTTTTTAGCTCATCTAAAAGATGTAGTAAATGTGATTTGATCCAAAGCTCATGAATGTCACAAAAATTGGTTTCTTTTTCTACATTTCTCAGTTCTCCTTCCTTATTTCAACTCCATTCTCAGGCAGACTCTCCCCATAAGGTAGCAATATGGCTTTTAGGTAATGATCAAGTAAATAAGAAGAAGTGCCCCCCACCCCCAGCATTACCAGCAAGATGGGGTAGCTTAGGGCACGTGCCCATCCACGTGCAGGGGATGCATGCATGATTGCCTTATGCCTGGGTCATGTGTTTTACCAGAAAACACATGGGCTGGAGGTGAGAAAGGGCTAGATCTCTAAAGAAGAGTAGAGCTGGTGTCAGAAGACTTGGGAATGGACACTAGGGAGGTACACAACAAATGTTCCTTACGTGAATCTGAGGAGTAAAGAAGTTCTGAGCCACTGCATCTGAGAAACAACAGAATTGCTGACTGGCGCTCCAGTCTGGGGCAGGGCTGGCACTGTTTAAAGGTTTATTTCTAGTGGATTTCAACTGGCTCTGATTTTAGGGGAAAGGATCATATGATGCAGACTGGCTCTGAAAAATTAAGAAACAGAAATTGGCCTCAAAATCAAAAACAATATTACCTGCCCCCTCTCTGTATAAGAAGCTTATAGACAGTATTAATGAAGTAATATGTGAATTTTATTACTGGAGTAGAACTCTTTTATACAAAGGTTTCCTACATTGCTGCATAAAGATTATTTTCAGAAATGTAAATCTCCAATAATGTTAAAAGCCCTCACTAAGACTGGCTTTTTAGAAGCTATTGTTCTTTCTACTAGCCCATCTTTCTTTAATTGGATAAAATTTTGATATTGACAGATGAGTAAGTGAAGCTGATAGGCGAGATTTTCCAGATGTATTTTATCTATAAGTTAGTTTTCCGAGCTACTTGCCTAGTTTGTAATTTGCAATTAATTTTTCTAGAAACTTTACTGCTATGTCAATTCTGTTTGCAAACCTCCTTGTTCATGAGATATGATCATTTTACAAGAAAAGGAAGAATGATAAGGGAAATTGTGCCGTAAAAATTGGTAGCCTGAATTCAAACCTCAACTTTACCATGTACTGATTTTGTGACTTTGAAAATGTTTGATCATCTGCAAAAAATGTAAATAGGAATAATAACATGCAGGGTAACTGTGAAGATTAAATGAGAAACTTAAGTAAAACACTTAAAGAAGTCTCTGGCACATAGAAGCTGCTCAGTATATGTTATTTCCCATTTTTGTCTTTCCTAACCTCTACCAAAGCGGGTGAACTTTTCCCTTGTCATAGGAAAACTACTCATCTCTACCCTCAATGCAGAGAGAGCATCCAGTGATTGTTAAAAATACCTGAGAAAAAAATTTTCTTAAATTTCATTTTGTTTCTTCCTTTACAGAATATCTAGAGAATTAACTGGAGTTTGTTTACAGGTCACGTTCCTGGTAGAAAAACAATCATCACTAGCTGAAGGGCAGCCAGGTGGATTGGCTTCTCAAAGTGCCACCTCCTTTGAGAAGCCTCCCTTGATTCCCCAAGCCTGGTAGAAGTGGCTCTTTCTGCTCACATGCTCCCTGGTACTGTACCTCTCCCCCTGCTTGTTTTTTGTACAGCCCACAAGCTAAGAATGATTTTTTAAATTTTTAAATGGTTGAAAAAATTAAGTGAATAACAATATTTTGTGACACAAGAAAATTATAAAAAATTCAAGTTTCAATGTCCATCAATCACGTTTTATTGGAACATAGCTGTGCTCATTTGTGTGTTGCCTATGGCTGCTTTCGTATTGCAATGGCAGAATGGAGTAGTTGTGACAGAGACAGCATGGCGAGTAAAGCAAAAATATTTACTGTCTGGCCCTTTATAGAAAAAGCTTCCCGGGCCGGCCCGGTGGCGCACTGGATAAGTGCGCCACTTGGGAAGCGTGGCAGCGCTCCCACCTGAGGGTTCGGATCCCACATACAGACCGGTTCCCGCTCACTGGCTGAGCGAGGCGCGGGAGCAACACCGAGGGTTGCGATCCCATTGCCAGTCCCCGGTCCGGTACGGGGGCAACACTGAGGGTTGCGATCCGTTGCCGGACACGGAAAAAGACAAAAAGACAAAAAAAAAAAAGAAAGAAAGAAAAAGAAAAAGCTTCCCAACCCCTGCTCTAGAACATTCTCGACTGAGTCACATTGCACTTGTTTCCTATACCAGCCTATTGAGGATTGGGACCAACTCTTTTTCATCTTTGTGCCTTTAGCACCTAGCCCAGTGCCTGGCAAATATTAGCGTCCCTAAATTCATGTTGTTATCCCCCTTTTTGGGTCCCTCAAGTAAGGTGTCTTCTTACTATAATCCCTAGTAGGCCTCCCAGGGCCCCCAGCTTCCGGCTACTCCTCAGAGCCCATGGCACTTTAAAGTCTGATAACTGTAGGTATGGCCAGAGCTTGTTGAACTTTTCCTGTGTCTGAAAACTAAAGGGAAGAGACCATGGGAAGATCCCCTTTCTCTGTATCCTGTTGCTTGAGGGGACAGTGTGCTGTAGGGGACGGAGCATTGGGTGTTGAGGCTTATAGCCTAATGGAGGTGAGTCCTGGACTAATGACTTTTAAGCTGTGTGACCTTGGGAATACAGCACCTCACTAAATACCACTTTCTTCATCTATGGTACAGAGATAATTTTTGCCCCACAAGCCCCACTGAGTCTTTGTTACCTTGAAAATACCTGCCCCTGGTGAGGACAGGGACCATCACGTCTGTCCTGTTCACCATTGTGTGTCTTGGTCGACACAGTGCAGGGCACGCAAGAAACCAGAAGTTCTCAGCTGTGGCTGAGCATTAGAATCACCTGGGGAGCTTCAACTAGCACAGAGCACACCCCAGGCCAATTATAGACTTTGGGAATGGGCCTGGACATCAGGGTTTTATTTTTTAAGTTCTCCGGGTGATTCTGATACTCAACCAAGATTAAGAACTACTGTTGTGGAGGGCTCAATAAATAGCGGCTGAGCGAATGAAGCTGTTCCTGCAGGTGTTTTTCTCCTCCGTGCTTTTAGATGCTGGCTGAAGAAGTCGGGATTTTCTGCATCCAGGGCAAAGGATGCTGTTCCTTGCCCGCTGATAGAATTGCTCTCTCCGTTCACAGAGGTCTGATTGCTGCCTTCTTCGCCCTTCCCTGACTTGCATGGCTGATAATTCTCTTGCTATTTATCTGACCTTTTTGGGTCCCTGCCTTCTGTTCTCCACTTTCTTTTCACCTTCTCCTCTGTAATCTTCTCAGTCTTTTTTTGTTACTGTTGCTAAGTTCACCTCACTTGCTTACTGCCCATAAACATTGTGTACTCTCAACTATTCTCATCTTTTATTGCTGCTAAATTAGTTTTACCCTGTGCTTCACATTGGAAAATAAATCTCTAGACTCTCCTTTCTTTCCTTTCTAAATTACTGTCTCTGGGAAGAGGTGTCTCAGAAGCTTTGAGCTGGCTGAAAAATTAGGAAACCCAACTTCCCAGTTGACAGAAAAGGAAACTGAGCCCAGTGAGGGAAACAGCCTGCTCTGGGTCACACACTGAGCTCATGGCAGAATTGGGGCTGAATCGGATTGTATCACGTCCAGTTCACACTTCCTTCAGGCTGCCCCAGGCTTTTTGGACAACTCCTCACCTCTCTGTCTCTGGGGTTGGCACCTTTCCAAAGCTATACTGTAAGACTCTGTTAATTTGATCAAAGGAGAAGAAAGTGTTGCTGGTAACAGCCACATGTAGGTGTGGAAGGGCCTGGCTGACCACCGTGGCTTAGTGACAATTCAGAGGACACAGCCCTGCATGTCTAAGATCCTGGCATACAGTTCAGGAGAACTAGGTGATGACAGGTGCCCTGGAGGGGCAGTGAGAGTGCTCTTCCCCATAAATACCTCTAGCTGGCCCCCAACAATGACATGGTCATAAAGAGCTGTCCACTCTCTTGCCTGCAGACTTGCACTGTCCAATACAGTAGCCACTAGCAACAATTAAAGTTAATTTAAATGAAATAAAATTAAAACTTCATTTCCTCAGTTGCCCTAGCCACAGTTCAAGTGGTCAGTAGCTACTGAGCTACTGTATTCAATGCTACAGTATTGGACAGCATACATAGAGTACATCTTTAAAATTGCCCCAGATTTTGTTAGTGTTTGTCCAGACGCTTGGGTAGGATAACTTAGTCTACAGAAAGAACACTACAGCTAGGGAAGATTGAAAAGAGGCCAGCCCATGCTGTCCCCCTGAGCCTCTGCTTGGGATTCTGAGGCTGGTGGAGCAGCCTGCCCCCTTCCTGCCATCCCCATGTTTGTCTTATCTTCCTGTGTGTTCCTTGGAAGAAGTGTCTGTCTCTGATTAATTTTATGTTCTTGCAGAATCAAGCACAGAACCTGACACAGGATAGGCCTTGGCGAATGTGTACTAAATAAAATGGTAATTTAATGTTCTTTATCCATTCAATATTATCAAGAAAATAGCTATATTCCATACAGTGGATAAAATAATATGTTTTTTGGTAAAGAGAAACAAATGTGAAAACTGGCTTCTGATGAAGGGAGAATCAATGTTGAGCTCCCTTACTCCCAGAGGGGAAGGCTCTAACTCTTTGCCAGGGGGCTGATGGGCAGTGGGATAGTAGGAGCAAGCAGCCGGGCCTAGTGCCCTGGCAAACACAGTTCACAGACATGAACACTACCTCTACTGGGGATTAGTTCTGCCTCTCACACAGGGCTCTGGGATGGAACTTGAAATGCTGATTCTAGGCCAGGATGCAATGTGCAGGGGTATACTAGGAGGCCAGGGGTCCAGGCTTAAATCCTGACTCCAATGCCCATTAGCTGTTTGGTGAAACTCATCTTTTCCTGATAGTCTGGGCTGGTAATAATAACCTCTGTCCTCCCCAGTGCACAGACAGGACTAAAGCGACACTCAATGCAGATAAAGCCTTAGGAGAACCTTTTTAACCTGAACAAAGTATGTCAGTGTGAGGCATGCTGTCCAGATGATTGCTATGAGCATGTTTTGTTAGATTATGGGGCATGCTTGCTTGAAACCCCTTCAGGAAATGCATTCTTTGTGTGCACTTGGCAACTGATATTTGTGCTCACCAACCACGTACCTGGCTCAACCCTAGATTTGCTGAAATAATGCAACAGCCACAAAAATCTCAGGTATGTCAACAAAAAAGGTTCAGGAATGGGGTTTTGTTTAAAAATGTTTCTCTTTTAGTGTACCTTTAAGAGATAATCATTTTTATTTCCTTCATTTTCATCAAAAAACCTGTATGAAAGTAGGTAGGCAGGGGCCAGAGAGAAAGAGGAGGAAAAGAACCCACTCTCATTAAGAGCACTTATATAGAAGGAATTTAATATGCGTTATCTCAATCCTTCTACCAAATGTTGAGGTAGGGGCCCAGGGTGACATAGCTCATGAGTGACACCCACAAGACAAGCCCAGATCTGTCTGACCTTAAAGGCCCAGCATGACCTGCTGTACCTGTTGCCTGCAAGCTAATCAGAAGGTAGTAGTGCAAGGGTGGGATGTGGGTCCTTATTTCTGGCTGCAAACCGTAAGCTTCCTCCAGTGCCCTCTAATGCCTGAGCACTGCTTTATGCTCTACAAACTCCTGCTATAAGCCATGGCTCAAATCAGTTCTCTGCCAGGCATGCCATAATTTGTCTTTATGATGAGGCTGAAGATTCCTTGTTCCCTTTAAAAAACTACAGGTAATTTTGGAAGATTTTCAGTCTGAGGTAATCTCATTTAAATATCTTGATTCTATTTTGGATTACAACAACTTTGCTGATAATCCTGTGTAGTTATGGCAACAAAGAGATGTTAAGGTTCCTGAAGAGTACAGCTAACCTTTTCGTTATCTAGTTAACTTTGCACAATCCCTGTCTGGCACTCTTTCCTCAGTATTTGGAGACTGATGTATTCCTCAGTTTTTGGAGACAGTATTTGGAGATAGAACCAGTAATATTTGTATTTCCTTTTCAAGTTGAAATCCCTTCCAGGTGGGCCTCACAGCCAGAGAATGTTATTAATTCAGTTGCCTTTTCTCAGCCTGAAGTTACTCAATGAGCACATGGGCTTGACCGTCACCGAATTTACACTTTGGATATCAATGGGATTTCCTCTTCCCTGATGCAGCCTGAAGGTTCAGATTTTACAGCTGAGTGGGAGGGGTGGAGGGAGGTCAAGGACAGATCTGTCACTCAGTGGCTATTGCTTTGCCTCCCACAAATTTGTCACCCCTTTTCCCCTGGGTGACAGAGCCGCCAAAGATTACTCAAAGTCCATCTCTTCTGAGCAGTGAGAAGCCCCAAAAAGGGGTTAATCTCCCAGAACCCTCAAGATAGAGGCATTCCTTCCATTTGGGAAATTAACCCCAAATTGGGGTTCTCCTCCCACATTTATTCTCCAGACCAAGAAGTTACAGGAAGAGAACATAGGTGGGGTTTTTGCTAAGTATAGTTTAACAAGTTTAACAATAGAAGCTGGTAACAGTAAGACAAAAAAGGTGACATTCCAGAATGCAATTTGCAACAAAAGCTTGATTTTAGCAAACATTCTCTTTTTACAGCAATTTGCTAGTATCTTTACATATCAGTCAGTAACCTGTCTGTCCTTTGAGCCAGCAACCTTGCTGTGCTACAATTCATCTTACAACAGACACTAGCCTGGGGAAAGTTTTCTGTCCCCTGCAAGGTCAACATTTTATATGTACTTTTAAGAAACTAGGCCAAACTGGAACCTGCAAGGCTTTGGAAAACCAGGCCCTATGAAATACATTTGCTTTATGTATAATACTCCACAAGTGGCATCGGGGGCTCACCTTTTCTTGATGATTCTAACCCTCATCTTGGAAATGGGAATGATAATGTTTGGGTGCAGAAAGCTGTTACCACAAAATATGGTGCTTTGACATGCTGAAGTAAAGAGGAATCCTCAAGGTCTCCTTGAACACCTCCCCCCACCCCCAATCCTCTGTCTCTCTCCAAAGCACAGGATGAAGCTGGTTCCCTTATCTACCTGAAGTCCAGACCTGCCAAAGAAGACAATTACCTCTGATCCTTTCCCTGAGTTTTCATTAACTTAACTCATATCACAGGAAGGAAGACTGGAGTCTGTCAATACACCTGGACTAGCTTTTGTCACAGACCATTGTCTTCTATTTTGGTCCCATTCAGTATTTTAAAGAAAATCATTTCCTAGTCATTGTCTGCTCTGCAGGCCAACTAGACTTTGTCCCAGGCCACTGTATGTTCTTCAGACCATTGAGTCCTCCTAGAAAACATTTACTCCTACATCCCATATCTCCCCCTTCCCTATGAAGAGGGTTATATAAACATCTGTACCCCATTAGGAAATTGGGAGTTACTCTCTTGTGATTCCCACATGCATTTCCCCTCCCAACATGTTAAAATAATAAAATTTGGTATGCCTTCCCTCCAGATTAATCTGTTTATTAGTTGATTTTTCAGAGACTCTTCAGGGGGCTGAAGGGAAAGTTTTCCCTTGGCCTCTACAACAATCTGAGCTTTACCCACCTCACAGTACAGGAAGATGATGGATTTAAGGGACACTGATTGTTATGGGCTAATTGTGTCTCCCCAAAATTCGTATGTTGAAGTCCTAGCCCCAGTACCTCAAAATGTGACCTTATTTAAGAATAGAGTTGTTACAGGTATAATTAGCTAAGATGAGGTCATATTGGAGTAGGGTAGGCTACTAACCCAATATGACTGGCATCTTTATGAAAAGGGGAGATCTGAACACAGACATAAACACAGGGAGAATATAGTGTGAACATGAAGGCAGAGATTGGGATGATGCCTCTATAAGGAACACCAAAGATTGCCAGCAAACCAGCAGACACTAGGAGAGTGGCATGGAACAGATCCTCACTTATCTCCCTCAGGATGAACCAAACCTGCCAAAACCTTGATCTCAGACTTCCAGCCTCCAAAACTGTGAGACAATTTCTGTTGTTTAGGCCTCCAAGTCTGTGGTAATTTGTTATGGCAGCCCTACGAAACTAATATACTGATGATGCTTCATTTTGGTGACTGAGCAGTAAAAATCAGGTGGAATAATGGAAGGTCTAATGCCCTCGACAACATTGGCCTAAAGACCTTGGTCAGGTCATTTAACTTCTCTGGACCTCAGTTTCTTCTATGAAGTGGAAATTTCATAGTGTTTATATTGCTTTTCATTCCTCTGGGGAGTAAGTGGGACAATGTTGTTGAAAGAATTTTGTAAGTTGTGAAATACTATACAACTATTATTGTTTGGGGAGAGTCCATTTCTGATTTGGTGATGGTAGGAAGGAAGGGATACCCAGATATAGGATTAAGATACTTATCCTGCATTTGCAGAAAACCACATAACATGCTTGATTGATTTTGTGAAGTAAACAAAATGTCTTGCCATCCAGGGAAGTAATCTTTGGCTCATTCCTCCTGTGATTTAGCACATGGAGCCCAGCAGCAGAAGCCAGAGCAGACTGCTTGGCCAGCTGGCCCTGGCACCACCAGTCTGCTTCTGGCCTCAGCCTTGGCCTGCCTATGATGGTTCCTACCCAGCTCCCATCCTACAACCACTCTTACACCAAAGGAAAAAAATCAAGATACTCTTTTTTGACTGCTGAGTCAGCCCCCTCCATCACAGACATGGATCTCAGACTCTTCTAAAGCACACTGTCACTGAGTTTATTTAGCTTGTTTCTGTCCGCCTTTGAAAAAAAATTTACTACATTTCCTGAACTGCTGTCTCAAGCCCATGCTTCTCTGTTATGGATGACAATTTCTGCTTCTTCCAGAGACTGTCAATTACTTCAGAGAAGCCTTTGAAACTCTATGAGCATCATGTGTGTGCACACACACATGAGTGTACAGTGTCAGTGTATCTATCTTCCTTACCAGATCAGCTCCAAAATATCAGGACCCCATGTTTGCCCTGTTCAAGTCAGCACCTAGCACATGGTGGGGAGTAAATACAGAATTATTGAATGCATGAATGAATGACTTGTGTGTGAGAAAGGCAGTGCGATCTTATATTAAGAATTTAAGACTGTCGGAAACTGCAGTGTAATTTTAACATCCAATAATAACATTTACCAGCTGTGTGAAAGTGAAGGAGACACAATTTAGAGGAGCCTCAGTTTTTGAATCTGCAGAATGAAGCTAAAGCTAACTTCCTTGCTTAGCTGAAAGAACTACTGGGAGGTTCAAATGGGGTAAAGTGTGGTGTGATGGTTAGTTTTATGTGCCAACCTGGCTAGGCTACAGTGTCAATTATTCAATCAAATGTTAATCCAGGTGTTGCTGTGGAGGTATTTTGTAGATGTGGTTAATATAAACAGTCAGATGACTTTAAGTCAAGGGGATTGTTCTTTATAATATGGATGGGACTTATCTAATCAGCTGAAAGGCTTTAGAAACAAAAAAAAAGGAGTTTTCCCAGAGAATAAGAAATTCTGCCTCGAGACTACCGCATCAACTCCTGCCTGACTTTCCAGCCGGCTGGCCAGTTGTAGATTTTAAACTTGTAGTCCCCACAATCACATCATGCATATATGTATGATTATAATCATATTACATATGATTCATTTCAAGGAATATAAATATATAGGTATGCAATAAATGCATATTGAATATATGCATATACGTACATATATACATATATATGAATGTATGTTCTCTGGAGAGCACTAAGTGATACAGAAGAGATAGTCTTGATTAGTATGGAAGGTTATAAAATGAAAGACAGAGAATGAAGGGAGGAAGACAGAGGTTTCACTGCTCAACAGAGAGAAACTGAGAGTCTGGGAAGACTGCAATCTCTGTCTTTGGAAATATGCATAATAGCTACAATGCTTTCTGCAGGAATGAAGTGTTCCAGGTGGTGTAAAGGTGCCACCTCCCCAGGTCCTGGCCAGGGCAGGGCTGGCACACACATTTTCTGGGGAGCTAACTGTGTAGGAAGCGGATTTTAACAAACCAGTCCTTAAGGTGGGGAGGAGAGGGCTTCAAGGCAGCAGCAGTTGCAGTTCCCTGCACCTTAGCCTTGGAGAGAAGACATGGAGCTGTCCGTGTGGGTCTTCTCTTGCCTGACACCATCCTAATCAGTACAGACCCCCTCTTGAGCTGGGGCTTCTTTTGTTAATGAACCTTTGTTAAAAGGTCTCCCCTCATCAGTCAACAGTGGAATGTGCTTACAGGAAGGAGGTTACTTGGGCTCACAGACAGGTCTTGTTATCTGAGAAAGAAGAGAGTCTCCAGCTATGTGTGCAGGGCAGAGGGGTCTTCTTGAAACCTTCTTGCAGACACACTTGCCCTTAACCAGTCTCTCCCACTCTACCTGCACCCCTTCTTCCACCCCACAGGCATTCTCTGTGACAAATAAAAATTGAACCTTAGGTGGCACATTGAACCACACTTTATTTTCAAAGAGAAACAAAGTTTTGCAGAAGTTCTTAGCCCACTCAGTAATTAGCTCATTTAGGACAGTAGAGGTTATATCTGGTGCTCCTTTACCATGACAATAACAGCAACATTAATTATTCATAACATTTGTACATCAGCTGCTGTTTTAAAACATGTATTCAAATCCATTATTTGCCCAGCACCTACTATGGCCCAGTCACTGGGCTTGGGACTGGGGAGTCAAAGATAATGGACTTGAACGTAGGATCATATTTTATCCATCATGAAAAAGAGACATTTAAAACATTATGCTGTTAAGAGGCACTGTGGGAAACTCTGAGAGGGGAAAGCCAGCTGCCTGGGGAATTAGGAAAGGTTCATCAGAGGAAATGTGAGTCAGCTAGGTCCCATGGGAGAGGAAAAAAAAAAAAAAACATGCACTTGGAATATATATGAGGATACTTCAAAATGTTCATGGAAAAATAGAATTAAAGATAATATGAATCCTTCCATGAACTACCCTTGTGTGTGTGTGTGTGTATGTTCAGTTTTCTTTGTTTAATATTGAAACTTTCTTTTCTGATATAAGCAGAAGCCAAAATATATGAAATTGATAGAAGCAGAGCTATTCTCACTGAAGGAGAGAAATGAACTAGAGCCACAGCAGCTGTCTTGCCCCTTTCCCCCTCTGAGGAACCCCAGAAGTATCTCTCTTTTGCTCTTAGGAACTGAGGAGCACAGTTTGAAAACCATAGGACCAAAGGGTCTTGGAATCCTCTACCTTGGAAGCCAGTGCTTTTATGAAATTCACCAAGAAATGTGATTTAAAAAAAAAAATAACAACTAATAATACTTATTGAAAGCTGTTTATCAGGTTTTGTGCCAAGGGCTTTTTACAACAGCCCCATGAGATAGGTATTGTTGTCGTTACCATTTTAGAGATGAAGAAAATGAACCATGAAAGGGCTGTGACTCACCCAGGGTCACGCAATTATTAAGAGGCCATATTTAAACCCAGACACTATGGCTCCAAAGCCCATGATAATAACCATTAAGCTATACTGCTTTTTAACAGCCCCACAAATGCATTTTTTGACATTTGCCTAAACAGCTTAAGCTCATTTATTCTTAAACACGTAACAGAAATAACCAATTGAAGAATTAAATATGTCATCCTATAACCTAATTGCTGTATTATCAAACAAAGCCATGATGGGGAGTTTGTTTTCCTGAATCTAGCTGGGAAATATTTTTCTGCTCTACGAAATTCCATTTCTTCTGGCCCTCTGCATACACCACAGGCCTTATTTTCTTTGATGCAGAGGAGGAACAGCTGGCCCCTATCTTCATAATACTCTCCATTAGGACACCATTAGCCAGTTTTTCAGCCTCCACAGGTCTAAGCAAAAGCAGCAGGAAAGATCTTGGTACCCCAATGTCCCACAGGGCTGGATAGGGCCCTGCATTCGACTAGTTAGTTTCAGACAGTCAGAGAAGCTCTGGGAATGTTCCTTGAGCCCTACGGAAGCTGTGCAAATTCTCCTCCATGGTCCTAAGTCTCAAAGTCCATCCTATTTCCCTCAGTTTCCCCAGGATGCTGTTTGTCCTTGAACTTGTTGGGGGGGACCATCACTGCTCTGAGGTTCCTCAGCTTCCTGTGTCTTCCCAGGAAGATGTCTCAGAGATCTTCTTCATTTTGTTTGTTTCTTTTGCTTTTGAAGAAGTGCCCTGTCTCCTTTTCCATATACTCCTGGCCTCACCCTTTCCAGCTCTCTCCGAGCCCTTGGCTTCATCCAGTCTCTCCTGATCTCCTGCTCCCTCAATTTTGTTTTCTCCCCTCACTCTCTCTCTTCCACCAAGAAATAATGCAGGTCTCATTCATTTCAGACAGACCTTTCTGTGATCTAGCTTCCTAGTCTTGGTATCATCTTATTGGTTTTTTTCTCTGCCAAATCATTTATTCATTCTTTCAGTACTTCTCTCTCTTGTAAATACCAATCACCGATAAGGCTTCAACTGTCTTCTTTGCAAACCACTCCTAAGTCCTCAGGCATCATCTCACTCTAACCACCATGATGAAATACTAATCTTCTGCCAACCCATAACTTTTTCTCTGCTATGCCACTAACTTGTTCTGTGATCCTGAACAAGTCTTGTCTCTTTCAGTATCTCAGTCTCTTCAAATACGTTTCAAAGTTTTTAAAGGTTTATTCAAACAAAAGTGTTTTCAGAATTCTAATATGTACAACAGATAAAAGGTACAGTGGTCAGGCGTGTGAAAGTGTGTTTGTGTGTGTGCTTGTCCATGCACATGTATGTGTGCATATGTGTGTGTGCATGTGTATATGTGCATGTATGTGTGCATCTGTATTTTTGTGTAGGGGTCACTGAGAATTCCTAATAATTAGAATGAATAGTTCAGCCCCTATTCCCTGTAAAAGTCTCACTCTGTTCACAGAGTTGGCTTTCAGCAGGTATATTTTAAAATGTGACTCTGACCCAACAGATACAGTTAATCACTACATGGATGGGTACCTAACCCCAGCAGAGCCAATCAGAGTCCTCTCTGGGTCTAACAGACCAATTTTAGTCTGACTTGATCCTTGTGATAGACAGCCTCCAAGATGACCCCTAATGATCCCACCTCCTGGTAGTCTCTTCTTTATGTAATCCCCTCACTTCACTGTGAGCTGGATTTAGTGACTCACTTCCAATGTGTCTGAAGTTACAGGATGTAAATTCCTAGATTAGATGACACAAAGAATTTGGCTTGCACTGTGAGGGCCTCTTTGGGTCTCTCCTCTTTCTTTCTCATATAACTTGTGCTGAAAAAACAAGTTGTCATGTTGTAAGCAGCCCTATGAAGAGACTCATGTGGCTTAGCAAGAAACTAAGGCTTTCAGTCCAACAGCCCACAAGGAACTGAAGCCTTCCAACAATCACATGAGTGAGTTTGAAATTGGGTCTTCTGAAGCCTGCTGACGATCATATGAGTGAACTTGGAAGCGGATTCTCTTCATCCCCAACCCTACCAATCCCCCAGTCCTGGCCAACAACTTGGCTGCAATTTCGTTGGAGATCTTGAGCTGGAGGTACCCAGAAAAACCATGCCAGGATTCCTGGTACATAGAAACTGTGAAATAATAAATGCTTATTGTTTTAAGCTAATAAATGTTGTAGTAATTTGTTATATAGCAATAGATAAACAACACAATCTTCGACCAGATAAATGTCAGCTTGGGAACTCTAGGTGACCATGTTTTACTATGTGACCTGGAAAGCAGACACAATCTGCAGTAAAAGAGAAGTTGAAGTCAATGTGAAGAAATTCCTTGTGGCCTTTGATGCCTTGGTTCTGGTTTATTTATGAGACCTATATCTTCCCTGCTTTTGAAAATTCTGTTCTTCATAATAAAAGTCACCCTTTCTCTGCTATTTGTATTTGTAACCAAATACAATACTAGTAAACACACATCCTGTTTCCTCTGCCTCCAGTGGTCTTTGCCACCCCATCCTGCTGGGTGACCCAGGCACTGTCCGCGTGTGGAGCCTTCCTTCACCAGACCTCTCTCCAGACAGTCAGGCATGTTTCTCTGTGTGCTCCCTCACTCCTATGACTATATTTGAGATAGTTATCACAATTTTGAGACTCTGCATGCACCTGTCTGGCTTCCTAATTAGAAGAGTGAGACTGTTTCATTCATCTCCATGTTCCCCCAAACATCTTATGAAATGAGTTGGTTAACCAATGAAACAGAGCAGTGTCCAAGACAAGACAGTTCTCTTCCTACAAAGCAGATTTTTTGGGAAGGGAGTTCTCAAGATTAGTTAGAGATTTAGGCTGGGAATAAAGCAGATACACAAAAACCACTACTTATCACTTGATAAATTCTGAAAATCTGATACAAAAAATGCATGTGTGTGTGCACATGAATTCCAAAAGTGTGAATGAATAAATTCTGGGAAGGTTTCATAAAAATATCATTTGAGCTAGGCCTTGACTCATAAATGAGATTTTTGACAGTAAAGTTGAGGGGCCCAGGTAGAGTCCTTCAGATAGACAGAACAGCTTGAGCAAAGGCACTGAGACATAAAAGTGCCTGTAGTGTTCATATTAGACAAATAACAAGTAGTAAGTGGATGGAAGGGTTTGTAGTCCATAAAATAGAATATAAGGCTAGAAAATTAGACTGAGGCTAGATAGCAGAGGGTCTCAAATGCCTTTCTCTGTTTTTACTCTGCCCTGTAGTATTTCCTGGGGTTCAGGGATAAAGAGATGCCCTCACAAGAGTTGGATTTTAGGAAGAGAACTCTAGGACAGATTAGGCAGAGGGCTGGCAGAACATGGAGATAGGGAGACCAATTAAGTGACAGGTCTGACAATGTCAGTAGGAATAAAGGCAAGAGGATGACTGAAGTGATTTTGGAGGTAGGCTCTGTCCTGGTCTGCAATCCGAGCTCTGGTGCTTAGAACCAGGGTGATGATTCAATCCAACAGGGCTGCCTGATGGAGAGTAACTCATGAGCTGGTACTGAGGATAGGCCAAAGAGGATGTTATCCTTTTCATCAAGTCCATTCACAGAGAACAGTCAAATAAAGTATGCAATATCTATACAGTAGAATGTTTTATGGGTGCTACAAAGTAGGAAGGGGCAGGTTATAGGAAAAGAAAACAAGTGAGAGACTCAAGAGATGGATCAAAACTGAATAACAAATTAGAAATATTGAAGCAGAAAAGAAGTTGGAAAAACAAGGGAAAAGTGTATGTGGATCATAGAAATGGAAGTATATGGGTGAGTGAGCATGTAAGGGATCTGTTAGAGACAGCACTTGTAACTATTGGGCAATGTGTGAGGGGAGGTGCTCTGGACACCTCATAGAGCAGGCTCCTACACTAAAGGCTGAAGGACTCCACTAGAAGGAGCACTCAGATGGGAAAAATTTCCAAGATGTGTGCCTAATTAGATAAAACAAGAATGAAGGAGATGTAGAGTTCAAAGGTGAAGAATTCCCATTCTGTGCTCTTCAAGGGTCTGCCTACCTTGGACTTTACACTCCAGTCAAAATGAACTGCTTATATTTTCCCAAGTACACCAGATGTTATGCTTCTGTGCCTTCGCAACACCAAAACAAAAACAAAAAACAAAACCTTACTTAAACTCAACTCCCGGAATTCTAATATAAAATCTGACAGCACCCCAGAGATAGTGTATCTATTCCCATTATAGAACCTTGGAATGCATAGGAAAAGGTAAACACAAAACACTAAAAACTGAGGTGACGTCTTTCTAGGATTTTTTCCATCTGCATATACTGTCACCCAGGTTACATCCTCATGAGGGAGACTCCTCCTGAAAAAAAAGATGAAAAGACATAATGTACCTCACTGTTGTATTTTGATAAAAGTACCTTGTAGGGCCGGCCCGGTGGCGCACTGGGTAGTGCGCCGCTTGGGAAGCGCGGCGGCGCTCCCGTTCGAGGGTTCGGATCCCACATACAGACCGGCTCCCGCTCACTGGCTGAGCGAGGCGCGGGAAGCAACACCGAGGCTTGCGATCCCGTTGCCGGTCCCCGGTCCGGTACGGGGGCAACACTGAGGGTTGCGATCCGTTGCCGGACACGGAAAAAAGACAAAAAGGAAATAAAATAAAATAAAATAAAATAAATAAATAAATGTATGAGTTCTGTTTTATAAAGTGGACAGAGCTTTCCATGTCCCACACACGCATGCATGCACACACACACACACACACACAC
>NW_007726194.1:103673-138254 GCF_000696425.1 Galeopterus variegatus | reverse complement strand
AAAAAAAAAAAAAAAAAAAAAGTCCCTTGTAAAAGTTGTTTATTAAATGTATGAGTTCTGGGCCGGCCTGGTGGCGCACTGCTACAGTGAACTGCTTGGGAAGCGCGGTGGCGCTCCCGCCGAGGGTTCAGATCCCATGTACAGACCGGTTCCCGCTCACTGGCTGAGCGAGGTGTGGGAGCAACACCAAGGGTTGCGATCCCGTTGCTGGTCCCGGTCCGGTACGGGCGCAACACTGAGGGTTGCGATCCGTTGCCGGACACGAAAAAAGACAAAAAGGAAATAAAATAAAATAAAATAAAATAAATAAATAAATGTATGAGTTCTGTTTTATAAAGTGGACAGAGCTTTCCATGTCCCACACACGCATGCATGCACACACACACACACACACACAAAGACTTTCCAAGTATCTTTCTGCCCTGAATTTAGAGACAGAAACATTAAGAAAGTAATGAAACTGGAAATGATGTTTAAGCACATGGTATAAAGGGGGTGGGCTGGGGGGAGCAATGACTGCAGAGGTGGAGTTGGGGGTTGGTGGTGGCTGATGGTATCTCTGGAAGTGTTCATCCTGCAGAGAAAGAGCTGTAGGTGGGGAGGAGAAATTGAGCTGGTTAAAACAGTTCATGCTGGAGAATTGTTGAATTGGTTGTCTTGGCTTTTAGTTGCACTATTGGTTCAGAGTATGGGCTCTTAAATACTAGTAAAAAACATCAAGCAATAAGTAGGCAAATGTCACAAGTAAATAATCCATAAAGGAAGAGGTTTAAATTGCTGAAAAACATTTGAAAAAATATTCGACATGACACATAATGTTAAAACTACTAATGAAACTTTGCCATGCTATTTTTACTTTTCATATTGATGAGGATTTTGAAAAATAGTACTTCTCAAACACTCTCAGACACTGCTGGTGATAATCAAATCCTTTCTGGAGGGCAATTTGGTTTTTTGTTTGTTTGTTTGTTTTTTTGTCTTTTTCGTGACCGGTAAGGGAATCACAACCCTTGGCTTGGTGTCGCCTGCACCGCGCTCAGCCAGTGAGCGCACCGGCCATTCCTATTATAGGATCCGAACCCGCGGCGGGAGTGTCACTGCGCTTCCAGGGCCGCACTCTCCCGAGTGCACCATGAGGCCGGCCCCTGGAGGGCAATTTGACTATACACATTAAATGCCTAAAATTTAACTATATCTTTTGATCTAAAAACTAAATTACTAGGAATTTATAATAGGAATATAATCAGGAGTATGTATAATAATTTATATACAATGATATTTATCACAGCACCATTTATGAGCAAAAGTCTGAAAACAATATAAATGCTCATTGACAGAATAATTATTAGATACATAAGTTTTAAGAGTGAATTGTTATGTTATTCATCACAAATCACAATTGTTAGAGCATTTGATGACATAAGAAAGTGTTCATATTATAATGTGAATAAAGTAAGATATAAAAATCTGTATTTGGAGAATAATATTGATTTTGTAATAAAATAATAAATAACATATGTATTTTAGTTATGTGCAAAACAGAACACTTTAAAGACATATGTGACCTATGAATTAATTATAATATTCATCTGTATTCTTTTTTATTTTTCAAATATTCTATAATTAACATTTATTACTTCTACAGTAAAAGAAGAAAATCACTTGTATATTACCTCCTATTGACCTCCTCATCTTGATAGTCATTTTATTCTTTGTTCCATTTTATGCCTATACAAACTTTTAATATTTTACATTTAATACTAGATTTTAATTTTATTTATTCATCCATGTATTAACTCATTAACTCATCAGATATTTACTGAATGCATATCATATCTCAGATACTACTCTAGGTGCTGTGGATTCAACAGTGGACAAATGAAATTTTTGAATCTTTGCTTTTACTGACCCAGCATATGGTTAATCTTGGTTAATGTTTCAGGTGCCCTTGAAAAGAATGTCTATTTTTCTGTTTAGTGGTGAAGTGTTCTATATGTTCAATTATTCTCTATCCTTTCTAGTTTTCTGTCTACTTCTTTTATTGATTACAAATAAAGGAGTATTGAAGTCCCCAACTATAATAGTGGATTTGTTATTTCTCCTTTCACTTTTATCAGTGTTTATTTCATATATCTTGAGGCTCTAATGTTAGGTGCATAACAAATATTTAGGACTGTTATGCCTTCTTGGTAAATTGATCTTTTGAACCTGGTAATTTTCCTTATTCTAAGATCTTCTTTGTCTAATATTAATATAGCCACTCCAGTTTTTTGTTTGTTTGTTTTTCTTTACTCTTTGCATGATATATTTTTCTGTCTTTTTACTTTTAACCTACTAATATCATTTTACTTTAAGTCGGTGTCTTGTAGATAACATTTACTTTAAATCTGCATTTAAATCTGACAATCGTCTTTAAATTGGTATTTGTAGTTCACTTCTATTTAATTATTGATGTGGTTGGATTTGGGCCTATCAGTTTCTTCTTTGTTTTTGTTTTCTCTGGTTTTCACTTTTCTGTCTCCCCCTTTTTTGGGGTATCACTTGACTTTTTTAGTATTTCATTTAAATCTAGGTATTGCATTTTGACCATATATCTTTGTATATTTTCTTTAGTGGTTTATCTAAGAGTTGATATATAGATATAGAAATAAATAAACATATGAAAGTTAAATACATGTACATATGTTATACATATAATAATTAGAATTAATATTTTACCATTTCAAGTAGAATATAGAAAGGTAACAACCATCTAGGTCCTTTCATCTTCCCCGTTTTGTTACAGTTGTCATCTACATTACATCAACATACATTGCAAACCTCACCAGGCAGTGTTATATATCTGCTTTCAATTATTATACACATTTAAAAAAGCTTAAGAGGAGGAAAATATTATATTTACTCAGATATTTACCATTTCTCTAGTTCTTTATTTAGAAAGCTCCAAGTTTCCCTCTGGTATCATTTCTCTTCTGCCTGCACATTTTTAGAGCAGATCTGCTGGTGATGAATTATCCTTTTTACTTCTGAGAATGTCTTAATTTCCCCTTTATTCCTAATGGACATTTTACTGGTCTTAGAATTCTGATTGAAAGCTCTTTTCTTTCAGCATTTAAGAAGTGTTGTTTCATTGCATTCTGTCTGCCATTATTTTTTATGAGAAATCTATTAGAATTCAAATCATTGGCCCGCTATTTGTAGCATATTTTTTCTTTCTCTGGCTGCTTTCAGGTTATTGTTTTTGTCTTTACTTTTTAGCAACTTTATCATTATGTATCTGGATATGTATTTTTTTAAGTTGTTTGTACACAACATTATGGGCTTGATTTCCCCAGCTCTTTCAGCTGCACAATTTCTGTGGTACTGTATAACTATGAGAATCCCCCTTCCTTGTCTTCTGGCTAGAAAGCTGAGGCATTGAATTACCTCCTACGCTATGAACATTTTGCTATTTGTTCTGCCTCTGAGGTTAAGTGGTGAGAGGATTGAGAAGGAAAAAGCAATAAGGAAAAAGCAATGGGAGTCCTCTCATGCTCTTGCTCTTGGCTGAGAGTTTTAGGTATCTGTTCTACTGGTGTTGCTGTCACTTCTGCCATTGGCTCTGCTGTTACTGCCACTGTGGGTTTGCTTTGGGGCTGAGGAAGCAGAAGGTGAAACACAAAACAAAACAAGTAACAACAAACCCCAAGGGACTTTTGACACTCCCTTTGTCCTTTAGGGGCCCAATAACCTGCTCCTTCGACCAGCAAGAGAAGGCTTCTCTAAGAGCTGTTTTTGTCCACACCTGATATGCACTGCTGGGGCTATGGAGACACTGTCAGTTCCGCGCTACTTACAGTTCCCCAAACTGCCTGCTAGCATTCACTTTTGAGAGCTTCATATAGATGCTATGTGCATATTGTCCAGTATTCTTAGTTACTTTCAATAGGAGAGACAGGGAGAAGAGTGCTTACTTCATCTTACTTATTTCTTTAAGGTTGCATTCAGTTATATAATTCTCTCCTAATATACTGCTAAACTGTGAATTTATGTAGGTGGGTGTTTATCTGTTTATCCCTAATCTCTTAGCATAAAGTTTGGAACAAAATGTGTCTTAATTTAAATTTATTTCTGTTCTTAGCTTTGCAGAGTGTTAAAAAGGAAATAAAAAGAAAATGTCTTTTCAACTTTTCTACCCTTACCCTTAATGGATATAGGTTTTAAGTTGTTCTTAAACATAGTAGTGCCATATGTTTAGGGAATGGTTTGGTGTATCAGACTGCCCTTGCTAAAGCAAACTGTGACCCAAATGCCCAAATGCACCACTTCAGGCACCTCACTTTCTCCCTGGGAATAATTTAAGCTTCCATTCATTATCCTCTAGACTTACAGAAAGGCAAAAGTGCTATCAATTTATCAGTATTACTAGTCTTCTCAGTGTAGCAGCTTTCTCCTATGGACAGTAAAATATGGCCTTCAATGCAAAGTGGTCCTAATACTTATATGGATAAAATTTCAAAAAAAGCTTCCTTCATTCCCAAAGATAAAAAAGAAATAACTGTAAGTGTGAGTCATTTGTTAACTCATCCATTAGTGGAAGTTAGAAAGAAGCCAAACTAATAAAATCAAAATAATATGGTCATTAAAAGAAGCAATGAAAAGTAGCATCTTCAGTGGGAGTTTTTGCAAGGATGGGGCTGTTGTAAGGACACCCACTCCCAGACATTTTGCCTTTTATTTTGGAGAACATTAAGGAGAACTTAGTGGAAGAATAATAGTAAAGTTAATTTCTCTGCTTTCCTGTGCCCTGATACCCTCTCCTCTATGTGAAGTAAGTAAATAAATAAAAGAACTAATTAATGGCCAAACTGTAGGCTGTTTGCATTGAATTTGGGGATTTGTTATAAAACAAACACTAAGACCCTTATGGCTGTTTACAAGTCTGGTAGCTAAACTTCAAAAAAACAATTATTTAAATGCTTAGGTAGCAAGATGTGAAGTATTTAAAGATACTCCCCCTCTTTTTTTTTTTTTTTTTTTTTTTTTTTTTGCTTCTGGCTATGATTTGTGATATGAAAATAAGAAAGCTTTTTTTTTTTTTTAAACTCTCTGCCTTCCCAGCAAGACACTGGATGAATGGAATGCAGGGACTTAAGAATGCCTCATTACCAGGCATATTAAAGAGGCTTGCAGAATTGTTACTATAGCTAATGGAGATTATACTGGAGAGAGAGCAATTATTTCTCCCTGAAAACAAAACAAAACATAAATCCATAGGATTTTTTCTTGGAACTTTTGAGCCAAAATTGTTCTTAGAGATATATCTAGGCTAGTTTTCTACCTTTTGGGCTTTATAAGACCATGAGTCAGTAATAAGGGTTCTCAGGCTATTGTGCTTTTTAATTATTTTCTACTTTACTAATTCTTCTAATTACACAAATAATATAAGATAATCATACTAATGAGACTATGCAAAAGATATGAAGAAAACGTTTTTACCCTTCAAACCATTCTCATCTTAACCTCAAACTATTTTACATGTTGTAAAAGCCCCAGAGAAGCTGTGCATTTACCTGTAATGGGGAGGTAAAAGCCATCTGACATATCAAGTTTCTTTTCTTTTGACTGATTTTATGTCAAATCAATGTGCTTACACTGACTAGGCAGATACTGACCTCAAGTTCTAATTGGCAGTTCTACATGCTTTTGATGAATATAAGTGGGAAACTTAATTATTTCTTAACTAATAGTTTGGTAGCAAAGTAAGAGTCCATGTGAGGATAATAAAAAGTATTCTTGAAGGTAAAAAAGGTCTAGAACTTACCATCATTTGCTGCCTGGCCCAACATCCATGAACGTATCTAACTCATTAAACCTTCTGTCTGTTTATACAGAGTCTGACTCATACCCAGGAGGTAACTCATCAGCCTCTCCTTTGTGAAGGTGGCCCAGGCTGGGGTTACTGCTGACAGAGGTAATGGGTTATTGATTTTTATATTACCATTGAGTAATGATCATATTCTCCTGCAATTGCATTCTTGTGGTAACTATGAAAAGGTAAAATTTCTAGACTTAATGTGCTCCTATAGTTATTATCAAAGTGACATTTATGGTTCTGGAGACTGTTGATTCTCAAATAATGAAATAAAAAATCATTAATCTAGAAGGAGTCTTGACAATCTCTCAGTGAAATTCTCCCATCTGTACTCCCAGCTCAGTATCAGCTGAGTTGAGAAATGAGAAGATCATGGATTTTGGAATCCTGGATTGTCTTCTTACTAGCTGCATCTGGTTCCTCATATGTAAAAGGAAGAATACTAACGTTTTTCTTCTAGAGTTGGGATAAGTATTAAATGCAAAAAGCCTTAAGAGTTTAGTGAATACCTTTTCCCCCTGGCGATAAGTTCTGCCTTGCTAAGCCTGCAGCCTCCCTGTGTGTCTTAGACCTGGTGTGGCTTGATACCAGCAAAGAAGAAAATACTGCGTTTTCCTGTCTCCAGAGCGAAACATCTTTACCCAGGTAAACACACAATTAGACTTCTTCTATGAAATATTCACAGATATATCACATAAAAGTTTTGTTTTGGGAAATGCTGAGATAGCAAAGTGACAAATCTTCCTTTATTGCAGGAATTCTGCCTTTTTGCAAATGGCTTTGTATCAACAATAGGTATAATATTGTATGAAGTAGTTCCAAAACTTTATTGACTCCAGAAATATTTTTCATCCAGAATATCTTGTTGGACTACAAATATGAAGAAAAGACTTTGGAAAGGATGATCACAAACAATCCATAAAGCCTGAACTTTGCTTGTTCAACTCCTGTGTGCCTGCCTCAATACAAGCATGATACACACTGAAGAATACTATGTACAGCACTACATGTATTCTATATGCTGAATGAATCTATGTAGCAACTTTTCCTCAGGTGACCATATTGCCTCTGTTTGTATACCTCCAATGATCAGGTATACTGCCTTCCAAGGTAGCCTCTTACATTTTGCATATCTCTGACGGTTAGAAAGGTCTTCCTTATGTTGAGTGACCATCTGTCTGCTTGTGACTTTTGGCTTAGTCATAGTTCTGCTTTCGTACCTCCAATGATCAGGTATACTGCCTTCCAAGGTAGCCTCTTACATTTTGCATATCTCTGATGGTTAGAAAGGTCTTCCTTATGTTGAGTGACCATCTGTCTGCTTGTGACTTTTGGCTTAGTCATAGTTCTGCTTTCTGTGGCCATTTAGAACACATCAAAGATACTCAGCCAGTTTAAGTTTACAATTTATTATTACAGAATAAAGCCATGCTTATTACTGTCCCATACTAGGAACAGCTCCTTTCTCCCTATCTCATCCTCATTAACTCTAGGTCCTAGCTGTAAATGCTTAGCATTCTTGAGCCATTTCTCCATGGAGCAGACTCAACTACCTGCTTTCTTTATTTTAAGAACTGTTTATGTCAGGCACTTTTTCTAGTGCTGAAAATGAAGAGAGAAAGCAGACATGACCCCACCCTCAGAAAGGCTGGCAATCTAAAGGGTAGATAGACATGTAAAGAGATCATGAAAATGCAATAAGATATCACACAAAGTTATTTGAGATGCTATGGGAGCACAGAGGACGGAGCCACTATGTCTCTTTGGGAATGTCAGGGAAGATTTCATAAAGAAAATGATATCTGATCTGTTTCTTGAAAGAGAAGTAGTAAGATTTTTCCACATCAGGAAAGTGGGGAATAGGCATTTTAGCAAAATATAATATGTGCAAAGGCATAAAAGTATATTAGCTGTATGTGGGGAATTAAAAATTTTGACGTGTCTAGAATGTAGGCTACATTGAGACATAAGGATGGTGAAAAGAGCGTGGAGGAGGGATAAATAAAAATATAATATGTGCAAAGGCATAAAAGTATATTAGCTGTATGTGGGGAATTAAAAATTTTGATGTGTCTAGAATGTAGGCTACATTGAGACATAAGGATGGTGAAAAGAGCGTGGAGGAGGGATAAATAAAACACAGTCTTTGACCTAGTGGGCTTCTTAAAGAAACAAGAGGAAAATAATTATTGGAAGGAAGGATCAAATATACAGAGGAGGGGTTAACCTTGGAAATGAGGGTTGGGGTCTTGAGGAGAGTAGAAAATGTTTGATAAAAAGATGGGGAGACTTAAATAAGGAGTATAAGGGATGACTAAGAGGTTTATTCAATGGCAGTGAGAAAACAGCATTAATTTGTATTAGAGGCAAAAACCAGATTTCTGTGACTTTCTTTAGTGGTATCAGCTCATATTCAGGAGTGGAGAGAGCCAACAGAAAGCTCTTTGAAGTAAGACTGAAAAGAAGCTTAACCAGAGAATAGCCATCTTTTGGGTAACTAAGACCAAGTGAAAAGTTTCTTAAGAACAATGCTATTATGACCAGTGACTCACTGGACTCACAATTTTCCTTTTTTGAGTGAGTCATAGTCATTCCAAGCTGAGAAACTGATAATCATCAATTCCTTGAGGTTAGTAGAGGAATTAAGAAACTTAACATAAGGTTGAAACTGAATGGGGTTGAAATCATGCCCCCAAAAGGATCCTTCTCAAAAGTTTATTTCTGTTTATCTCCTGTTGCATGCTCCTGTGTTGATTTACTTAGATGTTATACATCTAGAATTGAGAATTGAAACTGTTTTCTTGTTTCCCTTACTTTTTTCTAATCAACTGCAAACAAAGGAATTCCAAGAGAAAGTCAAAGCACTCTAGCTGATTATTAACTCATCTTCTTGCTTAATGGAAAATTACATTCACATTAGTTAGGGGTATAAGTCAGGTATGTTTATGTTCCAGGGATGCTTGACTTAAGATTATTGTCTTTAAACTCTGCCTAGGAGATCAGGACTCCAGCCCTGAGATAACATCAAGGGCTTGAAGCTGTCCAGCCCACTAACTGCAGACTCCATGACACCAAAGCACCCAGTCTATCATGGGACCCTGACATCTGACTCAGACCCTCTGCTGATCCAATGACTCTCCCTATTTGCCCACAGGACAAAACCCTTACCTCATCTTCTTGTCTCTTCCCCTTTATGAACCCCAGAACAGGCATCAGAAAGCCAAATGATTTTAGCCTGATCATTCCCCAGATGCCATTTATCTGAATAAAGCTTCTAACCCTTGCACCAACATTTGGACTTTCGGCTCATTTCCTTAGTGCAAGAGGGCAGCCGAACCTGTTGCTGGTAACAAGACGAAAACAATGGGAGACAAAAATCAAATTAAAACAATGAATGCAAAAACATCATATAAACTGCAAAGCATTAAATGCTTCTAATAAGCATTGATAATGACTACTGCTACTACTATTACAACTACAACTGCTACTAAAATAAAACATCAGAAAAAGACTCTAGGGTAATGACAATAACATTAAATGATTGACCAAGGGATCCAGGCTAAATGGGAAGAAAGGGAGGCCAGAATCAGTTGGGTCAACTAGGAGGGGTGGATGACTGGAAATCACAATGAGAAACAAGGCATAATTGAGAGAAAGTGAGCCAAGATGCTGGGTACTGTTCAAGCTTTATTAAAGAAAGCAATCTGCTGGGCTGTAGTCAAAATTGAGGACAGCCCGGGGCTGCCCCGAAAATGGGGGACAACATCAACAATGGGTTTGGGAGAGTTTAAATTAGGTGTTGGGTGTGAAATGTACTGGGGGGAGGGACCATTAGGTTGATGTAACTGGGTTGAGAACTGCACCGATGCAGAAGATGGAAAGTTGTTTCTGTTTAAGTCAGGAGGCTTCTCATAAAGGGAAGTGGGGAAGGGCTTGGTGCTGGAGTGGAAGACAAGGCCAGGTGGCTATTTTGTGCTGGTGCTTATTGTGTGCACAATGGCATCGGTCACATCCAAAATCCATCAATAATAAAGGAAAACAAGACAATATTAGTCAGTGTAAGTAAGGCTAGCTGTTATAGCAACATCCCAAATTCCAGTGTCTTAACATGATAAAGGTTTATTTTGTGCATAAGAAATCTGGTGCTGATATTCTAGTGGGTTAGCTTTCCTCCAGGTGGTGACTCAGAAACCCAGGATCCTTCCGTCCGGTAGCTTCTTGGAGTCCTCAATTTCTGGCTGAGTCATTGGCATAAAAAAAAATAAATAACCCACAGATCATGTATTATAAGTTAGGGGCCAACTGGAAGTGATGTATATCACTTTTGCCCACATTCCATTGGCCAAAGGTTGTTTCAAGGCCACACCTAGACATATTGAAATTGGGACATATGGTCTTTCTTTGTACCTAGAAGGAAAATAAAATGGTTTCCTGAAAAGGTAACATTGCCTCTGCAACATGGTTACTGTCTTCACAATCTATTATCAATAAAGAGACAGATACCAGTATTCATTTGATGAGATAATAATATAGTATAAATAAACTAGGTTCTATGTAGTCACAGGGTAAGTTAATCAGGCCTGGGTGCATCCAACAAAGCATTACTGAAAGGCTGACTTTAACCTGATCCCTGAAGAATGCCTGGGAGGCCACTTAACAGAGAAGACAAGGAAGAAAATTCCAGCTAGAGAGAGACGCTTTAACAAAAACATAGAACTTTGGAAGAACACAGCATGTTTAGATACATAGAGGGTGATGGGGAGGAGACCTGGAGGATAAGCTTCTGGGAGAGGAAAGACCAGCTCAAAGAATGCAGAACTAATGTGAGGGTAAAGTGAGGTGCCCAGAAAGATTTTAAAGCAGAAGATTGTCATGATGAGACTGAATTTAAGAAGAATGGCTCAAGCAGAAGTGTAGAAGATTGTTTGGAGGGGAGCAACATGGAAAAGGTGAAAGGCAGGATCAATCAGCCAGGTTTTTGTTGATTAAGTTAACAGAATTGACTTCCTGTCTCTTTTCCCCAGTCACTGACCTGAGGCTATTGGCCATAGCTGAGAGAACCCCATCTTTCTCCATCTTCTGAAGCCCATAACTCCATTTTCATACCTCCTTCATCCTGTTCTTTCCTAAGTAACAAGGATATTTCATTTTTAAAAATTCTGCCAAGTTGTTGGTTAGTTAAAGCTTAACTTTTCTGGTTCGAAAGACTATAGAGTGGTAGTATTTCAGTCACTGGAAAAGCTGAAATGCACATTAATTTTTAACAGAACATTCTTTTTATGCTTTCATGAATAAGGCCACCTGTATGAGATTTCTTCTTGATTTCTACATACATGGATTTCACAAGCCTGGTGGACCAATAAATTCAACTAAGCATATCATTTTGCTTAGAATAAAGAAAAAATAATTCCTTTTTTTTAACACTGCCATTTCTATGTCCAGCCCTGCCTCCTAGGCAGTAATGGCTTGTTTCATAGACTGCAACATTCCTGGTTATTAACTAAGAACTGTCGTCTTTTTTGAGCAATGTCAGTTTGAACTATAATGCCATATTCTTCCCTCCCCAGAGTATCTCTCATAGAAGTTTGAGCAGTTTACATTATCGATAATGAAGCTACTAAATTACTTGCAACACTGGGAAAAAAAGGATCAAATAGCAAAATCAAGATCAATAAGACTAACTTAGCCATAATGTGTTTTTCATCAGTTGTCATTTAAACTACTAGACTAAATTGGTGCTGTGTTTAACAAAATACATTGCTGATAAGTAATGACACAAATACATTAATAAATGTGAAGGTGGGAACTTTCTCTTGTGGCTTCATTTATTTCTTTCCAGTTCCCACCTCTTACCCTCTTCTGTTCGCTGCAGACAAATTTTGTTGTCTATTGTTTAAGATGCATGTAATTCTGCCTCCAAACAGAACTGCTCATCAGGTTTTTCTGTATAGAGAGCATTTAGACCCCCAGATAAGAGGCTCAAACTTGGCTTGGGGTCCTTAGGTGGATGGTTCAAATTGACTCTAAGTTACCAAGCTATTTTCTGCATCAAATGACCACAAGGCATTATTACAGCACTCAAGAAACTAGAGGTTTTTAGTTCTCATTCTTCTACCAATTGTACCAGGTATAGGGGAAAATCAACCTCTGCAAAGAGCCTATTCAGTAAACATTTGTTGAATGCCTGTTGTGAGCCCTGTGGCATTCAAGATAAAATGGTATAAGAGGCAAAGTTAAGTGGAATCCCATATCTACACAAAAAGTTTATAGGGAATCCCATATCTACACAAAAAGTTTATAGTCTAATGAGGAAGATACACACACAAATACACACACACACACACACACACATACACACACACGCACACTCCTGACAGAAATCTAAGACAGTGTTAGGAAGGATGGAGAAGGTCTAATGAGGAAGATACACACACAAATACACACACACACACACACACACATACACACACACACACACTCCTGACAGAAATCTAAGACAGTGTTAGGAAGGATGGAGAAAAGAAGACAGAATTAGGAGACGTTTGAAAAGATAGATTCAACCGGATTATGATCTACGATATTCAGCTAAAATGCATTAAACATTTCCATGGATAGGCACTATGCCAAGCCCTTTGCGTACAAAATCACATCTAATTCTCACAACAGCTCTATGATATGGGCGTTATTATCTCCACTTACTTACAAATGAAAAAATTAAAGCTCAGAAAGAATAGGCAGTTTTGCAAAACTTAAAGAGAGAGGATTGACATTAAACCCAGTTACCTCTGACTCCAAAGCCTGCCCACTTAACTGTGATGCTGTGCTACTTCCTGAGATACTGGAGTTAGGAAAAGGGGAGATAAAGATGTGGCTGAGGTTTCAAGTAAAGGCAATGAAAACAGTGGTGGTATATTAGCCACACAGGCATAGCAACACCCATATTTAGCTTTTATTGTGATGAGTTAGTTTGGGATCAAGTTCAGGTGGTCCAAGCTCAGTGAATGAAAAATGGATCAGTTCCTCTGAAAAAATAACGACTCTAATTAGTTGAAATTCAATTGATTTGGGTTAATAAAAGGACCTTAAACAAGCTCCTTTGGTTGAAAATATGTGACTCTGGAGAAAAGTTAGATTGCTCATTCATTCATTCATAACAAACACTATGTGTCAGGTAGTATTCTAATTCTTTTATAAATAAGAATTAATTTAATCCTCATAATTGCCCCAAGACAATGGTACTATTTAGCCCAACTTAACGGATAAGAAAATTGAGGCTAAGGGAGGTTAAGTTACTTTCCCAAGTTTTGTCATGTCATAAGTGGTGTATTTGGTATTTGTGCCCAGACAGATCTGATGGTAGAATCTATGATCATAACTACCAAAAACGCTGCCTCTACTTCCAGTTGATGATGGAATGACCCAGACCTACTGGACCCTTATTTGGAGGCTAATCCCTTCTCCAGTTTCTACAATCTTGTTCCCTTTCATGTTATTTTAAGGAAGCTTAGGTCAGCACCTCCAGCTTGCCCTTCTCTGCCCATGGGATGCCTGAATTTTGGGAATTGGACCCTTCTTTGATTTTCAAGCCCTTTTACTGATTTCCTCTTGGCAAACTTTATTTTCTTGTATGTACTGTTGCCTTATGCAAGTAAGTGGCTCTGCCTGTATTATTTCCCTAGGAATCAGCCTGCAAGCTTCGTATCTCTCCTTGCTCTTGTCAGTTCTCAATCTGACGCTGGGTTTACGACAAACCCTAAAGAAATGGATAAGGTTATGCTACCTCCTTACAATGCCTCCGTGAGTCCAGTCCTCCTCCAGATCTTCAATCATTCCTTGCTCTTTGGTTGATTGCCCATCATAATGTCTCAGCCAACTTTTGAGGCAACCTATGACCTCTTGTTAGATTTCTTAGATGCCAGTTTTTGCCTGGATGTCCCTTCATCACCTGTCACCATGCTTTCTGTGCCACTGGTGCTGGTTATAATCTTGAAAGTCACAATCCCAAACACCATAATCCCAAATTCTGAAATCTTGAAAGAGCAAAATACTTTAAGATCAAAATTTTTTAAGTTTTACTTATTTTTTATTGAAATATAATTGATTGTATGTAACTATAGGGTGCCGAGTTGGATATCAATACCTGTGTGCAATATGTGATGCTCAAGTCAGGATAATTAGTATATTCAACATTATACAATGTATTTGTTTTTTGTGGCCCTTTACCAATTCCACCCTTGCCCCCGCCCCTTTCCCAGCTCTGGTAACCTCAGTTCTGTTCTCTCCTTTTGAAAGTTCAACATACATCGTGATTGTTCTGTCTTTCTTTCTTTCTTATTTAAGTTTGTTTATTTTTTTAGCTCCCACTTTGAGTGAGGACATGTGGTAATTCTCTTTCTGTGCCTGGCTCATTTCACTTAATATAATTTTCTCTAAGTTCATCCATGTTGCGTGAATGTCAGTATTTTATTCTTTTTTGTGGCAGTGTGTATTCTGTTGTGTAAATATACCACATTTTCCTTATCCAGTTATCTAATGATGGACATTTTGGCTGGTTCCAACTCCTGGCTATTGTAAATAGAGCTGTCATGAGTGCAGGTATCCCTTCAACATGATGATTTTCATTCCTTTGGGTATATACCCAGCAGTGGAAATGTTGGGCTGTAAGGCAGTTCTATCTGTAGTTGTTTGAGGAACCTCCATACCATTTTTTTTCCATAATGGCTGCAACAATTTACTGTCCCACCAACAGTGTAAGAGGGTTCCCCTTTGTCTGTATCCTTGCCAGCATTTGTTATTCTCTGTCTTTTTGATAATAGCCAGTCAATCTGGGGTGAGATGATATATCAATGTGCTTTTGATTTGCATTTCCGTGATGCTGAATGATGTGGAACATTTTTTCATGTGTCTGTTGGCCATTTGGATATCTTCATTTGAGAAATGCCTATTCAGCTCCTTTGCCCATTTTTCAATTGGGTTATTTGTTGTTTTGCTGTTAAGTTGTTTGAGTTCTTTGTATATGCTGGATATTAATCCTTTGTCAGATGCATAGTTTGCAAGTATTTTCTCCCACTCAGTAGGTTGTCTTTTCACTCTGTTAATGGTTTCTTTTGCTGTGCAGAAGCTTTTCAGGTTGTTATAATCCCGTTTGTTTATTTTTTCTTGTGTTTCCTGTGCTAATGGGGTCAAATTCATAAAGTCTTTGCCCAATCCTACTTATGGGAGTGTTTCCCATATGTTTTCTTTTAAGAGTTTTATATTCTTATATTTAAGATTTTAATCCATTTTGAGTTGATTTTTGTGTATGGCAAGAAGTATGGGTCTAGTTTCATTCTTGCACACTTAGATGTCAAGTTTTCCCAGCACAATTTATTGAAGAGACAGCATTTTCTCCAATGTAAGCTCTTGGTGACGTTGTCGAAGATTAGTGGGCTGTAATTGTGTGGGTTGATTTCCAGGTTCTCTATCCTGTTCCATTGGTCAGAGTGTCTGTTTTTATGCCAGTGCCATGCTTTTGGGGGTTACTATAGCTTTGATAGTATGATTTGAAGTCAGGTAGTGTTATGCCTCCATACCTATTTACTTTTGCTCAGGTTTGCTTTGGGTATTTGGGCTGTGAGGATTGTTTTTTCTATTTCTGTGAAGAATGTCACTGGTATCTTGATAGGGATTGCACTGAATCTGCAGAATGCTTTGGGTAGGATGAACATTTAATTCTAATATTTAAAGTTAGAATAACTTAATTTAACATTTGAAGTGTTAATTATTCTAATCCAAGAGCCTCAAAGGTCTTTACATCTTTTTGTGTCCTCTTTAATTTCTTGCAACAGTGATTTGTAGTTCTCATTGTAGAGATCTTTCATCTCCTTGGTTATATTTATTACTAGGAAATTTGGTTTTTTGATGATTATTATAAATGGGTTTGCTTTCTTGATTTCTTTTTCTGCTAGTTTGTTGTTGGAGTATAAAAAAGCTCCTGTTTTTTTGGTGTTGATTTTGTATCCTGCAACTTTACTGAAATTATTTATCAACCCTAAGAATTTTTTGGTAGAGTCTTTTGGCTATTCTCTATATAGGATCATATCATCTGGAAACAGGGACAGTTCAACTTCATCTTTTCCAATCTGGATGCCCTTTATTTCTCTCTCTCTAACTAATTGCTCTAGCTAATACTTACAACACTATGGTAAATAGGAGTGATAAGAGTAGGCATCTTTGTCCTCTTCCCATTCTTAAGGGAAAAGCTTTTAGTTTTTCCACATTCAGGATGATATTGGTGGTGGGTTTGTCATATATAGTTTTTATTGTGCTCAGTTACTTTCCTTCTATACTTAATTTGCCAAGAATCTTCATCATGAAAGGATTTTGAATTTTGTCAAATACTTTTCCTGCATCTATTGAGATAATCATATGGTTTTTGTCCTTGATTTTGTTGATGTGGTGTATCATAGGTATTGACATGTGTATGTTGAACCATCTGTATTAGTCCGTTTTTGTGTTGCTATAACAGAATACCTGGTACTGGGTAATTAATAAAGAAAAGAGGTTTATTTGGCTCATGATTCTGGGACAGCTGCATCTGGTGCAGTCCTCAGGCTGCTTCTATTCATGGAGGAAAGCACCAGGCAGTCAGCGGGTACAAGTAGATCACATGGTGAGAGGATGCAAGAGAAAAGGGAGGAGAGGTGCCAGGGTCTTTTAAACAACCAGCTCTTGCAGGAACTAATACAGCAAGAACACCCTCATTTTCCTTCCCCCGCCTAGGGATAGCATTAATCCATTCCAATACTGCCACATTGGGGATCAATATTCCACATGAGTTCTGGGAGGACAGTACATCCAAACTTCATCACCATCCTTGCATCTTGGGAATGAATCCCACTTCATCCTGGTGTATAATTTTTTTGGATGTGTTGCTTTATTCTGATTGTTAATATTTTATTGAGGATTTTTGCATTTATGTTCATCAAAGATATTGGTTTATAGTTTTCTTTTTTTGTTGTATCTTTGTCTGTTTGTGGTATCAGGGTGATACTGGCCTAATAGAATGAGTTTGGGAGAATGGTCTTTGTATCAATTTTTTGGAATAGTTTGAAGAGAATTTGGCATTAATTACTCTTCAAAGGTTTGATAGAATTCAGTAGTAAAGCCATCCTGGTCCTCAGCTTTTCTTTGTTGGGAGACTTCTGATTACCACTTCAATATCATTGCTTGTTATTGGTCTGTTCAGGTTTTCTGTTTCTTCTTGGTTTAGTCTTGGTAGTTTGTATGTGTCCAGAAATTTTTCCTTTTCTTCCAGGTTTTCAAATTTGTTGGCATATAGTTGTTATAACAGTCTTTAATTATTCTTTGCATGTCTATGGTATTGGTTGTAAAGTTTCCTTTTTCATTTCTGATTTTTGTAATTTGTGTCTTCTCTCTTTTTTTATTTAGCTTGGCTAACTAGTTTGTCTATTTTGTTTATCTTCTTGAAAAACCAACTTTTTGTTTCATTCATCTTTCATATCATTTTTTGGGTTTCTGTTTCATTTAGTTCTGCTGTGATCTTAATTACTGCTTTCCATCTACTAATTTTGGGATTGGATTGTTCTGGTTTTCCTAGTTCATTGAGGTGCAGCAATAGGTTGTTTATTTGAAATCTTTCTATTCTTTTTATGTGAAAATTTATTGCAATAAACTTCCCAGTTATTACTGCTTTTGCAGTATCCAACAGGTTTTGCTATGATATGTCTTTATTTTCATTAGTTTCAAGAATTTTTTTTTATTTCTGTTTAATTTCTTCTTGGACCCATATGTCATTCAGGAGCATGTTTTTTAATTTCCATGTACCCGAATAATTTCCAAAGTTTTGCTTGTTATTGATTTCCAGATTTAATTCATTGTGTTCTGAAAAGACACTTGAAATGATTTCAATTTTTAAAAATTTATTAAGACTTGATTTGTGACCTAACATGTGGTCTGTCCTGGAGAATATTCCACGTGCTGATGAGAAGAATGTATATTCTGTGGTTGTTAGATGAAGCGTTCTGTAGAGATCTGTTAAGTCCAGTTGGTCTAAAATTTGGTTTAAATCCTGTGTTTCTGGGGTTATTGGTTGCCTAGATGATCTGTCCAATGTTGAGAGAGGGGAGTTCAGGTCCCCAACTATTATCATATTTGGCTCTCTCTCTTCCCCAGGCCTAATAGTATTTTCTTTAAGTGTCTGGTACTCTGATGTTGGGTTCATCTATATTTATGATTGTTATATCTTCTTACTGGATAGATCCCTTTAACATTACATAGTGGCTTTCTTTGATTCTTTTTGTAGTTTTTGCTTTAAAGTCCATTTTATCTGATATAAGAAAAATAAAGTCTATATTATCTGATATCTCCTTGTTTTTGATGTCCATTTGTGTGGTATATCTTTTTCCATCTCTTCACCGTCAGTCTGTGTGTGTCTTTATAGATGAGGTAAGTCTCTTGTAGACAGCATATAGCTGAGTCTAGCTTTTTAATCCAATCAGTCAGTCCATGTATTTTAAGTGGGATATTTAATCCATTTACAATTAGCATTGTTACTGAAAGATATTGTCTTACTTCTGGCATTGTACTGATTTTCATTTGGAGGCTTTAAATAACTTATTTCTTGTGATTGCTCTAACTTTATGCTTAAGCTCTCAGTTATTTTTTTTATTTCTTTGAATGACTCCTTCAGTTCCATGAGTTTTGCTATGTTCTTTTTTAAAGTATTAATCTCTTTGTAAATTTTCTCCTTCACATCCTGGATAGTTTTGCTCAGTTCATTGTGTCATCTAACTGCATCTTCTTGTATCTCATTGAGTTTCGTAAATTTTCTCCTTCACATCCTGGATAGTTTTGCTCAGTTCATTGTGTCATCTAACTGCATCTTCTTGTATCTCATTGAGTTTCGTAAATTTTCTCCTTCACATCCTGGATAGTTTTGCTCAGTTCATTGTGTCATCTAACTGCATCTTCTTGTATCTCATTGAGTTTCCTTAAGATTTTTACTAGAATTCCTTTTCAGTTATTTCAAGGTATTCTTGCTCTGTGGTTCTTGAGCACTATTGTATTCCTTTGGTGAACTCATATTTCCTTGTTTCTCTGTATTTCTCGTATCTCTATGTTGATGCCTGGTCATCTGGTATAACAGCTGCTTCTTCTATTATTTTCCTTTCCTGGACTCCTCTGGTGACCCTCCTTGAGTCAATGCAGTTGAGTAATCAGAGGTCATCTGCCTGCACAGTGGCAGTGGCTGCTGTGGTAGCAGGCCACTCTTGCAGTGGCTATGGCTGTGGCCATGACTTTGGTGGGCTGCTTGTGTGATAGTGGTGACTCCAGCAGTAGTGGGCTGCCAACATGATGATGGTTATTGCCTGATATCACCAGTGGTGGCAGTGACTGCAGCAGTAGCAGTTGCAATAGCTACCCACTTAGCTGTGCTGTCTGCAGCTGCAGCCAGCACAGTTACAGTGTCTGCAGCAGCAACAAAGTTACCTCATGGAGGTGGCAGCAGCACCAATGGCTGCAACTGCCTCCCTCACATCTGTGGTGTCCACAGCAGCAGCAGGGTTACATTGTGGCAGCAGAACTGGTGCCTGAGGCTGCAACTGCTTCCTAGCCATCCGTGGTGTCCTTGGCAGCAGGGGGTTACCTCATGGCAGTGGCAGTGGCACTGGTGGCTACAGCCATCTCCCTTGTGTCTGCAGTGTCTTTGGCAGCAGTGGGGTTACCTTGGAGTGGCTGTGGTTGCAGCCACTTCCTTCATGTCTGTGGAGTCCATGACTGCAGTGATGGGCCACCCACAAGACTGCTGCACTGTGGGGAGCTGCCCTGCAATGGGCAATGGTTCCGGGATTGGACAATGGCACCAATGACTGCAGTGGTGGTGGTGGTGGCCCATTTTGATCTTCTGTGGGAGAAACACACTCTACTTACCTCTCTTCCACCATCTTCCAAGTCCAGATGAAAATTTCTAAAGTCTAAAATCCCTAACAGCTAAAATCCTCCAAAGCAAAAATCGAATAGATTAAAATTCTGAATGTTGAAATTCTGAAAGCCATAATTCTCAGTAAGGAATTAGTGCATTAGTTAGTTTGATCACTAGTATTGTTTCTGCCTGACTTGTGGTCTGAATATGATTGCATGTGGAATGAATTTCTGCATACACAGAACATAGAAGCATGACACAGAAGACAGAAAAATTTAATAGGGAATGCTCATGTCAGCATATATCCAATCATAGAAGAATTTTAAATGAGCAGTGCCATGTGGAAAATAAATGTGAGCATATTCTCTGAGGAGAGCCATTCCCTAGAAGAAAAAAGCAGCCATTAATTGAGATGCAATCCTTCAAAATAGTTAATGGTTATGGCCAGCTCTTATGGACCATCTTCATGCAATTGCCCTTAATCTATCCATATAACCCACTTTTTCATATGTCGAGTTTTCTTTTTAGCCTTTTTTGCTTTTTGTTTATTTTTCTTTTTTTCTTTCTTTCTTTGATTAGTTTCTTCCCCCACTATTTTAAATTGTCAGCGTTATTTTTGACAATTCACTATGCTTTGTATTTCATCTCTGCATCATTTCTAATACTGAAGGTGTAAATTGTGTACAGACTTTTAGACAATTCTAATGCAAATTTAACTCCACAAAAGTGCATTATCACAAAGTTGACTTTGTGTGTAAGCAGTGTGTATGTAAAAATGTTGAAACTTCCTCAATAAATAAAGAGATGTCCTTTTTGTACATCTGCATTTGTGAAAGTTAAAATTTCTCTAGATCTCAGCTCTTTGGGCAACTGCATATGCAGTGCTGACCCACTGCAGTTTTTGATCTACTTTCATTGTCCATCATGTTATTTCAGATGACTGCAGTTATAAAGCTGGGTGCACACAATTACCAAACATAGTGATATGCATTTACATGTTTTGCTTTTTGACCTATTTCTTTATGAATATAGTTCATCTGCTCATAACTGTCATACTTGTGCATCTATCAGTATACCTGAGTGTTTATGCTTTCAAAAATACATGTTACTATTGCCTATTTGATTGTGTAAGTGGTCTATGAAGTGTTCTATTGTGTTTTTATATGTTCCTCAAATAAATTCTCTTTTAAAAATTTAACTAAATGTTTTAACTAGTTTTTTAGAATTATTTTTTCCAGAATTATATTTCCAGCATTTTGATCTTTCAGGATTGCGATTTGGGGCATTTTAGACATGAGGGTTTTGATCTTTCAATTTTAATATTTGGGATTATGGTTCAAACTCTTTTTTAGCAAATGAAATTGAAATTATAAAACCACAACTAATCATTCCTGATTGGCAGATACTGACTTACCAGTCACCAACAGAAGCAAAACAGTCACGATGACTTCAACATTCCTACAATTAAAGTTGAACAAGTTAAGGAATTGCTTGCCATGCAGTTTCCAAGAACGTCTTCTCTTTGAGTGTTGTCACTATGTGTTAGACGTCCTTGAATTTCCTCTCCTAAGAGAGTTTTTCTGCTTCTACTTGGATTTTAGTGTCCTAGTGGGAAATGTTATCTTATTTTCACTATTCTAGCAAACTGTACTATAGCAAATATTTCAGAAAATAAAGGGAATAAAAACAGCCTAGGGTGTGCCTATGCAACACCAAAACCAACGGGAAATTTGATGAAAAATCTTATTAGTGAAACCTATTTATTGATCATTTTATTAATTGTTTTGCTGAACATCTGCTGGTACAAGACAATGTGCAGATGTGATGAGATACTTAGTCTGGACTCAGACGTGATATCTGCCCTCAGAGAGCAGGATGACATATACAAATAACTATGACACAGGACAAGAGTGTTAGAATGAGGGAGTGAAATGAATTTTTTAAAAGGGAAATTGTTTGGGGCTAAAGAAATCAAGGTGACACTTGAATGAACCTTCCAGTTCCCTGAAATTGGACAGAAGGCCGTAACCCTACCAGGTAAAGGAGCACATGAAATAAATAAGGTCAAGTAGTGGGAAAGAAAATTTCATGCTCAAGGACTAGTGGATAGATTCATTTAGGAAGATGAGCTAAACTTATACCACTTCACTGATGGAAAATGACAATTTCACTTTTCAGAGAAGTTGAGCGGGAAAGAATTCAAAGCAAGAGTCTTATATATTCTGAAGAATTGATTTTAGCTTTATTAAAAATTAAAACTGTGTTAGGAAATTTAGGGGAGGTACAGTTTGTTATGGTTCTATATTTTTCTACGTGTTTATCATTAGATTGCAGGTTTCCTTTTCTAAGATGTCTGATAAATTCCCTGCTCTTATACAAGTATGAAACAAATGAGTCATATTTTTCATCTATACAGGAGGTTTGTTAAACAAGATGAGTACCCATTTCTTTACTGGGGACCAAGGAAACTCTGAAGCAACAGTCCTTCAGGGGCTTAAAAGGATCAAGCAAAAGTGTGGATCTGAGAAAGAGACTTAACCTACAGGTGTTTATTTAGCAACGATAAGGGTTCTGTCCTGGGATACACAGATGAGTCATGCATGTGAGGGGCTTATAGCTGGGACAAGGAATCGAGTTCGACTTAACCTACAGGTGTTTATTTAGCAACGATAAGGGTTCTGTCCTGGGATACACAGATGAATCATGCATGTGAGGGGCTTATAGCTGGGACAAGGAATCGAGTTCATCATTATAAACCAACCTATGCAATGACATGACCCTGGTAAACATGCTGCCTTAGGGGAGCAGTGGAAGAATGGGTAGTTTCAGCTGGAAGCCACGGTGAGGTGAAAATGGCTTTACAGAGGAAGTGACTCTCCAATCTTGAAGAAGATGTTGTGGCGGACAGACATCTGCGACCCCCCCACCCCCAGGTAATGGTGAGCATGGCCCCAAGTGTGCAGTGTTCTGGTGACATGAGGCTGGTCAGGTGAGCTGCTGTTCACTGCCTGGCATTGCATGGGGGCTCCTCTTGGAAACAAACTCCTGAATTAGCTTGAGTTTGGTATTGTAAATATTGATTGCTTTAAGAGATCTCTTTATTTGGTTGGGTACCTTTTGAATCCTTTCATTATGGAGAATTTTATACATATACAAAAGAAGATGAAAGAGTTAATAAAACTTCGTGTACACATTACCCAGCTTTAACAACCATCAACTCATGGCCCATTTTGTTTTCTCTCTGCCCCATTCCACTTTCTCTCCTTCTGTCTTACTTTATATAAATTCCAGACATCAGATTTTCCCCATTAATATTTCAGTGTGTGTCTTAACAGATAAGGATTCTTCTTAAATCAATATTTTTTGTAGTTTAATTTGTATCAAAACAATTTAAATCTCCTTTTTACGGCTATTTCATTTATGTAAGCAACATATGGTCTTTGAAGACAAATCAGAATATACAGATGAACAAAAAGAAGAATCTAATAATCACCTGTATTCCCACTATCTTCTAGAAGAAGATCTATCTTCTATGGACTCGTGGATTTCTTTTTGCTGGAATTGCTCTAATCCACTCCTGTTATTTTTCCTTTTGATGCTCAAGTTGTCCAAGTATGGCCAATAGAAGGCCCATCAAACTGGCTCTGTGTAATATTAAGGTTTCCCTCTTTTATAGCACTTCGTTATTCTCTGGAATAAGATGCTCCAGGATCATCATCTTATGCTTTTCCTGCCCCAGGCCTGGTCTCAGACATTTCTCTAAGGATTCCTGGCTCATTTTAGTGGTAAATACCATTTAGAAACCAAGATATGAGTGCAAAGTAAATTTTGCATCAACATTATCACAGCATCAAACCAATCACATTAACAATAATTCCGGGCTGGCCCGGTGGCGCACTGGAGAGTGCGCCGATTGGGAGAGCGGCGGCGCTCCCGCCGAGGGCTCGGATCCCATGTGGAGACCGGTTCCCGCTCACGGGCTGAGCGCAGTGCGGGCGCAACACCGAGGGTTGCGATCCCGTTGCCGGTCAGTAAAAAAAAAAGACAAAAAAAGGTAAAAAAAAAAAAAAAACAATAATTCCTTAATATCATCATAGATCCAGAGTCCCAATATCAAATTGTCTCATAAATGTCATAACTTTTATAAGTCTACACAGTGTGTTGATTTATAGGTCAAGTCTTTTTAACTGTATAGATTTATTCTATATTTCTATTTTGGGATCCTAGATATTTATTTGTTGAAGAAATCGGGTTGCTTCTATAGAGGTTTGCATAGTCTGGATTTTGCAAATCGTATTCCTGTAGCACAGCTTCACACATTCCTCTGTCTTCTGTATTTCCTATAAGTTGGCAGCTGAATCTAGATTCTTTATCAGATTTGGATTCTTCTTCTCCTCCTCCTCCTTCTTCTTGAGGCAAAACTATGTCATAGGTGAAATTGTTTTTTATCAGGAGGTACATAATGCGATGATATTAGTAATACCGATTATCAACTAATTCATTAGCAGCTGCAAAATAGTCATATTCTATCGTTTCATCTTCATTTTTTAGCTGGAATGGTATCATAAAGTAGAACTTTTTTTCATCTACTCTTTGGTTACCCAGTGATAGAATTTATTTAAGAAAGGCAGGATAAATGCAATTTTTCCCTTTACCAATTTTCAAAATAATGAATTTATTCCCTAGCATGCTCTGATAGTAAAGAACTAGTTTTCCTTTTTAGTAGTGTTATGAATGAATGGAATTAAGCATATTTGATATATTTCAATCTTTTGCAGTTATTATCCTTACTGATGCTCAAATCGCCCCATTTTTGGTCAGTGGGAGCCTATCCACACTGGCACAAGTCGTTGGAGACAACCTCAGTAGGTTTTGATATCACTTTTGCTATCTAGTATGGCAAGCTGTTCCAGGCTCATCTTTACATTTCTTGCACCAGACACGGAAATAACAATCTGGGAACCAGAGATGCTTGTTGTTTCTAGTTTGAGCATTTTTTTGTAGGCCTTTTTCGTGGACAGAGCTATAGCTCTTCAAAAAAGATAAACACCTCATGGATTCATAACTGTAGTTCCAATGCAGATTCAGTAATACAGATATTTTGCTTAACTTCTCAAACTTACATCTTCATCTGCTTTCTTTCTCAAAGAGAACTTTACTTCTCAAGCCTCCCCAGGAAAGATAGTATTAGAATATCACAGACCCACTCATTTGCTTCATCACACATTAAGCACCAAGCAATATCAGAATCACAATACAAGGAGTTCCACCACCAGTATGACTATTGAAAACAGTTTGAATTTTTTTTTTACAGGTACTTTTGTTTGTTTATATCCCCTTTAAGGATGTACAATTGAATATACATATTTTAAAGTTTCTTGAAATAGTTTCTGTCTGTACAATTATGTCACCAACAGAGACAGAGTAGGTGCTTTTAAAATTAATATTTATTTTTAGGAAAAACAATCCTAACATTCATATGGAACAACAAAAGACCCCAAATAGCCAAAGCAGTCCTGAGCAAAAAAAGTAAAACTGCAGGCACTATACTTCCTGACTTCAAGCTATATTACAAATCTGTAGTAATAAAAACATCATGGTACTGGCATAAAAACAGACACATGGACCAATGGAAGAGAATAGAGAACTCAGAAATCAACTCACATATTTACAGCCAACTGATCTTTGACAAAGGCACCAGGAACATACATTGGAGGAAAGACAGCCTCTTCAATAAACAGTGCTAGGAAAACTGGATATCCATTTGTAGAAGAATGAAACTTGATCTGTACCTTTCACCATATACCAAAATCAACTCAAAATGGATTAGAGACCTAAATATAAAGCCTGAAACCTTAAAACTCCTAGAAGAAAATGTAGGGGAAATGCTCCAGGATTTAGGACTGGGCAATGACTTTATGAATAATCACCCCAAAAGCACAGGCAACAAAGGAAAAAGAAACAAATGGGATTATATCAAACTAAAAAGCTGCACAGCAAAGGAACCAATCGATAAAGTGAAAATACATCTTACAGATGGGAGAAAATATTTGCAGAAAATGTATCTGACAGAGATTAATACCCAGAGTATACAAAGAGCTCAGACAACTTTATAGCAAAAAAACAAATAATCTAACTATAAAATTGGCAAAGGAGCTGAATAGACATTTCTGAAAGGAAGACATACAAATGGCCAACAGGTATATGAAAAAATGCTCGGCATCACTAATCATCAGGGAAATGTAGATCAAAACCACTCAGATATCACCTCCCCCCAATCAGACTGGCTATTATAAAAAAGACAGAGAATAACAAACGCTGGTGAGGATGTGGAGAGAAAGGAACCCTCCTGCACTGTTGGTGGGACTGGAAATTAGTACAGCCAATATGGAGAACAGTATGGAGGTTCCTTAAACAACTACAGATAGAACTTTCATATTATCCAGTAATCCCACTCCTAGGATTATATCCAGAGGACTGGAAAACAACAGGTCGAAGGCATACCTGCACTCCCATGTTTATTACAGGTCTATTTACAAGAGCTAGGCAATGGAACCAACCTAAATGTCCATCAATGGATGACTGGATAAGGAAATTGTGGTTTGTATACACAATGGAATACTACTCAGCAATAAAAAAGAATGAAATTCTACCATTTTCAACAACACGGATGAGCCTGGAGAAAATTATCCTAAGTAAAATAACCTAGATATAGAAAGAGAAATACCACATGTTCTCACTCATAACTGGGAGCTGAATCCATAAATAAACAAATGAACAATAAAAAGAGACAGAGAGAAAGAAAGAAAAACAGCAATCACAGTAATATGTTGAACTTTTAGAAAACTAGAGGTGGAAAAGGGGAGGGGAGGGGGATTTGGAGGGGGTCTAATGAGGAATTGGTCAATGGACACAAAAAATCATTGCATATTGTAATGGTGAATGTACTAACTGTACTGATCTAACCACTACACACATTCTACACAATTACTGAAAATCAACATTGTACCCCACATGTACGCATAATTTTAAAAAGCTGCTGTAAAATAAGAAAAAAAAATAAAATTAATATTTATTTTTAAATCATTGAACAATTTGTACAGCTCTAAACTCAAACTTGTAAATAAAATATATTCAAAGGAGTCTACCTTCTAACCTTACTTTCCCCCCAATACCACTTATCCCTGCTGTTAACCATTATTTTATGTTTGCTTGCATATAAATGGAAAAATATCACCCAAAACCCTGGTAGGAAGGATGATAATGATAGTAATAGCAGTAGTAACAGTGGTAGTAACAATAGCATTGAATTATATAATAATGCTGTCTTACATGTACAATGTGTTACAACTTACACTGTCATTTCATGCATAATATTATTTGTACAATAACTCTTTGCAGACAAATGTTATTTCTATTTTATAAATATTTGAATTGGCTTACATATGAAAATTTATTGGACAACTCACAGAACTAGTGGGTTTTCGAACAAGACTTGATCCCAAATCTTCTGACTATTCAGTCCAATGTGCTTTCTGCTATGTCACTCTATGTCCCATTATCTCTTCAGCTACTAGCCCTCACTAACTAAGATGGGAAGGAAAAAAAAAAAAATCAAGATTTTAGATTTGGACTAAGCTATGTTTGAATTCCAATTTTATTAATTCAAAGAAGTTATGGGGTCTTGGGAAAATTGTTTAATATCTCTGGGTTCAATTTTCAGCTCTGTGAAAATGGAGGCTGTGAAGGTTTAATAAGGGACTGTGACGCTGTGAGCCACATGAGACTGCACATGCCCCAAACTGCCGCAGCCAGAAAGAATTTCATGGTGATACGGAAGCCGCATAATAATAGGCCGCAGTTCTGCCCACTGGAGAAAAGACATTCAGCTTAGATGTAATCAAAAGTTATTCTTTCTGCTAAAATCGTGAGGGGTACAACATTTCTTTCTTCAAGCAGCAACAGGGCAGAGTTCATAAGAGTAGGGCCAAGCACACAGACATAGATGCACAGTTCTCAGGGCAGAGGGGCACTGAGCCATTGTGCTTTGAAACCACCAGTGTGAAGTCATTCCCAGGTAAAAACTAATTATTGCTGGATTTTACAGAAAAGAATTAGAGGGAATCAAAGCTTTCTAAATAATACTTTTGAGCAAATCCATAAGCAAGAACTATTTCTGCTCATCAAAACAAAGCTCCCTTTTATAAAGAATTGGATCATTTCATTGCAGCATGTGTGGCAGAGGACAGTCTAGGAAACACCAAAACCATGTTTTTGATGTTTTACAACATGAATTATTCCAAAAGTAGAAGAATCAGACAAACTCCTTCTCTTAGGCACACCATTACCCATTTCTTGGTGATGAAGGAATCAGAAATGAATCCTAGAACTACATTGCATCCAAATTTTTATTTCAGTTAACCATGTAAAAAAAGTACAGTTTTCATTTCTTTGAGTCAGTTTGGTCAATCTTGATCAAATTTTCCTTTGTCTTTATAAGGTCCTGATTTTAAAACTCTGCTGGGTAGAGATATAAAATATACTTAGACTGAGTGGGCTGCCCAAATGTGGCCATTTTATTTAAGACTCTGGCCCTCAGTGGGGCAACATTAGAGAAAGCTGACTAAGCCAGGAGTTTCTTTCTGCCTGACTGTGCACCAAGCCTGATACATTTACTTCCCTCTACTTTTCTTTTCTTTTCTTTCGAGCACTACAAAAGAAAAGGTTTCTTTTTGTACCATTTATTATGGTCCTTTTCAGATAGAAATGGCGTGACACAGGGTGAAGGAGCCACATCACACTCTCTTAAGTCAATGTCTGTGATCAAACTCTTGTTGGAGGAGAACATAAATAGCAGAGGTTAGGCCATGAAGATAAAGAAATGTCTTCCCAATAAATAATTCCTCTTAGGTGTTAACAGCTTCTCCTAGAGTTGAAATAGGGCTTTGATAGAAGTAAAAGTCCAAACATCTTTAAAACTCAACACACCATTTTCTTTTCATTTTGATGAGCTGAAGAAATCAAATGAGTTGTGTGGGGCAGTCATAAGCTGGGTCTGATTTTAGGACTAATAATATCTAGAATATACATCTCAATTTGGGAGCCTGATTTTACACAAATAATTTTCTCTGAGCCTCAGTTTTCTCATCCTTAATATTGGATTGAGCGTCTCAGTCCAGTGCTTTTCTTTTTCTTTTTTTGTAAAAATCAAATGAGATTAAAATCTAGAGGGACTATGTAATAAATTGCTGTATAAGTAGGAAAGTAAGTATTGTTATTATTTAGATAAGTTTTAGTAAGAGCCAGATATATAGCTTCTAAGAAGCAAACTTATGGTTTGGTGGAAAAATGGCCATTTGACTAAAAAACTTTTCCTCTTCCCTTTCCTTCCCCATTAGGGAAAGTTGATTTCACTGAGAGAAAGAATGCTCACTTAAAATTCTTTAAAGACTCATCATTTCCTATGAATCAAGTATAAACTACTTATGTTACCAAATCAAAGCTTTTAAAGTATTATCCCAAAGTCTTTTTAAGGACTTATATTGTATTATTTTCATTATACTTAACACACAAGGTAAAGTCACCTGTCTTTTCTCTGAATTTACCTCACATATCTTTCTGTATATTTTCTCAAGCTGCTTCAATAACCCAGAACACCTTCCCATCAAACTTTCCTTAAATATGCTTCCTATTTTCCTAAGGCCCATTTTAGAAATAATATTCTTCATGAGGCTAGTTCAACCATTCCTTTCAAGACCTGAATCTTATAACCTCATTTCCCCCTCGGGTTCCTTATTTGCTCCTTTTCTCATCTCATCAACTCTTGCATTCCCCTGGTTCTTTTCTGTGACCAAATGTCAGCTTAGCTGTCTCTGTTTTTTGACATTTGCCCCACACTACATGCAGAAGGATTTCTACATTCCACCTTATTAGCAAATTATGGCAGGAGGAGGGATGGTTTTATGCTATCTTTAGTTATCTCTTGCTCTAAATCAGTTGCAGATAAATCAATATAGTTTATAGTTTGTCTTATTATCCTACACAGGATGGATGTCCTGCCCAGATTTAAATTGCTCAAGACACAGAATGTAGCTCCATTTTAATTTTTCCATGCCTTGTACCCTCAACACTCACCAAACATCAGTCACATGAAACGTGTGGTAGAGCAGATGAGGATGGTACATGAAGAACTAGAGAATGCTAAAGATCTGCAGAGAAATCCCCTCAGATCTTCCACTGAGTTCCATTTTAATTTTTCCATGCCTTGTACCCTCAACACTCACCAAACATCAGTCACATGAAACATGTGTGGTAGAGCAGATGAGGATGGTACGTGAAGAACTAGAGAATGCTAAAGATCTGCAGAGAAATCCCCTCAGATCTTCCACCGTGGGCAGAGAAATCCCCTCAGATCTTCCACTGAGTACTGAACTGCACACAAGTGGGGTAAAACTCCTAAGGCTGGAGAAAGAACTTCTTTAAAATAGAAAATTTCACATAGAGCTAGAAATATTTTGCATTCTCACCAACCACTGGCTATATCTTGAAATGTATTAGCTATTGGTAGGGCCTTCGAAAGGGTCATGCCATAGTGGTGGGCTAAATTAACTCCAGAGTAAAGACCACTCTAGACTCACTATAACAAAGCTTAAAAGTAAAACTCAAAATAATTAATCCAATCTAGAAGTAACCACTTTGTATGCCATAACAAAGGCCAACACTCTTTAAAGGAATCAACTAAGTCTAACAACCAACCAATACATAACGCCAGGCCTGGAATCCAGTCAAAAAAATTCTGACATGCAAAGAAACATGAAAATAAGACCCATAATAAGGAGAAAAATAAAACAATAGAAACAGATTCAGAAATGATAGTGATGATGAGAACAGCAGATAAGAAACTTGAAATAGCTATTATAAATAGTCACCAAGATCTAAACTAAAACACAAACATGATAAGGGACAAAAATGGAAGATATTTTTAAAATAACTATATGGAACTTCTGAAGGTGAAAAGTGTGTCAAAAATGAAAAATAAACTAGATGGAATTCACAACAGTTTAGACACTCTAGGAAAAAAATAGTGAGCTTAAAAACATAGCAATAGGAACTACCCGAAATGAAGCACATATAGGAAAAACAAACAAAAAAACTAAGACAAGTAGACAGAGACTCAGTGAGTGCGGGATAATGCAAAGTTATCTAACATACATAAACTAGAGTTCCAAAAATAGAAGAGAAAGATGGGAGGCAGATAAAAAGATTTTGAAGAAAGAACACCTAAAGTTTTTTTTTTTTTTCCAGATTTGATGAAAACTGTAAATTCCACAAATCCAAGAGTTTTAGTAAACCTCAAACAGAATATTAAACACACACACACAAACACACAGGTAAATCTATAATCAAACTGGCGAAAATCAGAGAAAAATTTCAAAATCTTAGTAGCCAGAGAAGACACATTATACAGAGAGGAACGAGTACATAAATGACAGCAGACTTCTCTTTAGAAATTATATAGGCCAATAGGCAGTGGGATGGGATAGGGAGGCCATCTTTATACTTCTCCACTCAGGAATTAAGGCAAAATAAAATTTTTTTCAGACCAATGAAAGTTGAGAGAATGTTTCACCAACAGACCCACACTACACAAAATGTTAAAGGAAGTCAAGTCATAAGAAAATGGTATCTTTGACTTGGATTACTGCTCCCTTTCCATGATTTTTTAGTTTTTTTTCCTAACGGATCTACTGATCTTTGTCTTATATTGGTGCTTCCACATTACTTCTACAGTGAGATATAGCACCTAGTACAGACCTGGCCACTTATCCTAAGGCCAGATTGATTAATTTCCAAAACATGAACCTGTATCCGAGTGTTCCTGCCTTCTTAAGTCCTGCAGATAGAAACACACAGCCCTCTAGAGGTCATGCTCAGTGGCAGCTTATTTAGCCCTATCTCACAAGCAGGTCATCCCTGCTTTAAGCAGTGTTCATGGCTCTGATCCACACATGGTCCGCTTTTATGCCTATTCTCTCTTTTTGCGGCGGAGGAGGGGCAGCTGGCCAGTACAGGGATCAAACCCTGGACCTTGGTGTTATCAGCACCACACTCTAACCAACTGAGCTAACCAGACAGCCCCTACACCTATTTTTTATAGAAACAGACTTTGAGCCATTACTGCTTGCTCTCAAGTTCAGATCCCTGCATGCCTGGATATTGTACTCCCTTTCCTACCTCTCTTCTCCACCAGCTCCTCTTCCTGTGTTCCTTTCTAGGTGAATGGCACAAACATGCACACCAGCAACGTTACACTGCAAACTGAGAGTCAACTGTACTCTTTCAATTCCACTCAGTCACTAAACGTTTTCACACTTCTCTTGAGTCTGTCAACTTCTCTTCTTCCTTATTACCAGTCACCCTAGCCTCAGCCCCTACCCTTCCTTACCTGGACCTCAATAGTGCCTCCTGGTCTTCCCACATTTACTCAATCCATGTCCACTGAAGCCAGAGTAACCTTCTAAAGCTCAAATGTGATAATGTCATTCCCCTGGGTAATGTCTCTTTATTTCTCTTTAAAGTAAATCTAAACCTCTTAAGCTTCTTAAGATCTCTAATAATACAGCCTTTCCTGTTGCTGTAGCCTCATCTCTCATCATTTGCTGCCTCCAACTTTTATTTTGACTATTAAACAACTAACATTCCTTAAATGTTCCATGTTTTCTTTTGCTACCAGGAATTTGCAGAAATTGTTCAGTTTTTCTCAAATATTATCCTCTTCCATCCATTTCATATATCATCACCTCCCTGGTGAAGCCTTTCCTGATCTCTCAAGCCTGGATTAGGTGCTCTAACCCTGTTCCTAAGCCTGTGGTGGTACTAATCACACCAGTTTACTTCTACTTCCTCAAATGAGAGTAGGAGCAACTTGAGAGGAGGGACTGCCCATTGCTTCGTATGGTGCCCGATATATTGCTGGATGCTCAAAGAGATTTGTTGAATGAATTATAACTATTAATATTAATTATTGACTTAATGTCATTATTAATTCTTGTAACCCCACTACACCTGTCACAGTTCCTGACACATAATAATCACTCAGCACATTTAATTACGTTAAGCAGCTACTTATCACTTACATATCTCACCTCTTATAACACTCTATTGTAAATGTGATCTCATTTAATCTTAACCTCCCCCCATGAGGATATGTTTCACTATCCTCACCTAAAAGATAAAGAAACTAAGGCTAAGAAACTCTAAATTGCTGTCCCAGGGTCAAATTAATATCAGAAATAGTTTCAAGCCCAGATTCTCTTTCAAGCTGAAGAAATACGTAAGTCCAAACGCAGGGGAGGAATAACTATGCAGTTGCCTTACACTGCCCAGTATGATGTTTATTAAATTTATTTAAAGGAAAATAATTTACTGTCTGTCTATGCTACATATTTCCCCAGTAACAGTTAATAGAAAAGGAAAGAAGCAAAGGAGACTAACACTATGAAAACAGAAGAATGTATATTTCCAATGTGTTTCTGTGAAGTCTATTAAAATGGAATGTAATTCTGAGAAGAGGCAAATTATAATTCTTGTATGATTGTTTATCTTCAAGCATTTGATAGGTAGAGCCTGAGAGTCAACCAGGAATTGTTATAACATTATTTTGGTCAGTACATTGGACTGAAAAAAGGATCAAATGAATGATGATTGTGACTTTGTCTCCTGATTGGTGTATAAAATGTTTATGTTTTCACAGTCAAGTTAGATTACTACATATAGGTTGCTCGAGTGGCTGTCTGGCTGGTGTTGCTGGAAAGCAGCTAAAAAGACAACTCTGAATAAATATTTCTCAACTAAAACATTGTCTCAAAGTTCACTCAGAAGGATTCCAGTGAAAGCTTCCTTTGGGCAGACACTCTATATGGGAAATTCTAATATAACACCCCCAGGAGTCCATGTAATGGAGGGAAAAGCATTCTGAGATCTGCTTTTGAAAAAGTTCTTGAGATCTGCTGTCCTCTTCTGCTAATTACTTGTTCTGTGAACTGGGCCAATGAGCCTTTCAACACAACCAACAGAACTTTTTTCTCCTCAGTAAAATGAGGAGTAGGACCAAATGACCTGAAAGTCCCACCAGCATTGCTACTGCTGTGGATCTAGGCCCTATTGCTGCCGTAGGCTGACCTGCCTCTGATTCCTCTCCTCCTGCATTCCCATACACTACCTCACTATCAGCAGCGCTGTGTGGCCCACTGGATGGGCAGCAGCTGTGTAGTGAATTCATAGAAACTATACAAATCAGGGAAATCCCAATTATTCCTATTTATTTATCTCCACCCCTTTCTGACATTCAACATGCATTTCTGAAGTATGTTGCCAGCTAGGAAGCATTTCTGGTATTCATTGACCCACAGCTTTATCATCTTTAAAATGGAGATAAATGATGTGCACTTCTTTGCAGGTCTCCATTGCAGGCTTCTTTTGCCTTATCTGAAATTACTGGTGAGGTGTTAATGAGAAGTGCATTTGAGCTAGTGCTCAACAGAATGCTTGGCACATTGGAGGCAGGGCAGGAAATTAGTTTCCCAACTCTGCCATTCCTTTTCCAGAGTGGCCTGAAGATCAAGTAAACCAATATACCCATCCTGATACTAAACTTGGCCTATACGAATGTGTAGTGCCTGACTTTTGATGGTTCCTCATGCCTGGAGAAATAAACCAATTATACTCTCCTGAGTCAACCACCTCTCAGTAAACATGGTTCCTTCTGCAGGGCCCAATTCTTTTCTGTATGTGGGTGTGGGGC
>NW_007726194.1:100282-102643 GCF_000696425.1 Galeopterus variegatus | reverse complement strand
CCAGCTTATTGTCCAATCTTTACTACGAAGTCAGAGCAGCTCTGCAGAAACTCTGTCTTGTTTTTATTCTGGAGGAGCTGGAGGAAATCAAAGGAGAAGAGGGTTAATTGGTAGCAGACCACATGTATGAGCCAAGTACTATGCTAGGCACTATCACATGTATTTTCCCACTTTCCACACCAAGTACAAGAGAGAATCAGTTACTATTCCAAGGGAATAAGGGGAAGAGACTCAAATCTTTTCATACACTCTTAAAATCATCTTTCCCCATAATTCACAAGCCTGGAACAGGCCCTGGGTAGTCATCTTCCTGCCTTCTCTACTTTATGTCTGCTCTGTCACCTTGAGACTCTTCAAAGCAAAAGTTTCTCAAACAGAAGGCAGCACCAGTGCACGGAGGGAATGGGAAACGGGTGTGTTATCGGAACAGAGAACCAATTACTGGACCATATTGCGAGAAAGGCTATCAGATGGCTCTGCCCATCTTCTTCTATCTGTGGGGTGTAAGAGAAAAATATTGTACTGAAAGTCTGGTAATATGAGCTTTAGTTTTGGCTTTTATATTACAGGGCTCTATGACCTAAGACAAGTCACTTTTTCTCTCTAAGCTACTATTTATTCCTCTTGTAAATTAAGGTGGTGTGAGTAGGTCAGTAACTCTCATATGGGGAGGTGGATAGATTGCATCACATATGAGAATCGTAATAGGGAATTTGGAGAAGATGGTACAGTTTTGTATTCTTATTAAGTTCCCCCATAAAAGAGATATAACAAATAACTAATATAGCAAAACTAAAATCCCACAGAAATAACATATAATCTAACCCCCTGAACCCCAAAATAACAGCAGAATATATATGTATATAGACACATTGTAACAAGAACTATGTTGTATCAAAAACTGTAAAAACATGAAGGAAATGCAAAGGAACTTTAAATGGCCCCTAGTGCCTGTAGACTCCCCCACATTGTCAATAACCACTCACTGGAAAGCTTAACTGGTCATTTGAGGACAGTGGTTGAAACTGAGAGGATACTTTGCAGGCTCAAATTCATGGGTGAGTACAAGGAGCTCATGGAAAGCTCAGATAGGGCCAGAGTGATCCAGAACCTACAAGTCATTGAAACTGACCAACCAAATATCACTTCTAGGAAAAAACTGCTGAGCATATAATCCAAATTGAGCAGAACAGGAGCAATGAGAGCGAAGTAATGAGAAAGTCCAGATAAAATAGAAGGAGTGGAAAAAATTCAGCAGATCTTAGGAAATATGAGGCAACATTCTCCCCCAAAACTTCCCATTTCCCAAAAACAAAAGAAGAGGATGCTCTAGAGCTAGGAAGCTAGAAAGACTCTCCTGACCACTCTCTCTTCTAAGAGTATAGTACTATAATTTCCACTTCAATATCCATTAACCACATGTGGCTATTTTAATTTAATCTAATCAAGCTAAACTAAAATTATGTTAATTAAATGTAATTTAATTAAAATTTTACTTCCTTGGTTGCACTAGCCACATTTCAAGTAGCCACATGTGGTTAGCGGCTACCATATTACGTAGCACAGAACATTTCTATCATAGCAAAAAGTCCTACTGGACAGTGCACACCATCTTATATGTAACATGAGCAACAGAAAATGAAGGTAGTCAAATCCTACACAAGGTTATAAAAAAAAGAAAACAAGAAACAAAATAATGTACCTGTAGAACAGGGATTGGCAAACATTGTGTATAAAGGTAGTAAATATTTGAGGCTTTATGAGCCTAAAATAGATGATAAATAGTTTGGGTAGATAGTAAAAATTTTTGACTTAATGTGCTATCTGATCTCTGACACAGCTACTCACTTCTGCAAATGTAGAGCAAAATTATTCATGGATAATAAGTGAATAAATGTGGCTGTGTTCCAATAAAACTTTGTTTACAAAAATAGGTGGTGGGCTACACTAGGCCTGCTAGGTATACTTTGCCAACCTCTGCCATAGACCATGAAGTTATATTAAAAAAACAATCCACAAAACAAATGAAAATGGTAATGTAATAATTAAAATCATCTAAAAGAAAAAAAAATGAGTCAAGTCTTCAGTCTGTACATATAATAGGCATGGGGAACAGTCAGAAAAGCTGACTCTATCTTAGGCTACAAAGAAATCCTCAAGAAATTTCAAAGAGAGAAAAAATATAAACAGTATTCTCAGACCACAATACATTAAAAATAAAAATTAAATTAAAAAAGACCCTTCCACCTAGAAATTGTTTTAAATTGTATTAAACAACTTTTGCTTTAAAGATACAAAACGAATTGAAGAATAACTAATGTGATCACACCACAATCAGAATCTAGCTAAATAAATATAGCT
>NW_007726194.1:92918-99647 GCF_000696425.1 Galeopterus variegatus | reverse complement strand
GAATTGAAGAATAACTAATGTGATCACACCACAATCAGAATCTAGCTAAATAAATATAGCTAAAGCAGTCACCAGAGGAAATTTCATAGTATTAAGTACATGCACAAATAAAAATTAAAGAATAAATCAGTTAAATATTAACTCAAGAATGTAGAAAAAGAATAAGAAAGTAAGCCAAAGGAAAGAATTAAGATGGATCAGAGCAGAAATCAATTACACAGAAAAACAGAAAACCAGCAAAAGTAATAAAGGTAAAAATCTGCCTCTTCGGAAAAAAATCAATAAAGTGTTTAAACCACTAGCTAACCCAATTTTTTACAAAAGAGGAAAATATAAATATTTAAAGTTAGAAATGATAAGATAAAAAAACCCCAACAAACCAGAAGAAATTTCAAAACTTACGAAATTTTCTAAAAATTATGGCATAAAAATTTGTCCTAGTAGAGATAGAAAGACTAAGAAGACCAAATACCCTAAGAGAAACAGAGAAAGTATGAAAGCACCAGGCCAAGGTGGTTTCTTAAAAAAAACCAACAAACCAGAAGAAATTTCAAAACTTACAAAATTTTCTAGAAATTATGGCATAAAAATTTGTCCTAGTAGAGATAGAAAGACTAGGAAGACCAAATACCCTAAGAGAAACAGAGAAAGTATGAAAGCACCAGGCCAAGGTGGTTTCTATTTCTGTCAATAGACTATGCTCTCCTGGAAGGTGTGTTTGCTTCCTCTGTACTCTGATAGGACCCTACGTACACAGAATATGCACCCCAGAGGTTGCTCAGAGCCAGAGGAAAAGCTGTGCCCGGACACACTGCACCAACTCAGCTTGTTGAAACCACTTGTCTGAAAGAAATTGGAGTTCCTAGGAAGATCTTTTATATGTAACAATCTTCGCACACTCACATTCTGAATTGTATTTACTTGTGCACTTATTAGAAGCATTCTGTGCAGTTGGCATGGGAAGCAGGTTACAGGCAGCAGTGGTGAGGGCCTGGGAACTGGGTGATGGTGGTAGCAAGCTGTATGATCAAAGCAGTAGAAGCCTGCAGGGAGCAGAACTATCATCACACAGCAGTGATGAGCAGGGCAGAGCTGGGCTGGGATCCTGATTCTTCCAATTTATAGCTTTGGGACCTTGGGCAAGTTATTTAACTTCTCCAAGTATTGCTTTCCTCATCTATAATATGAGAACAATGAAATACCTCCCTTATGCAGTTGGTGTAAGGATTAAATGAAAATAAAGCCTATAAAGTGCTTGGCTAGTCAGTGACATGGAGGAAGTGCTCAGTGACTCCTGGCTGTTGTCATCCTGATGGGTGAGAGTGATAATGTGGTGTTCTCAAAAGTTTTGAAAGGTCCACAATCTAGGAAAACAAACTGAAATGCGGATTTCATCTCAGAACCCAATCCCTTTAAGCTTGAGAAAATGTTGTAACCTGAAGCCTACTGTTCTTGCTCCCAATCTTGGCAATTCAGGACATCTTCCTCGGCGAACATGAAGTAAAAATGGTGGGTTGAAAATCTGCATGTTGTTTTGCCCCACTCCCAAATCCCATTAAAGCAATAGTTAAGACATATTTTAAAAGGCAAAAATTCACAAGAGTAGAGAAAGTGAAAAGAGAGAAAGTTGCAAGCAACAAAATTTTGGAAGGTAAAATGCAAACAAACAGGTGCTAGCCAACTTAGCAGGACAAGAAAAACTGAATCATAAACCAGCATCAGTAAATGTTAAAAATCAATCTATTTATATGCAGAACCCCTTCAAATCTTACAAATTCACACCAAGTTCCTCAGGAATTGTGAATGAACAGCCTTGCTTAAAAATCTATTTATGAAATATTTAGATTCTCAAATTCCATCCACTATACCTTGCAGTCAGATGAATGCCCACCCCTACTCTGGTAAGAGACTGGAAATGCAGTCTATAGATAAGATAAAACAGATACTCCCCACACTAAAGGACACCACGCACACTTGAGAGTGGGCCACTGAAAACACAGACAATAAGAAAGAGGAAACTTTATAGTATTAAACTTTAGAACTGGTACAGTAGTATAATATTGGGATGTATACAAGGGTACTTCAAAAAGTTCATGAAAAGATTCATATAATCTTTTAATTCTATTTTTTCAATAGCTTTTTGAAATACCCTCATATGTGTCCTAAACACTGAGGTCTCCAGCCAGCTCTGCCAACACAGCTCTAAGAATGCCAGCAGCCAGGCTGTCCTCCAATGTATGACGGGTGTATTCTTCCCAGAAATATGATTAGTCTAAGAGAAAAGATTTACACATACTGATATAAAATGGCCCGAACTCACCATTGCATTCCAGTCAACAAGTCCCACCCCATGAGTCCAGAGCTTCTAATAAACTTTTCCTATGACCTGATCTAGTTAGCTTTTATGGTTCTCCAAGGATCACCATCTATTTCTAACTTGAAGTACAGAGACCAAACAAACACAAAAGGCACCTTAGAGAAAACAGACACCATGCAGGAAGAAGACAATTTAAAAATAATATATTTTTAGAGAGTCAAGAGATGATATTGTATGAATGAAAAAAGAAGAGGGTGCAATTAAAAAGATGCTCAGATACAAATAAAAGAACATTTAGAAATTGAAAATATGATAACAGATATATAAAAATTTGATAGAAGAAACAGAAGTTAAGGTTGAAGATGTATAGTACAAAATAGAACAAAATGACAAATAGGAAAATAGAAGAAGAAAGTTGGAAAAATAGAAAGACCAACCCTTGAGGTCTAATGTCTAAATAATAAGGTTTCCAAAAAAAGAGAAGAGAAGAAATGGTAGGAAGAAAGTCACCAACAAAACAAATCAGAAAAAATTCCCCTAACAAAATGACACCAGTTTCCAGATTAAGAAGGCCTAGCACAATGGATAAAAATGCTGGAGAGAGAGGGGGGCGAGGAGGAGGGAACAGGAGGGGAGAGGAGCCAGGAAAACCCCTAATAACATACAAAGAAACATGAATTGGAATGGTGTCAGGCTTCTCTCAGCAGACACGTTGGAAGCTGGAAGATCAGGGAAGAGAGCCTTCTAAATTCTGAATAGAATGATTCTTAATGTAGACTATCATCACCAACCAAACTATCAATCATGTGCAGGAATAAATAAAGACATCTTCAGAGATGCAAGTTCTCAAAATTTTACCTGTCATATACTCTTTTCCAGAGACCTCTGTTCTGCCAAATCATGTACTTCCTTTAAATAAGGGAGAAAACACAAAAAGAGGAAGATACGAATATAGAAAAACAGGGAAACTGACATGAAAGAGAGGGGCAAGGAAGCCTAATGAGTACTGCAAAGGCAGGTTCTGAGCGTGAGCTCTCTTCCTGTGGATCCTGCTTTTGACTCTGAAGGGTTTCTGGGAAAGCCTGAGTATAGTTTTCCCATCGATCACAGTATAAACAGGGAGCGTATGAGGGAGGATGTGTTTGTGAACGAGGTTGCGCCTAGTTATCCATATCATAATGACCATATTAAGGCAACTATATTATAGTGACCAAGGTTCAAGAACATGTACAGTTTTCATATGTGTAAATTGCACTATTTCTTCTAAGTAGAACTTCCTTAGCGCTTACACTGAGATTCCTAGGTAGCCGCCTTGTGGGTGAATGGGTAGGAAGGAAAAGACTGCTAACAGACCAGGAGCAGCCAGGAGAAGCACCTAGGCAACTACTGGACAGCACTTAACAGGGTAACAGCCAGTGGTCAGAAGAATGTAAATAACAGCAATAATAATGATTCACATGAGTGTAGAACTTCTAGCTTACGAAAGACTCACATCCTTAAAAAAAAAAAAAGTGGCCTAATTGAGGACAGCATGTCTGTGTCTAGTAACACAGCTAAAGCTAAGCATTTGGGGTCAACAGCCAACAGCCAGGATCAATTGCAAGTGATGTGGGTGAACCATCTTGACTGTCCAGCCCCTCTGAGAAAGGTGACACCAAACCCAGCTTCTATCTGACTGTAACTGCACGAGAGACACCCAAATGAGAATCACCAGGCTAAGCCTAGTCAGTCTAGACAACCATAAGAAGTAATAATAAATTTTTGTTTCAAGCCTTTGAGTTTTGTGGTGGTTTGTTATACAGCACTACATAAGTAGAACAGAGATGATCTACTCCAGTCCCCTCATTTCACCAATAGGAAAATAAAATCTGGAGCAGGGGATGGCTTTCCCAAGGTCTCAGACCAGGGTGGTGGTTGACTCAGGAACAGACTCAGGCCTCCAGATCTTCAGGCCATGGGTTCATTCACCAAGGCCATTTAATCTCTACTAAACGCAGCCAGTCTTTCCTGCTCTTCCTCTTCCTCCTTTGTGTCCTCCTCCTTTCTCTTCCTCCCCTTCCTCCTTTGTGTAACTTTTTATTTTGATATTTCAAACTTAGAGAAAGTTTCAGGAATAGTACAAGAAATCCCCACATAGTCTTTATTCAGATTCACCAATTGTTTGCATTTTACCTCCTTTGCCAGTGGTGTTCCTGTAAAGAGAACATTTGTCCATAGGAAGGCTGCCCACAAATGGATTCCCACTGAGTGGTTAGTCACTGCTCAGATCATCTCAGCAGGAATGAGAGCAGGAATGGGCACCTGGGAATGAGAAGGGGAGAGGAGGGAAAGCTATGGAAAAAAGAGGAATGTTAGTCAAGAAGAAAGGGGATGAAAAGGTGGGACCTGAATCACTAAAGACCAATTTATCTTCATGAAGTATTCCCCGGGAGCGGTTCCATAAGCGAGCCTACCTTACTGAATACACATTGAACTGGAAATCTGAAGGCATGATTTTTAATCTTGCCACTAGCTATATGGCCTTGGGCAAGTTTCCTTCACATCTCTGAGCCTTGGTTTTACCTTTCTTGATAGGACAGATTAAGTACCTCAATGTATGTGAAAAGACTTTGCGAATGGTGCCAATAAGGGAATTTTAATCATTTGTTATCTGATTGAATCACTTGGGGAGCTTTTTAAAAATTTTGATACTATGGCCGCATCTCTGGAAATTCTTATGTAAGTGGTCTGGGGTGTGGTCCAGGTACTATTGTTTTTTAAAATCTCCTAGATAATTTTTAATGTGCTGCCAGGATTGGGAATGACTGTGATATAGCACAATGCTATCATCCGGGAATCCAGGATCTGCTTAAACTCTCAGAACTCTTCTGAACTGGGAGAGATGCCCTCTGCCCTTTGCCCCTTTCCCACTTCTGTTATCACCCTCTTCACTAACTGTGATATAGCACAATGCTATCATCCGGGAATTCAGGATCTGCTTAAACTCTCAGAACTCTTCTGGACTGGGAGAGATGCCCTCTGCCCTTTGCCCCTTTCCCACTTCTGTTATCACCCTCTTCACTAAAGCGTAACCTCATAGTTAGGAGTATCCTCCATTTTAGCCTAATGTGCTTCCTATTTATTTAATCATTTCATTTCTGCCTTGTTCATTTCCGCATCCCATGATAATCCACACTGGAAAAACTGCCTCCTGGAAGTGCTTTGTAGGCTCTCAATATCTCTGTAACAAGTCAGAGTTTGACCCTTGTGCAGAGGGGTTTTTTGTTTCCACCAGAATTCAACAGCTGTCATTCTTCCCCTCTTGCAGTTTATATGCCTAATTGCTGCTATGCAGATGTACAGGGATTTGGCATCGGCAGAAACTGACTCACACACAAATACCTTTGAAAAGAAATGTGGGAGGAATTTTATATTCTTTGGTGGTCTTAGCAGGGCAAAATAATAATTTCCCAGATGAGTATAACTTTTATTTAATTACAAAAATGTTCTCTCTGATGGGCTTATTTCTGCCTTTCTACTGCAAATATCTATGAAATAAACTGCTTACACATATTGAAGTTTAAATTCTTCCCTCTCTTCTACCTTCCTTTCATCCATCCTTCCTTCCTTCCTACAGTGAATTTGTTGAGCACTTGCTCTGCCAGGCACCCAGGATGCAAAAATGGATAAGAGTGTGTTCTGCCCTCTATCGGACTCCATGTCTAAGGATCGAAGGAAACAAACACAATACAGTTTGGAAGATGTTGTAATACAGTTACACATACTTCTGCAAGACCATTGACATTTGTTTAGGATATTTATAGGAGAGAGGATATTTTAGCTGAATTTGGAAAGATGAGCTTGAGATTTCTTTCTCAAGGCAGAGACTTGAGAAAAGGCATTCTGAACAAAGCAACGGTATGTGCAAAGCCCAGGGCATGAACTCACCATGTGTGTTAGGAGAACTGTGGCGATTCGGAGAATAGAAGGCTTTTGTTGGGGGAGGAGAGGTGATGAATGGGGATTATTGTCTAGGGCTTGCTGCTGGAAGAAATTCTTAGGGGAAACATTCATCTTAATTTACTTTAGTCCAAGGTTTGGTTCATCCTTCATTTCTCAGGTCCCCAAACTATTTTCTTAACATCCATAGAGGACATCCAATTTGGATTTCTTCAACCTTATGTCTTACTGCTCACCCCTGTATTCATTGTTTTCCAGGCACTCAGGCCTCCTTTCTGCTCCTGACTAAACTCATTCCTGCCTCAGGCCCTTTGCCCTTGCTGTTCCACTTGTCTGGAATTCGCAGACCTTCACATGGTTGACTCCATCTTGTCATTCAGGTCTCAATTCAAGGAAGCCTTCCCCCACCACGCCATCTGCAGTTACCCTGCCCCATCTAGTCACCCTCTGTGAACTCGCCTCTGTAAAACTTG
>NW_007726194.1:79727-92741 GCF_000696425.1 Galeopterus variegatus | reverse complement strand
TTCTTAACATCCATAGAGGACATCCAATTTGGATTTCTTCAACCTTATGTCTTACTGCTCACCCCTGTATTCATTGTTTTCCAGGCACTCAGGCCTCCTTTCTGCTCCTGACTAAACTCATTCCTGCCTCAGGCCCTTTGCCCTTGCTGTTCCACTTGTCTGGAATTCGCAGACCTTCACATGGTTGACTCCATCTTGTCATTCAGGTCTCAATTCAAGGAAGCCTTCCCCCACCACGCCATCTGCAGTTACCCTGCCCCATCTAGTCACCCTCTGTGAACTCGCCTCTGTAAAACTTGCTTTATAGTAGTCATCATTATTTGAATTGATCTTGTTTGTTTACTTGTTCATACACTTATTGTCTGTCCATGGGCCTCTTCTAGAATATACGATCCATGAGAGCATGGCTGTTGTCTTATTTTCCTGTGAATCCCCAGAACTTAGCCAGTCCATGGCACTTGGTAAGAGTTCAACAAATGTGCTCCATTAAACAAGCTGGCAAATATTTTTGATCACTGCTATCCCTTCCCAGGGACCAGAATACTCACATTTCACCCCCATGGCACTTGGTAAGAGTTCAACAAATGTGCTCCATTAAACAAGCTGGCAAATATTTTTGATCAGTGCTATCCCTTCCCAGGGACCAGAATACTCACATTTCACCCCCACTTCCAGTATCAAGGGATCTCAGAAGCAACATCAGAATTGTTATTGATGAGCATGGAAGGAAAACATAAAGAAATTGAGAGCCCTAAGGAACGCACTGGCTTGGGGAGGCCTGATGAAATGTCCCTGCCCTATGACAGAAAATACTTGTCCCCTTACACCCAGGTGAGGACGTCTCCCAATCCTAGGTCTCTTTCCTTCCAGGCAGTGCTGGAGGCTCCTCTGCCTTTCTGCCTTCATTTTCCAGTTTGCCACATCATTTCTCTTGCTAGATTTTCTCCTTGGCTCTGTCAGTTCTGCAGTCATATTGCTGTAACTGTGACTCTGACAGGTGCTACCTCTTCATACTCTCAAGATTCAGGCCATGTGCACAACGTGGCAAAAGTGGAGGGAGAGTAAGCAGTTCCACACCATGTGGGCATGAGGGTGACAGAGAGTCAGAAGCAGCAGAGGGCTGCAGTGGGGAGGGCAACCAAGAACAGCTATAACCCTGAGTGACTCGGCTGCTTCATTAGTTGTTTACACTTAGCAAACTGCAAGAGTTTTAGGAGTGTTCTTTTTATGTATTTTCAATCTAAGTAAATCCTACTAATGAAAGCATTTTCCACACTCATTTTCTTTGGTTAAAACAGAAATCAATTCAAAAAGCATCTTTAAAAAAGAAAAAAGCAAAATAATCTGAGGAATGTGTTTATTTTACCTAGCATTGATGGAAGGAAGACTTTGCTTCAGCTAAAGGCGGTCTTCTCTTTGCGGCCTTGAGTGCTCAGGAGTGAATCCTGTTGCTAAAGGCAAATGTTCATTTCAGCCTCATAGATGGCCTTAATTACCTGGCGGAGGTCATGGAAGGTGATGCCAAGTGGTATTTGAATCTGTCATTTTCTTTTACTGTTTGGGGGATATTTTCCACTCTAATGTGGTAGAATATTCAATCAGCTTAAATTATGCATGCACTCAAGATCAAGCCAGCTACATGTCAGGAGCAATTCAATATATTTTTTTTGAATTTGGGAGACTGAAAGCCAGCAAGATAAAAGTTCAGGAGAGCTAGATACAAATTAGCGTTGCAATCTTGTGGAAAACAAGTATAGAAATGAGAAAACTTTTCTCTCTGGCTGGGCCAATTGCTGGGATCCTTATACAACCTTCATTAGTAACATTCTGGCAGTATTGAACACATGGTTTTAATTTTCAGTGCCAGCCTTGAGTTTCTAGGCCTTCATTTTTAAAAATAGATGTCAGATAACATGTCATATTGTCACTTGCTTTGTGATTGTGACAATGTTGCTACTTCTCTGTGTCACTACTCTCATTTTTCAGTGGAAGAAACTTTGTCAAGGTCAAATTGATTCTATAGAGGTGGGTTCTGGCATTTCTGGTTATCTTAAGTGAAATAATTGATTAATTCTGGGAATTCAGGAAACATTTATAAAACATCTAGTATGTAACAAGAAACTGAATTAGTGTTAACATAAATGAGACACTGGCCCTTCATGCAAGCCATTCCTAACTTCCAACATGCAGCCCAGTAGCACTCATGCATGGTAGAATGGGATAAGCATCTCAGGGGCAATGCAAACTCAGAGCTTGTGGTGGAGACCTGAGGAAAGGACATTAATTATGAATTAAGGATCCAAGGAGAATTTGGATTTTTAACCAAGATTATTAAGGATGTGTTAGATTTCAACACACAGGTAATGGCAGAGAAGAGTGTTCCAGACAGAAGAAACTGCTTGAGCCAAGCCATGGAATTGTACAAAAACCAGGTTTGCTGTGGCAACAGTGAGTAAGCCAGTGTGGCTGGAGACCAGGATGCTTATGGCAGAGGGAAAGAAGGTGTTGATTGAGGGAAGGAGAGATGAGAAGAACACAGTAATCCTCAAAGGGATCATGGAAAACTGAATGATAGACTGAAGGATTTGATCCATGTTTAGTAGGTTAAGAGAGAACCACTTGAGGCCTCTGTTATAGACTGTATGATTGTGTACCTTCAGAAGTCTTATGTTGAAATTTAACCCCCAATGTGTTGGTATTAGGAGGTGGGGAATTGGGGAAGAAATTAGATCATAAGCCCTCGTGAATGGGATTACGGTCCTTATAAAAAAGAGACATGAGTGCTTGCTTGTTCTCTGCTCTCTGCCACGTGAGGACACAACAAGAAGATGGGCATCCGTAAGCCAAGAAGAGGGCTCTCTCCAGACACTGCATCTGCTGATGCTTTGATCTTGGACTTTCCAACCTCCACAGCTATGAGAAATAAATGTTTGTTGTTTAAATCACCCAAGTCTATGGTATTTTTGTTGTAGCAACCTGAATTAAGACAGCTTCTGAGTGGAAGAATGACAGACAGAACTGTTTTTGAGATACAATTCAAGCTGTAATGTCACAAAGCCTGGGCCAGGGCAGTGACTGTCAGAATGGGTGGAGGAATGGCAGGCATGTTGTTATTGCTGACTCCCTCTTTGATTGGCCAGCACTGTTAAGTGCAGGACACTAGGAACACAGAGGTGAATAATCAAGTTTTTTCACTTTAAGAAGTTTTCAGCAGACTAATACAACGTCTAAACAGCCTTGCTCCCCGGGACTCCTGCTCACATAACTGAGGACCTGCTAACTATATCTCTACAGCTAATAACAAATCCTCAAAATGAAAAGCAAAAAGCTTAGACAATCTCCTAGAATTGATATTTGTTAAAACTAGATAACTAGATATTTTGAAAACTGCAAAAAGGAGACGATATTCTTCCTCTTTATTCAAGTATTCGCTGAAAACAGACACCAAAACCCAATAAAAATAAGGAGATAGTGCCTTTATTTCCAATAATTTGGATTCAGGAAATATGGGTTCTAATCATGTAATTTGCCCACACTAAATCTCATTTTCCTCATTTGTAAATTAACAATATTACTTGATCTTAACAAGGAAAACTGAAATTTGAAATTCAGCTTGTTTTTAAAATTAAAATTCTATCAACCAACTAAACAGTATGTGCACATGCATGCTACATGACACTAGTGAACCAATTTACAAAAGTTTCATGCTTCAACCAAATGTTTTAGTACAATAAAGAGGAAATAAAACAGAGGGTTCCAGAAAATGGCAAGATATGAATTTGTCAAAACTGTCAATTAGCAAAGCCTAAAAGAAAAATTTGAATATGCATGTCATTGAAACAATTCCTGCTTCCAGGGACTTTTTTTTTTTTTTTTAATTGATTTCAAACTTATTTGTGCTATGATCAGAGAATGTAGTCTAAAATTCCCCAAAATTTGTTGGGACTTCTCTGCTCTAATATTAGGCCAATCTTCTGCAAGTTTCCTTGTGGGCTCAGAAATGATGGATACTTTCTTCCTGTTGTATGTATGTTTTCAGGTGCTTACAAATTTAGAATTACCTTCTTAGAGAATTGAAGCTTTCACTAATATTTAATAAGTCTCTTTATCTCTAGCAATACTTTATCTCTGTTAATACTTTTAATGTAAAGTCTACACTGTTTTGACTTTTCCCTAGAATTTCTTTTTCCATCTGTTCATTTTAATGTTTCTATGCCTTTGTGTTTTAGTTGTATCATTTGTAAGCACCATATAGTTGAGTTTGTTAGTTTGTTTTTAAATCCAGTCTGAAGTTCTTGCCTTCTCACTGGAGTTTATTTCATCCACATTCATTGTGATAACTGATATGTTTAAATTAATTTCTTTCATCTTGTCTTATACTTTGCATTTGCTCTGCTTTTTTTTTTTTTTTTTTTTTTTTTTTTTTTTGTCTTTTTCTTGTGACCGTCCGCACCACGCTCAGCCAGTGAGCACACCGGCCATCCCTATATAGGATCCGAACCCGCAGCGGGAGCACCGCTGCGCTCCCAGCGCCACACTCTCCCGAGTGCGCCACGGGGTCGGCCCTGCTCTGCTTTTTTAATGTTTTGTTATTCTCTTTTCTTTTCCATGTTGTGGATTGACTGTATCCCCAGCTCCCACCCCATTCAACTTATTTTCCTTCACCAATTTAGAAGTTTTACATTCCACTATTCTGGCTACACTTAAAATTTCAACATGCCCATTTGAATTAATAATGTCCAAAGTAAATTGGGATATTTATCTTCCTTTTTAACAACAGAAGAAATACCTTGAGGCCATCATTCTGTTCATCTCATGCCATTGTTGTCCAAGACAGGAGTTTTGTCTTGATTTTTTTAATTTAATTGAACTATATTGTTAATTTCTTTTACAGTCAATATCTGTTTAGTTTCATCCACAAGTCCACACTTTGTTTGGTATTCCTTCCATTTCTTTGGACTTCCTTCTAGGATTCTTTTCTTTTTCTCAAGAACAGCACCCAGATGCTCCTTTAGTGAGAGTTTGTTGGAAGTAAATTCAATTTTTGTTTGTTGAAAATGTCTCTGTTTCTCAGTTGTTCTTCACAGAAACTTTTACTACATATATAATTCTATTTTGACAATTATTTTCTCTTAGCACTTTAAAGACATATCTTCTGGCTTTGATTATTGCAGTTGAGAAGTAAATTATCAGTTTTGTAGATAATCTTTTTCCTAAACTGCTTTTAAAATTTATTTTCGTGTTCAGCATTTTCTACAGTTCTCTACAATGTGTCTCAATGTGATTTCTTTTCATTTATTCTGCTTGGGATTCACTGGGATTTCTGAATCTGAGCATTCATCAATTCAGAAAATCTCAGCTATTACTTCCTCAAGTATTTTCTCTCTCTCCATTCACTTGAAATTCTGATGAGTATATTACAGATATGTACTCCATCTTCTGTCTACATTTTTTCAAAAAATGTCAATTTTTTTGCCTCTTTATTCTATTTTTCTTACAATTTCTTCAAATTTATCTTAGAGTTCAGTAACTCTTTTTTCTGCTGTGCTTAATACATTATTTAACCCACCCATTAATCTTCTACTCCCAACTTTTACATTTTTAATAAATAAGCATTTTATAATTAGATTTTTCTTCAATTCTGCCTGATCAAATTCTACAATCTTTGTTTACTTTATTCCAATACCCTCTTTTATTATTTTAAGCATTTTAATTATATTTATTTTGTATTCCATTTCTGGTAATTTCAATACCTGCCATACTCAAGGATAAGACTTGGTAGTTTGTGGATGTGAGTTCATGCTCCTTGAGTATTCTGGGTAGAAATCCTTTGAGACCTGGGTTTAAGGTGTGTTTCTCCAGAAAAGACTTAGATTTGCTTCTTCTAGCCATCGTGAGACCCTGTGACTCCAGGACCACTTAAAACTATTTTTTTAGCTTGGGTTCTTTGGTGCCACACAAGAAGGGTATACTCTGGCCTCCAACCCATCTGCACACTGCTCAGGTTTAGGAATTGCCAGAGAAAACATTTGGGTTTTTTTTCTCTTTTTTCTGCTTCACCTAAATTCAAAGGCAAGTCAAAAGATGCTATTCATTATCTCCCTCTGCAAGTTGTGGGAGTTTCTCCCTCAGGGGACACCAGCTTTATATGATGGTCTGTAATTCTAGTCCCCACTCTGCTCATGCTCAGACTTTGCCTCCAGTTAGAAGCCAGAAATTAGGCCATCCATGATCAGAGGTGACACAAGAGTGAAGCTATTCCCAGGGATTCATTCTTTCTTCTATATCTGGCCTTCTTTACTTTCCCAACAGCTCATCTGTGTATTGACAAAATACATGATTTTTGTATTTTAGGTGGGTTATATCATGAGAAGTTTTTCTAAACATCTATTTTACCACCTTTCTGCTCAACCCTTTTTGAAAAACCCTCTTCACACCACAAGCATCCCAGGCTCCTGAGCTGGGGTGGTGGGGGCCAAGGACCTCAGCCATGCTCCCCTGACATCTGCAACCAACCCAGCAATGACCCCCAAGCCACTGCCAGAAGCTCCCCAGGTTCCCAAGCCAGGACGATGGGGGAAAGCATCCCAGGCTCCTGAGCTGGGGTGGTGGGGGCCAAGGACCTCAGCCATGCTCCCCTGATATCTGCAACCAACCCAGCAATGACCCCCAAGCCACTGCCAGAAGCTCCCCAGGTTCCCAAGCCAGGACGATGGGGGACCAAGGGCTTCAGTCACAACCCCCTGACATCAGCAACCAGCTCGGCAATGACCAAGCCACTACTGGAAGCCCCCTAGTCTCCCCTGCCAGAATGAGGGGGGTGCCATGGGCCTCAACCATGCCCCCCCTTCCTCCTACTCCCACCCTATTTTCCTCCCTCCTTCCCTCTCCCCTCCCCTACAACTACTCTGCAATATCTTAGAATGTAAAATAGTATTAATAAATAAATAAATTAAAAATTAAAAAAATCCTTCTTCATCTTTTGTTCCCCTCTCTGCAAACAAAGTCATCATAAAGGAAAAACAAAATATTAAAATGTGTTTATTATCACAGTTTTAATTTGTTTGCCATTTGTTAGAAGAAATTGTCTACTCTATTATGCTTTTTTAATTGATGTTCTGTTGTAGATTAACACTACATTTTTGTTGTCCATTGACCTGTGTTTACCCTGCAAGCTGTTTTCTTTGGTTAAGCTTAATAAGTGAGTCCATAGTGCCAAGTACCTAACAGGCATTTGCTGTTTAAGATGAGCAATAATATTTCATGGTAAATACACAGCCATTGTTCATCCCAATTCTAAATTCTATGTTCGTACAACTTCTAGATGCCTTTGCTACTACCATTTTTCCATTCTCTAGAAGATTCCAAATACTAATTAGTTTCTAGGAATGGAAAGGGGGCCTAAAGAAGGAACCAAAAAGTATTCACACAATGACTACTCTTAGCAAAGAATCATGCTTTGTGTTGTAAGCATCAGGGATGATCAATCAAATCTCTTCTTTTACATAACTGACAGCCATAAGAGCTAGCAAACATAATGTCAAAAACCTCTCTTTTGCTCAGCTCTCAGTTCCTATAGAAGAGAAGATGTGAGGGATTGATGTTGGGTAGGAAATCAACAATGTCTACTACCAGGGATTTCTACTGGGCTATCTGATAGGTCAGAGAGGCCTCTGGAAAAACTGAATTGCAGTGAGGGACAATGGCCTCATGGATTACAGAAAAATTACTGTTAAATAGAATCTACATGGAGGCTTGTTCTCAATAGCAGGCCCCAAAGGGAAGGAACTAGATATCTGGGGAAAACTATGCTGTTAAACTTTAAATCCTTGCTGCTCAAAATGTGGTCTCAACCCAGACCCATTTCATCAGAATCTGCAAGCTGACAAGATCCCCAGGGGATTCATAAGCCCATTAAAATTTGAGAAGTTGTCGTGGAATGACCAGCTGTACTGGTTTGTTCTGGACTGAGAGGTTCTTGAGTTGGGGGGATTTCGGTGCTAAGACTAGATAGTCCCAGGCTAACTGGGACCTTGGTCACCCTAGAAACACTATTTTTATTTAATTAATTTATTTATTTATTTTTGTCTGGCCAGTATGGGGATCCAAACCTTTGACCTTGGTGTTATCAACACCATGCTCTAACTAACTGAGCTAACCAGCCAGCAAGAAACACTACTTTAAATGGTCTCAACTAGTTTTGTCAGGGTACAGTGCACTGGGTGAGAGAGAACTACAGGTGAAAGCATAATGAATCCTATTCCTGGGGTCCCAGTGGGACGTGGGAAAGAGAAAGTGTGTCCCTACTTGCAGACGAGAGCTTTGGTGTGGAAGGCAAGCAGGGAGGCAGGCAGAGCTCCAGAGGGTGGGGGCAAAGAAAGCACCTTCCTCAAGCTTCATTTGTCACCCAGGTGTTACCTGTGGTTCCATCCTGGTGTCAGGACATACTGAATGCAGAATCACCGCAGGCAGCAGCAGTGGGGCAGGTCTCCAGCCCCTGGTCTGAGGAGATCGGCAGGAGCACCCTGTGGAAGCAGAGGTGTCAGAGGTTCTGAGGTGATCACCAAGCAGACAGCCCCACAGACAGATGATGCAAGAGTGTGGGAAGGATCGGCAGGAGCAGAAATGTCCAGAGAAACAGTGGACTTGCCAGTAGCGTGTCAGAGTCCACAGCCCCTTTGATTACTAGAAAGTCATTAGATCAGAGAAGGGCTGAGAACCTGCCACATGAGAGTTAGAAACTCAGGGCTTCTCTCAGGCTCTAAAACTAACTGGGAAGGGAAGGACCATTATCCATGTTTTCTACCACCTAGAGGTCACTGTTGGGAGTAAGATGTTCTCATACCTTCCACCTGTTTTCTCAGATGTAATCTTTCTGCTTAAAAGGCTATGGCTTTTATAAGGGCAAATACAAATTAAAAATAAGAGGTTTAATATCTCCCCATTGAAAATAAAGGAAAAGATTTCCCTTCGTTCTTTTTTCTTAGAGCATTTACCTTAGGAAACTTGTAAGTACTTTTCCCTCTCTTTGAAATGTACCCCTTGGAAAACTAGATAAGCATTTTGTCAGTTTTATGACCCAGGAATGGCTTTCTCTAGGACCTCGGAGTAATTTTCTTGAAATGCAAATATCAAAGGAGTTAGCTCCCCTTTTCCCAGTTCCTGTGGGAGGGTAAGAGCCTAATTTCAGTGGGCACCTTGCTCCAACGTGCAAAAGTACCTACCTCTTGTCATAAAGATAGGAGAAGATTATTTCTCCTCCAGATAAAGCTAATTAGCTAACACCGGTGGCCTCCCCAATTACCATGGTAAGGCTAGTATGAAACTATGTGTGACAAAAAAGCTGTCAGTTCCTCTTACTTGAGGACTAGTGATTGTTATCTAGAAAACATGTATGTAATAGATTGTATCTGCTTGGCTATATAAGAGGGTGAGATTCCTTTTGATCTTTGCAGTCCCTTAGCTAATTGCCTGTGATGCACATCATATTCTGGTTGAATGCTTATTCAATAACAAAAGTGTTTGGTTTTTTTATTTTTTCTCTTCTACATTTGTGGAGATGATTTCTGGGTTGGCACGAAGTTTTATTTTTAATTCGATTTCTTTAATGCTTTTAAGTAGAATGATATCCAGCTAAACTTCTTAAACACGTCTGGACCTGTTGGTTTTCTTCACTGAGTACCAATGTCAATAATAGAGACGATGTCAACAAAAGTTCTGTGTTAGCAATACCCTGTTAGGGGGCTGAGGTGAAGATGGAGTTTGAGCTGAGATACAGATTGCATCCCATCACAGGTCTATGTTCAACAAAAATTTATTGTCTTCCAGGTACCCGACACTGTGCTAAAACTCAAATATGGTCCAGCCTACACTTGTTGATTCTTAACCCTAAGAAAATTATATTTTTTCTTTTGCTGTTTAACAAAGCCATATCTCTAAATATTTGAATCCTGTGGTCTACACAAGGTTCAACAAAAATTTATTGTCTTCCAGGTACCCGACACTGTGCTAAAACTCAAATATGGTCCGGCCTACACTTGTTGATTCTTAACCCTAAGAAAATTATATTTTTTTCTTTTGCTGTTTAACAAAGCCATATCTCTAAATATTTGAATCCTGTGGTCTACACAAACAATACACCAAGTTAAGCAGATTAACCATCAGCTGTATTATTTCTTTACATTTATATAGTGATTTGTTTCCTTTTATCAAATTTATTCACATGCATTATCTCATTTGAGTGTCATAGACATTCTGTAAGCAGGGTGGGTGCTATTATCACCTTGAATTTTGGGTAAATACACAGTTTCAAAGAAAATAACTTTCTTCTGGATAACCAGTGAGTTAATATTATAACAACCACCAGCAAGCAGACCTCCTGACTAATTTCAGGGCTCATTTTACATAGCCAAAAGACTCTAAGTTTTCTAACTCTTTAAAAGTTAGAAGCAGCTCAGAGAATGAATGTGTGTGTATCTTCATAATGACAGATCAGAATGGAAAATCCCAGGGCATTTGAGCTGTTGACAAGATGAAGCTTCGGCTCTGCTGGCAAGCAGTGATAGGTTTCTCAGCAGTGAAGAGATAGAATCCAAGGTGACGCTTTTATGTTTTTTCTTTTTCTTTTTTTTTTTTTTATCTTGACTGAGACCTTGGGAAGAAGTTAAGAAGCTGGAGGAAGATTTATTATTTGAAGAGGAAACTTTTCTTGAGAACATGGCATCCAACTTTGTTTTGCTAGGCTTTCAGGAAATTAGTAGTCAGGCTGCATTCCAGGCCTCAGGACTTGGGCTGGTAGCAGCTGTTGGATATTTGGTCTGACGATTAAAGATGCTACTGTTAGAAATATTTTGCAAATTAAGACAAACACTAGGTTTGTTCGTACTCTGCTGGAGGACACACTTTTGCCTTTTCAGCTAGAGCTAATTATCTACACCTGAGAAAATTGCTATCCAAGTGCTGATCAGCCTGAGGTCTACTCTGAACTGCCTTCCAAAACTTTCTGTTCTCAGCTATATTTATTACCTGGGAAAGCTCAAAGAACTTTCTTGGAAAACCAAGATGTGGGAGAACAACCTTTCTCATGTGCGTGTCTTAACTCATACGTCAGGATTACTGTATTGAGTTAAGATGATGATCTATACCAGAGTTTTTGTAAAACACTTCTCTGGGTAATGGCTTGGAGCCTTGCTGCACTGGACAGACAGGGTGTGCAGAGTTGATCATCTGAATCAAGGAAGCTTGTTTGGCTCAGTAAAAACTGCTCTAGAATCAAACTTTACAGTGAGAAGTAACCTCTAAGGAGGTCATAAAAGTTTGAACCAGAAAAAAATGTAATTGTATTCTAAAAATAAAGATTATTTTGGCTCACCAAGTACAGGATCTGGGTCTTATTTATTTGTGTATGTGCAGCTCTGTTCTTCTCACACATTAGGCCTCAATGTATGTTCATTGTTGAATGTTTACCAACCTGGGAAAAGGTTTATGGAAGTTGGTTTGGGGTACACAGAGCAGAGAGAGAACCCCTTGGCAATGCGAGGACAACTGCAAGGCTCTTAGAGAAATGCATGGGGACTCTGTCCACATCTTGACTGACTATATAGAGTGAGCGGTGGATGCCCAGAGGCAGACCTGCTGGGGACTGGAGGATCAGAATGGGAGAATATAGAAGAGTGGATCCCAGGGGCAGGATGCAAGTCACTAATATTGATGTTCCTCCTCACCCCCAGCAACTCCTTTTGAAACCCTTTGCTCAGACACTGGAGGAAAGGTAGTCTGTTTCAGCAAAGATGGCCATTCATATCCTCATGTGAAGCCTTGGCGACCTTTCGCAGATTTACTCTCTTGTCCAGCCTGTGCTAACAATGAAAGACTCACAGGCTTTCACAACAGGCTGTGCTCAGGAAACTACTTGGCTTCCTGGCAAAGCCACCTAGAGCCCCATGAGGAGCACTGCCAAACTGTTACCTGGGTCTCAAAGAGGCACCCTGTAAGAATGTATGGAACACACGGGAACCCAACTCCACTTGTAAAGACAATGCACCAATTTGTAACCAAGGTGTGAGAAGCCCTTAAGGGTCAGGCAAAAGGGGGGAGGAGGATGAAAGATGGGCAAGAGCTTATAGCCTAGTAAGGGGTATGAGACATGTGCCTAATAAACACAAGACAAAGCAGAGAGCAATGGCCACCATGAGAAAAGTGCAAGAAGCACTACCATGAAATAGTAGCAGAGGGAGAGTAAGTGAGGATTCTAGCAGACATCATGCTTCAGATAGGCTTTAAATGATGGGTAGAATTTGGACTAGCAGCTATGGGAGTGAGAGGTAAGGGGATTCCAGACAGAGGAAAGAAAATGTGCCAAACTACTGAAGTGAGAAAACACAGACTGTGCTCGGGGAAGAGCTAGTGGTTCCATTTGGCTGGAACATATGTTGGATGAGAGTGGTATTGAGAGACAAGATTAGGGGGCTTTAAACACCAGATGAAGGCAGGCAGGCCTTATTTGGAGTCAAAATGAAAGGCACATATGGTTATAGTGGCAGGTCAGCATTTTCATCCATAGATAGATTATCCGAGCTTTTCAGGAGCTCACAGCACTTTACCGGTGAAATTTTCACCAGCATTTCCGATTCTTTGCAAAAAGCAGAGACTGTAATTAAACTTCTCTCATTTCAGATGCAAAAGAAATAAGGCAACCTTTGAGCATGGAACATTAGATGCCAGTTAATTACCAGAGTGGGGCTTAGCAGCAACTTCATAGCCCCATTCCAGCTCGTATCTTGTTCCTAAGGGTGATATAACCCTCTTTTTCAGATATCCAGGCCACACAGGCACCCACTGTGTTCCTTGAGTGACACTAGCACTGAAGGGCAACTCCAATGTCTGACCATTTTTAGGACAAGTTCTTGGACAATGGAAAGAGGGCAGCCTGTTCTACATAGTGGCAGTGAAATTGGAGAAGAGGAAACAACTTCAAGAGAGAGTTTGAGGATAGACTCAATAGAACTTGGGGAC
>NW_007726194.1:58343-78727 GCF_000696425.1 Galeopterus variegatus | reverse complement strand
GCAAAGATGGCCATTCATATCCTCATGTGAAGCCTTGGCGACCTTTCGCAGATTTACTCTCTTGTCCAGCCTGTGCTAACAATGAAAGACTCACAGGCTTTCACAACAGGCTGTGCTCAGGAAACTACTTGGCTTCCTGGCAAAGCCACCTAGAGCCCCATGAGGAGCACTGCCAAACTGTTACCTGGGTCTCAAAGAGGCACCCTGTAAGAATGTATGGAACACACGGGAACCCAACTCCACTTGTAAAGACAATGCACCAATTTGTAACCAAGGTGTGAGAAGCCCTTAAGGGTCAGGCAAAAGGGGGGAGGAGGATGAAAGATGGGCAAGAGCTTATAGCCTAGTAAGGGGTATGAGACATGTGCCTAATAAACACAAGACAAAGCAGAGAGCAATGGCCACCATGAGAAAAGTGCAAGAAGCACTACCATGAAATAGTAGCAGAGGGAGAGTAAGTGAGGATTCTAGCAGACATCATGCTTCAGATAGGCTTTAAATGATGGGTAGAATTTGGACTAGCAGCTATGGGAGTGAGAGGTAAGGGGATTCCAGACAGAGGAAAGAAAATGTGCCAAACTACTGAAGTGAGAAAACACAGACTGTGCTCGGGGAAGAGCTAGTGGTTCCATTTGGCTGGAACATATGTTGGATGAGAGTGGTATTGAGAGACAAGATTAGGGGGCTTTAAACACCAGATGAAGGCAGGCAGGCCTTATTTGGAGTCAAAATGAAAGGCACATATGGTTATAGTGGCAGGGCAGCATTTTCATCCATAGATAGATTATCCGAGCTTTTCAGGAGCTCACAGCACTTTACCGGTGAAATTTTCACCAGCATTTCCGATTCTTTGCAAAAAGCAGAGACTGTAATTAAACTTCTCTCATTTCAGATGCAAAAGAAATAAGGCAACCTTTGAGCATGGAACATTAGATGCCAGTTAATTACCAGAGTGGGGCTTAGCAGCAACTTCATAGCCCCATTCCAGCTCGTATCTTGTTCCTAAGGGTGATATAACCCTCTTTTTCAGATATCCAGGCCACACAGGCACCCACTGTGTTCCTTGAGTGACACTAGCACTGAAGGGCAACTCCAATGTCTGACCATTTTTAGGACAAGTTCTTGGACAATGGAACAAGGGCAGCCTGTTCTACATAGTGGCAGTGAAATTGGAGAAGAGGAAACAACTTCAAGAGAGAGTTTGAGGATAGACTCAATAGAACTTGGGGACGTAGATGATGGGAAGGAGTGAAGCTGACACATGTCTATTCAGGTCCTCCGGGAAGTGGATGTCAAGACAGAGTTAGAAGGGCAGAGATTTGTTGGGAGTAATGACTGTGAAAGGTAAAGAGGGAGCAGAAGTGGGTAGGGAAAGTCTGCAGACCACAATGTTGATCTGATATCTGTGAAAAGAGGGGGAAGAAAGGATGATCGGATACTAAAAGTCTCAGATTTTGGTGGAGCTCTGAGAACATTTTGATCAACCTATTGGAGATCTCTGATCCAAGGAATGTCTGGCAAGGAATCCCAGGTTGGGCAGAATGGTGAGGCTCATTCACTGACTTAGAGCTGCCAGAAAGAGAATGGCCTCAGCTCAAATGCAGTGGTGAATCTACAAGCACTGCAGGTGGAGGCTGTCAGCTAACTGCAGTCCTTGCAGCAGGCTGGTCTTAAGGGGTGATATAGAAGGGTCTTTTCCATGGCTGCCACAAGGAGTTAGGGGAGATAGCAGTCTAGGATGAATCCAAGCCTCCTGGATGGGGGTGACATTTCCTGATATTATGAAAGCAGTTTAGAGAAGTGGAGTGTGGATAACTGTCTTCTCCAAATATCTCTGAAATAAAACCCACTTGGAGGCAGAGCACATGACAAAGTGACACTTTTAAGCCTATGATTTAATATTTTTCTTCTTTTCCTCTGCACAACATCATGTTCATATTTGAGCCTACATGCTAAAACCACTGCTAATGCCTCTTCTCAGATGATCTCTTCCATAAAGTTAATCTGAATGAACCTAGGATTTAAAAGATGGTTGACACAGTGCTGTGGATTCAAAGCCCTGTGCCTAATATACCAAGGCTTTTCTTGAATTCTCTTCCCACCAATTCCTCAATGTCTTTCTTTCTCATATGCATTTTTCATTGGGGATTTTGTCTAGCTCCCTGTCATAAGATTTTAAGTCTTCCTTTATTCTTTTCATTTTTTAAAAAAAGTGTTTGCAACTTTATTGAGGTGTAACTGATGTACAATAAGCTGTATATATTTAATGTGTAAAATTAGAAAAGTTTTGGCACACACACACACACACACACACACACACACACACCCTGTGACCATACCCCAATTAAGATAACAAAGATTTACATCAACCCAAAAACTTTTCTCATGCCATTTTATAAAATATCTCTCTCTCTCTCCTTTTTCCCAGGAAACCACTGATTTGCTTTCTGTCATAGTAGATTAGTTCACATTATTTAGAATTTTATACAATGGAATCATACAATATGTACTCTTTTTGTCTGGCTTCTAGTACTCAGTGTAATTATTCTGAAATTTATACATGTGTCTACAGTCTGTTCCTTGTTATTGCTGATCACTGTTCCATTATATGGATTTGCCATAATTGTTTATGTTAACCTATTGATAGACATTCAGGTGGCCTCCAAGTTTAGGCTGATACAAATAGTGTTGCTATGACAATTCATGTGCAATTCTTCCTATGGACATATGCTTTCCTTTCTCTTGGGTAAATAGCCATGAAATGACTGGGTTGTACGGCAGGGGATATATTCAACTTTTTAAGATATTTTCAAACTATTTTCCAATGCCATTGTATCATCTAATATATGCAAACCAGTAGAATATGAGAGTTTCAATTGCTCTGTATTATGTCAGCATTTGAAATTATTTTGTTTTGTGTTATATTCTAATTTTAGCCATTCTAGTTAATATGTAGTTGTATCTCATTGTGGTTTATTTTCATTTCACTAATGACTAACGATGTTAGGCATTTTTTATATGCTTATTTGCCATCCATATGCCTTCTTTAGTAAATTGCAAGTTGAAATCATTTGCCCATTTAAAAAAATTATGCAGTTTTTCTTCTCATTGAATTATAACAATTCTTCATGTATTCTGGATAAAAGTCCTTTGTCATATATATATATATTATATGAATGTAGTCTCCTAATCTGTGATTTGACTTATTTCTTGACAGTACCCTTTCAAGAGCAAGTTTTAAAAATTTGATGAAATTCAATTTATTGATTTTTAAATTTTATACTTCATGTTTTTTGAGTCCTGTGTAAGAAATCTCTGCCTAACTTTAGGTCACTTAGGTTTTTCCCTCTGTCTTCTTCCAAATGTTTTTTAGTTTTATCTCTTGCAATTAGGTGTATGTTCCATGTAAGTTAATTTTTGTATATGGTACTTTATAAGGGTTGAGATTTTTTTTTTTGCATATGGCTACCAAATTGTGCCAGAATAATGTGTTAAAAAGACTATCCTTTCATACATAATTCCCTTTGCACTTTTCTCAATAATCAGTTTACCATTATAAGTATTCAATTGGTAAATATGTTGATAATCCAAGTACAATTACTGAATATAAAAATTTAATATTAAAAAAATCAATTATGTCTATGTACCTTAGCAACAAATAGTGAACACATATTTTTAAAAAATATGTGTATGTAAAATATATTTAAACTGTAAGATAAAAAAAATAAAAACAGGAGCCAAGTGCAGCTTCCCCACCCAGAGGCAGCCAAGAAGCATGCCTGGGGTCTGGGCAGGAGTGGAGGGCAGTCCCCTTGCCCAGAAGCAGGCAAGAGAGCAACACCTAGGGTCCTAGGCAGGAGCCAAAGGCAGCACACCCAAGCCTGGAAGCAGGCAAAAAGCATGCCCAGAGTCCTATCGACGAACCGAGGGCAGCCCCCCACCCTGCCTGAAAGCAGGCAAGGAGCACGCTGAAAACACCACTTTTGTGCAGGTGGCCCACCACAGTCACTGCCACAGCCGCAGCTGCTGCAAAAGCAGCACGACACCACAGCAGTTGCCATAGCCACCATGCAGGCAGCTGACCAAACACTTGACTGCATTGACACAAGGAGAGTCACCAGTGGAGACCATAAAAAGAAGACATCTCCCCCCTCAAAGTCTACTCCAGAGTAATAGAAGAAGCATCTGCTCCACCAGATGACTAGACATTGATGTAAATGCTAAAATACTAAAGAAATACTAAAATCCAAGAAATATGACACCACCAAAAGAATATAGTAATTCACAAATACCAAACCCTATAGAGCAAGAAACACCTGAAATGACTGAAAAGGAACTCCAAACAACAATCTTAAGGACACTCACTGAGGTACAAGAACACTCAGTTAGATAACACAATGAGGCAAAAAAAAAAAATCTAGGATATGAAGGAGGAAATTTACAAAGAGATTAATACCTTAAAAAAGAATGTAGCAAAACTCATGGAACTGAAAGATTCACTCAACGAAATAAAAAACACTACCGAGAGCTTAAGCAGCAGGCTAGAACAAGATGAAGAGTTTTTGATCTTGAAGATATTTTTTCAAAATAACCCAGATGGACAAAAATATGGAAAAACGAATTTTAAAAAATGAAGAAAATCTAAGAGAACTAGCAGACAACCTTAAGGCACAAACATCCAAATCATGGGTGTTCCAGAAGAGGAGAAGAAAAGAAAATTCATGGAAAACATATTCAAAGAAATAATAATGGAAAACTTCCCAGGTATAGAGAGAGGAATGGACCTTCAGATCCCCAAACAGATTCAACCCAAAAAGATCCTCTCCAAGACATATTATAGTCAAACTGGCAAAGCTCAGAGACAAAGAGAGAAACTTAAAAATAGCAAGAGAAAAGTGTCGAGTCACCTAGAAGGTAGCCTCAATCAGACTAACAGCAGACTTCTCAACAGAAACTACAGGCCAGAAGAAAACCAGGTGATATATTCAAAATACTAAATGAAAAAAACCCTGACAGACAAGGGTACTATACCCAGCAAGGTTATCCTTTAGAAATGAGGGAGAAATAGCATATTTTCCAGACAAACAAAAGCTGCTGGAGTTCACCACCACATGACTGGCCCTACAAGAAATCCTCAAGGGAGTCCTGCATTTGGAATCTGAAAAACAATAATCACTACCACGAATACACAAGAGAGAACAAAATGCACTGGCAGAACAAAAGTGCAAATGAGAAAGAGAAGGAAACTAAATTTTACCAATGTAAAAAACCACAATGACAATGAAACAAAAGCAAACAGACTCAGTCTCTTTGGAAGATGATAGGGAAACAATTTGTTTTTCTAAAACTAGAAAGTAAGCCAGACAAAGAAACAGAAACACCACATGTTCTCACTCATAACTGGCCCCTAGGAAGGAAGAAAGGGAGGAATGGAGGGAGAGTGGGAGGGGAGGAGGGAAAAAGGAAGGAATGAAGGAAAGAAAGAAAAGATCACAACAATACGTTGAACTTTAGAAAGAGAGAACAACCGTAAGGATACTAGAGATGGGGGAGAGGGAGAGAGGGGGTTTGGGATGTGATACATTGGGCAAAGGGCATTAAAAAAAATCACAATTTGTAAAAATGAATATGCTAATAATAAATACAAATTTTAAATAAAAAATAAAAATGAAACTAGTAAGGAAAAGAGAAGAGTCAAGCATTTATCCTGTCTTCCTACATGAATTATTCTTCAGGGTAACCATAAGTAGCTGAGGAAGGAACATTGCTGTCTAGTGAAGTACCCCAGCTAGTAAATAAAGAAGGAATAAAATTATTAGAATATGGTATTTTGCGAACCCCTATTGAAATAATGGATCTAGCAAATGATCATCAATGACTGCTAACATCACATTGAGACGATTAGACACAATCTTACTACACTCCTGCAGTAAGAACACATTCCTCCGAAGCCAAATCGAACCTTAGTGAGGCCAAACCTCAGGATGCAGCAACCACTCATCAGGAAATACAGGGGATGGTGGGACATGTTAAACGACACTATTTTGATGGAATCAGCAAATCTAGACCTTGGGAAACTTTATGAGGCAAAGGGGAAAAAATTAGATGACAGAACCTATAGATTAAAAGAAACTTAAGAGACAGCTGACATAGCAACCAATAGAACAAGCAGAACTTGTTTGGATCCTGATGTAAACAAATAATTCTAAGAAAAAAAGAGGGAGGGGGAGAGAAATTTAAACATGTTTAATGTTTGATTATACTAAGGAATTATTATCAATTTTTAAAATGTGATTATACATGCAGTTATACCTTAAAAAAAATTTTTTTTTAAATTTTTTAAAAAGCTGCCCCAAATCTTTTTCTTCTATAAAAAAAAAAAAAAGAAAGAAAAATTCTACCCTGCAAAGCGATGGTATCAGGAGGTGGGGCCTTTTGGGAAGTCATTAGTGCCCTTATAAAAGAGATCTAAGAGAACCCCTCTTCCCTTCTGCCCTGTGTGAGCACAGGCAAAAGACCACTGACTATGAACCAGGAAGAGGGCCCTCACCAGACACTGAACCTACTGGTACTCTGATCTTGGACTTCCAGCCTCCAGAACTGTGAGAAATAAATCCTGTTGTTCATCAGCCAAAGACAAAAACAAAACTTTACAATGTGGCAGGCCACTCTATCTTTGTAATGTTTACCTCCTGCTCTTTGGCATCCTGTGTCTTACTGGGCACCCAGATTATTTGCTGCTTCCTGTTTTCTAGGTTCTATCAGAACAAGGTCATCAATATAGGGGACCAGCATGACATTCTGCAAAAAGTCAGAGCATCAAGGTCCCTGGCAGTTTTATTTTTAAAAGCACTATGCAGGTTAAGCAGGAAACAATCGATGACATCTGCTACATATAGTTGTGTATCTTGCTTTTCCACTTGGCATTATTTCATAAGCATTTCCTCATGCCATTAAATATTCTTTCAAATATGATTTTTAAGTTATTGTATAATATTTCCTCATATTGTTATATGACATTTATTAAACTATTCTCTGATTACTGGATATTTAGATTTATTTTTAAAGTTTGCTGTTATAAATAATGTTATGATAAAAAATAAAATATTCAAAGCTATGGGAAAAAATCAGTTTACAATATAGCTATATTTGGGTCTAATTCTGTACTCTATTTTGTTTCATTGATGGGCTTCTCTAACTTTATGCCAATTCCATACTATCTTAATTATTATAGACGCATAATAAGTTTTGAAATCAGGTAGTATTAGTGCTGCAACTTTGTTCTTAATTTTCAAATTTGTTTTGGTTATTGTAGGGCTTTTGAATTGTCATATACATTTTGGAATCAGCTTGACAATGTACATACACCTGTATCAAAAAGTCTGCTGGAATATGATTGGAATCGCATTGAATCTATAGGCCAGGTTAGGAAGAATTAACCTCTTAAAAATATTGAGTCTTCCTATTCATGTGTTTGGTATATCTCCATTTCTTTAAATGTTCTTTTATATCTCTCATTAATGATTTGTAGTTTTCAGTGCATATAAGCCTTGCAATTGTTTGTCAAATTTGTTCCTAATTACTTCATGTTTTTGATGCTACTGCAGAAGTTATTATTTTTTTATTTTTTATGTTTTATTGCTTATAGAGAAATGCTATTAATTTTTATGTATTTATCATGTATAGTTTTATTTCTTCTTTTATTATTATTGGCAGTTTTATTTCTTCTTTTCCAATTTGTATGGAAATTTTTCTTGCCTATTTGCAGTGGCTAGGACTTCCAGTAAAATGCTGAATAAAAACATTGCAAACAAGTGCTCTTGCATTTTTTTCCCCAATCATACAGGAAAGGCATTCAACCTTTCACCAGTAAGTAGAATAGTCATACTGTAAGTTTGCTGTAAGTCAGCTGTAAGTTTTTCATGGATGCTTTTTGTCAGGTTGAATAAGTTTCTCCTATTTCTAGGTTGCTGGGAGGTTTTTTAAAATTATTATTATGAATAAACACTGAATTCTGTCAAGAATCTATTGAGATGATCATGTGGGTGGGTTTTTCTTTTTAGTCCATTATTTAATATAGTAAATTTCATTGATTGATTTTCAAATGTTAAAGGAAATATTTCTGTGACAAACCTCACTTAATCATGATGTATTGACTTCTTTCAATATTGTTAAATTCAATTGGCTAAAATTTTGTTTAGGATTTTCATGTCTAGGTTCAGGAGACTTGTTTGGTTACAGTCTTCTTTTCATGTGATATCTTTGTCTAGTTCAGGTATTTAGGGCAATCTTGGCCTCACAGAATGGGTTTGGAAGTGTTTCCTCTGCTTCTACTTTCAGAAGAAATTGTAGAGAATTAGTATCATTTCTTCCCTCAGTTCTCAGTAGAATCCACGAGTGAAAACATCTGGGCTTGGCAATTTCTTTTTTTGGAAAGTTGTTAATTATTGATTAAATTCCTTTAATGAACGTGAAGATATTCAGGTTATTGATTATTGTGCGTGAGCTTTGGTAGTTTGTGGCTTTCAAGGTATTTGTCCATTTCAAATAATATGTAGAATTCATTGGCATACAGTTGTTTATAATATTCCCTTCATCCTTTTGTCTATAGGATCTACAGTAATGTCCTTTCTTTCATTCTTGATGTTAGTCATTTTTGCATTCTTTTTTTTTTTCCCGACTAGCATGGCTAGAGGTTTATCAGCTTTAGTAATCTTCTCAAATAATTAATTTTCTCTGTTATTTTTCTGTTTTCTATTGCATCGACTTCCACTTTGATCTTCATAATTTTCTTTCATTGCTTTATTTTGCCCCTTTCTAAAGATGTTTACGGTGGAATTGTAATTAGGTCCCTGTGACTATCATAGCCCAAAAGAAAAGATTCACTGTTCAAATTTGCACTGAAATACTCATCTCTACTCCACCCTGTTTGCAATTACTGGAGGGTTATCAGTACTTATGCTCCAAGTTGAAAGCATTAGATATGTAGGAGTGTGGGCAGAGACATTCTGCGAGGTAGTGAGGGAGTTGAGAGTAGGTTTAAATGGCAAACCAGGGAGATAATTAGGAATCTTAATTTAGAGAAGATAAGATTCTGAATAAGGGTTATAAAAGCAATTCTCCCTTATCTAAAGAACTGTTTTATAGAATATGCATTAGACTTTTTCTGGTGATCTTTAAGCATGTAGGTTTAAATGGCAAACCAGGGAGATAATTAGGAATCTTAATTTAGAGAAGATAAGATTCAGAATAAGGGTTATAAAAGCAATTCTCCCTTATCTAAAGAACTGTTTTATAGAATATGCATTAGACTTTTTCTGGTGATCTTTAAGCATCATGTGATTAATGGGTACAAGCTACAGAGAGGCAGGTTTTACTCTGTCACAAAGTGTCCAAAATAAGTGTGATATTTGTGGAGATGGGTGTGAAGTCCCAGCCTCTGAAAGAACTACACAAAACTAACATTTGAATATTTGTCAAACTTGTAACTTCCATCTCTGAAGTCAGACACTGTATTAGTCCATTTTTGTTGCTCATAACAAAATACCTGGAACTGGGTGATTTGTAAGAAAATGAAATTTATTGCTTACAATTTCAGAGGCTGGGAAGTCCAAAGTTCAGTCATCACATCTAGTGAGGGTCTTCTTGATGGTGGATTTTCAGTAATGCAGGGGTCTCACATGCCAGAAAATGGAGGAGCAGAGAGAGAGAGAGAGAGAGAGAGACTATTACATGCACTCCTTTTAAAGCCCTCAGAACCATACCCTGACCACCATTATTAATCCATTCATTATGGCATGGTCTTACAATCTAATCACCTCTTCAAGGCCCCATCTTTCAATGACCATAATAGGATTTCCCACCCTCAACATTTGCAGTAGGGGCCGAGTTTCCAAAACCCAGAACTTTGGGGGACACAATTTAAGTTTCAATGAGTTTAGGGGGACAGTCAATCCACAGTAGACAGGTAAACATTCAGATTCCACTCATCATACACCAATTGTGTGACTCTGGGCCAGTTACTTAACATGAGTCCCAGCTTTATCATATGTAAATGGAAGTAATAAATATGCCTACTTTATAGAGTTGTAAATACTAAATAAGATATTATATAAAAATGTTTAACACAGTGTCTGGTATATAGTATGTACCCCATACATTTTATTTATTTATTTATTTAATTATTTAGTAGTAGTAGCATCAGCATTTGCTAAAGTCATAATTATACAACTTTGAACTGCAAGGAGACTTATATATTATTTAGCCCAAACCCATTATTTCACAGATGGGAAGGTGAAGCAAAGAGAAGTGACTTGCCCAAAGTCACACAGTTTGTCATTTGATAAAATGATCTCTGGAGTCCAGGTATTCAGACTCTGTGGTCTACTGACTTTCCCCTGCTCCATACCACACACACAGTAGACTCAGGGGACAGGAAACTCAGTTCTAGATTCTGTGAAAATCTGCGTGCTGCGTAATTGGGGTTAGTCCTTTCTACTCTACAGATCTCAGTTTCCTCACCCATAAAGTGGGGACATGACAATATTTCTAAAGACTTTCCTGGGTTCAGTGTTTTATGTTTTAAATAGGTAGTATAGGCTAATGTGAAGGGAATTTTGTGTTTGAATTGTTTTTCTCAAGCAGGCACTTCCATTCCTTCGCCTACGGTGACAAAAAAAAAAAAGCTTTTGTTTCTTGTTCTATTTTAAAAAGGGAATCTATCATTCACTTCTAATCTTGTTTGTTTGCAGCCGTGTTGAGTTAAATAGCACACTAGGCTTAAGGCATGCCAACCACCTTCCCAGGAAAGCAGCATGAAAGTTGCTACTTTGTTTTCCTTATCTCCTTTTCAGGTGCTGATAACATAGCCTGCCACCGCCTGTCCCTGTCCCTGTCCCTGTCATCAGCTTAGGGATTTGCAGAGACCGCACTGTTCTTTGTGTTCCTGGGATCCTCGCCACCAACTTACAGATAATTACTTATTCAGTTCTTCCCAAGTCGATGGAGAGCTGGCTCTACTTGCCTGCCTAATGAATGCTTGTGTTCACCGACGAAAGAGAAGCAATATTCTGATAGATATGTCAATTAATGCACCTGCCTCCCAACTTTCTCTGGCTGCAGTGAGAAATTTTTCCCTCTCTCTTGCAGTGTTCACTTTGCAAGGTTTTCTTTGTTGTCACTTTGATTGGATAGGTAGCTCATCAGAGACGTGTCTTCCTTCCAGAATGTACCCAGCACCCACTCTGTGCCCAGTGCTCTGCTAAGATTTGGGGCTTGCCCTCGAATAACTCATAGTCCAGGGGTGGGGAATAATGGGATAATCTTGGGCTTAGGTCAATATTTTAATGAATATAATTTAAGTACTAAAAGAATATGGTATAAGGGATAGATGGTCTTTGCCTGGGACTCAGAAGAGCCTGCCTGGAAGTGGTAGAATTTACAACTTCAAAAGACAAGCAGAAGGGAAGTGAGCAGAAAGGACAGACCACACAACTAATTCCTTTGAAAAACTATATAAACATACTAATTGAATCTTAACTTAGCACAGTGCACTATGCTAATTAGATGTTAGAGGGTTTATTTTAGAGCGAGAGAAGATAAACCTGCCGGTCAAAGACAGCATCCTTCCTGGGTGAAGAGCTGTTGCACATTTCAGATTGGGAAACTGAGGCAGTCCAGAAAAACTGGTTTATGTAAGGTATGTAAAGAATGCAAGCGGAGTACCCTGCCTTTCCAAGACACTAAGGGTTTTCAACTTCAGCACTATTGACATTTTTGATCAGATAATTCTTTGTTGTGGGGGCTGTCTTATGTATATGGTAGGATGTTCAGCAGCACCCCTGGCCTTTACCCACTAGGTACCAGTACACCCACTCCCCAATTGTGACAACTGAAAATCTCTCCACATATTGCCAAATGTCCCTGGAGAGAAAATCACCCCTGGTTGAGAACCACTTTGAGATGCAGCTTGATATGTTAGAAAGATCATAAAACTGGGATCAGGAGAACAAGACTTGCCACTTTATAGCTTTTGAAAAGTTACTTCTGATTTTAGGCTTCAACTCCTTCATTTTATAAAGAAAGGAGTTGTACTAGATTCATTCACTCATTCATTCATTCACTCAACAATTTTTTCTTAAGTTCCTACTGTGTGCCAGGCACTCTTCTACCTGCCGGGGATGTGGCAGTGAACAAAGGAAGCAAGGTCCCTGACCTCAAGATGCTTCCATTCTCATTGTGGGAGATGGACAATAAATAAGCAGACAATAAATAAGTATTACAAATGTAATAGCATTGTAAGCAGTGAAAAGTTTTATGAAGAAAATAAAACAGGGCAATCTTACGGAAAGCATCTGAGGGTAAGGAGTTACTCTCTGAGGAATTACTCTGAGATGACATTTGAGTTAAAACTTAAGCCATCCATGTGAAGCTCAGAAAAAAGAATGATCCAGGCAGAGATTACAGGAAATGCAAAGGCACTGCAATGGGAATGAGCCTGGCCTGTCTAGAGGGGCTGAATAATGAGGAGACTACTAGAAGATGAGGTCTGAGGGGGAAACAAGGGTCAGCTCCTATGGGGTTGTGTACAACATGTAAAGGAGTTTAAATTTTATTTTAATTGCAATGTATGCCACTGGAGGGTTTAAGGCAGAAGAGTGATACAATCTAATTTGTTTTTACAAGGATCATCCTGGTTGCTTTGGAGACAATGGATTTTAAGAGGGCAAGAATGGTAGCAGGAAACCAAGGGGCCAGGTGGTTGCAGTAGGCCAGGAGAGACATGGCGATGGTTTAGCCTAGACGTGTGGTAATGGAGGTCAAAAGGAGTGGATAAAGTTAGGATAGCTTTTGGAGGGAGAGCCAGCTGGATTTGCTGATGAACTCGATGTGAGAGATAAGGGAGAGAGAGGAATCAAGAATGATGCCTAGGCTTTGGGGTCAAAGAACTGGATGGATTGTTTTGCTATGTATTATTGGAGAAAAGCAGATTTAGGGGTAAAAGGCAATAGTTTAAGATGAGTCTAAAGCAATTTCCAGCTACAAAATTCAGTTTTATAATAGGATTCAGTACTGTGTTTGTTTTGCTTAATTCAGAGACCTCAGTCCGCCCCTTCCCACTTCCACAAAACCCATACACCACAGATGCACGCACAAAAAGCTATAACAAAAACAAATGCATGAGGCAATTTAATAGCAGGAAATTAGTGTGGTTTCCAAACTATTTCATGCATGCAGAGACAGTCTTGTGTCTGACAGGCAATCAGGGACTTTGGAAAATCGTGTTAGATGAGATCTCATCAATGGGAGGTTTTGCTATCAAGAAATCTAATGAGGCTTAAAGAAAACTGATAATTCATTAGCATTCTTGAACATGCCCCCACTTTGCTGTGTGGTAATTATTGAGTAGCTACAGACCAGCTCAGAAATATAGTGACAAGACAGACTGCTCCATCCATCAAATCCCAACAGCTATAATCAGCTAATGAATGCTACATGAATCAAACAGTGGAAAATAATAATATCTTTACTTCCCCCAAGCCTCTCAGCAAGGTTTCCAGAGCCTACAGTGAATAGATTTACTGGAAAGCCTGACTTCCTCTAGGGTAAAGGCCACAGTTGTCTAACAGCTCCGGGACAATGTTACTCCTTAGACTCAAGGCAGCAAAGGTGGGAGGTAGACAGTCCTTTAGTTGAGGAGAGAGTAATCCTTTAGCTTAATCCTAGTAGGAAAGTAAGAAATTGAGAGCAGTCACGGTGGCTCTTACATGAGGCTTTGTCTTTTTATGATGCCAAGATAAGAATGGACTTTTCTGTAGGGATGGCAAAAAGGAGCCATCTCTAGAAGCCTTAGGTCCCTTCCATCCAGCACTGGATAGAGCAGCCACATGGGGTGGTGGCAAGCCCACTGTCTGTCACTCAGAAGATGGGAGCAAGTACCAGCTCAAATTCTTCTGATGTAATTGTAGACAAACGACTTCCACTGTCTGAAGTTTTAATTTTGCAACGGTAATGTGGGGATACTAAAATATATTCTATATCTCTAAGTTGTCATCGTGACCATGAAACTGCATAGGATTTAAAAATATTCAAGTTGTAGAAAATGTGAGAAGTTTTTAGAAGGGTTACTTTTTAAATCAGAACAATCTTTAAAAGGATGTATCACTGATTCACAGCAAACCCTTGATACAAAAAATTCTCATGTGTATCCTCCCAATTTATTTTCTTCCTTATCAACTGAGCATGAAATCCCCAAATTTACATCATCCTGGAAAATGTACAGATCTTGGATTTAGGAACTACATTTTCATCACCTTGGATAAGTCCTTATTACTTACTAAGGGCAATGTATTGACCTGGTACTGCCATCTCTGCTTTGGCAGAGGTGAGTCTCAGAGTACCTGACAGGTCACTCAGTTGAGGGTGATGGAAAGAGGCTCAGATGTCGACTCAGAAGAAAGGCACCTAACAGAGATTAACCACATGCCCTTCTATGATGCTTCAGCTGCAGTATAGGTTGACAGAAGCCTTCAAAACATGAGCTGCAGTCCCTGCCCTCCTGACCATGTTCTGATGTGGGCATTGGTCCCCCTCCCCTTCATTCTTGAGTCAAGCCTGTAGAACTGGCACATCTACCAGGAGAGGTCTTAGGCATGGTAGTCACTATGCCTACGTGGACTCTGGCCCAGCATGCTTCCTCACCCAAGCTACAGTCTTTACCTGCTTCCTGCTATGCTTGCCCACCCAGTAGAAGTAGATTTTCATGCCTCAATTTCCTGCAGAGTCTGTAGTGTTTCTAAATACTAGCCATTTTGACGAGGCCTAGTCAAAAACGCCTGTGTCTTGCCACTCCCCTCTTCTTGGGTCACCAGGTCCTTTTTCTCATACTCACCCCCCAGTTAGTCCTGAGGTCCTGCTCACATCAAGCTATTCATCTGGGCTGTGTCACTATGTTGCTGCACTTACCTGAGTCCACACCACCATCACCTGGGCACTCCTGCCTCATGCCCCACCAGTCAGACTGGAACTTTGTTCTGGCCCTACCAGCTCCTGTCTGTTGAGTTCTCCATTCCTCTGGGCCATGCAGTGTGAACTGATGGCCACTGCGCCCAGAGGCAGCTTGCAAGTCCTGTGCCCCCTCCATCTCTAGCTTCACACAGGGCCTTCATGTGGGATCTCAAAAGATCTTACTCAATATCTGGCTTTGGGAGAGTCATTGTGACTCTTTCACAACTTTTTCTGGAACTCTAATCTAAGAATTGCCTTGCAAACAAATCATTCTCATTGCTTTAAAGATTCGCCTCTTCTGTGATGAAGATGAAGTGTCTTGGCTTTCTCTGCCCACATCTCCCTTTTGTACTTCTCTCATAAGCCCAGGAGAACCTGAATCTGAAGAGCAATTCAGTGCATTATCAATTCCGAGACATCCTGTCATCATTGCTCAACAAGCTTGTATTGTACTTACAGTAGTTAGTGAAATGCTAATTTGATCTTGGTCAATCCTTTTTTCGGAATGAACTGAGCAACTCCAGTGAGTTTAACACTGTTACTTGTATTCTTCAAAGCACTAGATAATAACAAAGGCATAGGCTGAAGTTGCAAAGAACTTTCGTGCTATCTGCATTAATGCCTTTGAGATAAGGGGCTTTCCTGCAGAGCATTCAACTGGAAAATGTACCCCGTGAGTGTAGCAGCAAAGACTGCTTCAATCTTCACGGGCAGCCAGAGGTACTGCAATTCAGATTTCAGATATTCCTTCTTTTGTGTGGATGCGACAATTCAAGAAAACCCATCAACCATTTAGCTTGGTGCAGTTATGTTTTTCTAACTGTTGCATGGGGTGATTATAGCAGTTCAGTGTCCTGTGACTGAGTCACCACGCAACTCTCACTCTCTCTCGGCCTCAGTCCACTCATATGTAAAATGAAGGCGTTTGGCAATATGACCTCTCAAGTTCTTCTCACTCTAAGATTTTTTGTTGTCATTGTTCCATTGGCCTGGCCACTGAGCATCCTCAAAAATTCAGCTTAACTCCAAACCAGAGTAAGTCTGTAAGTTAGATGCAGATATGCCATCAGATTACTCTTGGCTACATGTCTCCCACATTCTAAACTCCTTATTCATTCCTATAAATTATTGGGCTCCTAACACATATAAGGCACTAAGTTTGTTGTAGTGATTAGAAAGTTACTGTGGAACTGAATATAATTTTTATCAGGAGTCTGTTGCTTTGGGCCTTTGAGATTGAGCCAGCTTCCTCCTTTGTAGGAAAACTTCCAACTTGAAGACAGTGTTCCTGGCTCTCCAGAGAAAGCCAGAAGGAGCAGAAGGGAAGAAAAACAAACTCCATCCTGAACTCTGGCCTACACTATTGGATTTATATATTTCCAGAACTGAAAGAGACTTTAGAAGTCCTAGGGCTCATCATACCCCTCATTTTATGGTAAGGAAATTGAGGTTCAGAAAGGAGAGTGAAGTGGTTAGAAGGCAGCCCTGGGCTTGAGAACTGGCTCCGTCGTATGTTAGCTGTATTACAGAGCTTCGTGAAGATGGATAAGGAAATGGAAATAAGCATAAAGTAGAGTGCCTAGCAGATCTCAAAACACTAAATAAAGGTCAAATATATTTATTGCAGTGCTTTGGGAACAAACCTCTGCTTCCTGCTCTTTTTTATTGCATGGTGGGAGATATTGTTATTTGGATCCAGAAAAAAAAGCTAAGAGAAAAATGTCAGTGTCTTGAGTGTCATGGATGGCTGATTTTTGAGATGAAACACCTAAAAACATAAAGTGAGACCAATGGCTGGAATTTGATATAAATAAGCAGTCTGAGCATGAAGACTGCTTGCTGACAAATGACTTGTAATTGCAGAAGTTGCTGGAGAAGACATCAGGATAATCTTATAAAAACGGTTGCAAAGGACGTGATAAATGGAGCATAGGTGTGCAGGGTGTGGAGACAGATGGTGGCCCTGGCATGTGACTTTGGGAAGGAGAGAGGTAAGGGAGGTGTCTGAGACAGGCAGGCAATAATGGGGACATGGGTCAGCAGGTCTCGGGATCTTAAGTGTAGAATTGGAGAAAGGATTAAAGAGAAGGCAGGACTTCAGTCCTAAAGGAGCTCAAGACCTCAAGGGCTTGTTCAGAAGAGCCATTGGGAAAATGCCCAATTATGGTTGACTGAATAGTGGCTCCCTTCCACAGAAAAACTCGTCCTTCAAGTCCAAGCACTGGAGAAACACACTTGACACCTACCCAAGTAGCCTGAACAATGCAATGAGACTTGATCTCAGATGAGCGTTCATACATTACAGCCAGATTCCCTTCTCTTTCATCCCAAATAGACAGAAATCAGTGTACCTTCCAGAGGGCCTAAGCAGGGCTGAACTTACTGGACTAATGACATAAGATGGGAACTGGCCAGAAGCTTAAGGCAGAAGACACCCATTTGTAGAGCACAGACCTCAGAAAGACCACAGACAGCCTGCCTCTATGCGAAGTGCCGTGTACTGCTGACACAGGAAGCCCAAAACCCAGCCCCCCTGTCCCCCTGCAGTGACAGGATTGATCTCTGTGTCAGATATGGGACTATGTCCATAAGGGACTAGTGAGAATAGGGTGCAGGGTGGGGGTGGGGGGTGAAGGGAGAGGCAAGGATAGCAACTGCCAGGATTAGAGAAGTGCAGGCGCCAGGCAGCCGTACGCTTGTTCAGACTCGGTTTCTTCACAGTACTTTGCAACAAGCGCAATCTATGATGACTGTATGTTTGTCTGGTCCTATGGACTACAAGATATTTATGGCAGGGGTTTTGAAAGGCAGTGGTTAATAGTATCTGCTCTGGAGCTATATAGCATGGATTCAAATTCCAGCTCTAATAGTCACTAGCTGTATGACCTCAGGAAAGTTTCTTAACTTTTCTATGTCTGTTTTCTCTTCTGTGAAATGGGAATAACAATATTCCTGTTATTGTTGGAGTGAGGATTAAATTATTTAATAAAGCAATTAGAACTGTGCCTAGCATAAAGTGAATGTTGCTTAAATGTTTGCTGAAGAAATAGAAGTTTACCTCTGTGCCCAGCTCTTGGCATGGTGCTCATTTTCAGTGTTTGGTAAATGATTATCAAAGTCAAAACTTAAATAAGAAGATTGGGCACATTTGCTGAGTGGCAGTTGGAAACCCAAGTCTTGGCCCACACTCTGTGACCTCACCTTGACCCAAGACACCAGCACCAAAGGGCTGAGTTGGGTGGATGGTCCCAGCGCTCAGCCCTGGATGTTGCAGAGCTGTCACCATGCATTAAGAGGACATGCACATGTTTCAGGTCGTGCATCCATGTGAATTATTTCATCCCATCAGACTGCCATGGGATGACAATGGCTGCAGGTCTCTCAGCTCCTGCCCACTCGCCTTCTTTTCCTTATCAGACTCTGAGTGCAGGTGCAGGTAGGATTATGAGGCCCTGCAAGGAAACAATCTGCAGTGCGCAGCCTCTTGAGCATACAATGGGTTCACGATGAAGAGGTGTAAATCTGGAAAGTGACGGGAATGGATGCCAGTAAAGACTGAAGCACAAAGCAAAAGGAAGCCTCACCCCTAATCCCACTGCTACTCAGAGCAAGTCTTCACCTTGGTTAAAAGGACTTTGCCCTCTGAGCCACCCCACCCCTTGGGTTCTCCCTCCACTCCACTCCCCACCCCTACTTTTCCCCTTGCTTCCCAACATCTACCACCCACCAGCACCAAGAGGCATGGCTCCACTGACAGTGACTTAGCTTCTCCTGGAGACAGCCACAGCTACCCCCTGTGCCAAAGGGGGCTAGTGACACTCACTTTCATGGGGCTCTGGTGAGGATAAAGAGGGATTGTATGTGACAAAGTATTTTAGAGTGTTTAGTGTTGTACAAATGCAGTACAAACCATTTAAAATTGGACCATTTATATAGCCAGTGGTTCACTTTTTTCATAATTAACACCCCCCCACACACATACATTATGAGTTATTTCAGTGGGTTTATAGATAGCTCATAAATTTTAATTGCATTCTGAATCAGAATATATAACTCTTTATGTCAGATGAGTCAACAGAAAGCATTTCCAGTGGTGTCTTATACTAGGAAACACTACGTAAGTGAAGACTAATATATGAGCATATGTGGAAATGATGGGGGATGGAAAGGTTCTGGCTCCCAAACAAGACTCTAGACCTGATTCTGCCTTTCTGTTTCCTCGTTTTAAAATGCTGATATTTACAGCTACTTTGTCTGCTTCACGTATGGGGTAATGTTGAGAGTCAAAGCAGAGAAATTAATGGGTGAAAGTGCTTTATAAACTGTAGCATAATTTTATACATTTTAGAAATAATTAATGGTATGTATCTGTCTAAGTTGATAGGCCCCTCTATTCATTTCTTTTCAAATATTTCTATTTCTCATTCCCCTTTTCTTTTCTTTCTTTTTTTTCCCCCTTTGGCAATCAAAACAAAATATCAGTCAGGATGAGTAGACCATTTCTAGACAGGCTTTATAATATTTACTATAAAATTCACCATATAATTATGAGGGCTTGGAAACAGTACACACACACACACACACACACTTTTGAAACTCTGATACTTACTGTCTGACAAAAGTCAAATACTTAACCTGAGAAAGAGCAAAACAATGAAATCTTTGCCCTGGAGTGTTTATTCTGATCTGCAGTGTAATTGGACTTTATCAGCTGAGTTGGAAATAAAAGTCAGCCTTTAATAGGATTAGAAAGATTACCTAAGATTCTGCTCAATAACCCAAATGTTGAAATCTGTGTTGGTTTTTTAGACACGGAACCAGCCGTGACCTTTAGCTGTCCACCAGAATGGCTTCCAGGAGGTTTTCTACTCAAAGTGGAGTCAGATTGTATTCAGCACAGCAGTTTGCACCTATCCTGGTTTCTTTTTCTAAGAGAAATGAATATGATTCAAGGTTAAGGATTTAAAGTTGGATGATAAAAGCATGACTGTGATCACAGGGATGTTGGCATGGGCCAAGCCTTAAGGTACAGCATGATATTGGGCTGGACAATAGAACACCCAGGTCTCATCTCATTTCGACCATTACTTACCTGCATGAACTCAGAAAAGTCATGTGTACTCTCTGAGCCTTGGTTCCTTCATCTGTGAAATGGAAATAATAGTATCAGCCCCAACTGCTTCAGGTTTGCTATGAGTGTCAAATGAGACCCAAGCCCTGCAGACAAATCCAAAGGTCTATGAAAACACCCATGTTTGCTAATAATGTGATTGCTTTGAAAAACTATCCTGCTTGGGGAGGGAATAGTCAGTACGCATAATTCAGTTGTCAGAGAAATTGAGGACAATCACTGATCGGTTTTAGTCTAGTCTGATCAG
>NW_007726194.1:56066-57695 GCF_000696425.1 Galeopterus variegatus | reverse complement strand
TTTTTCCATGCATTTCATTCACTGAGGGTAGCTACAAAGTAGAAGATATCTGATGACACAATTATGAACAGTAAGGAAAATTTCATGAACCGTGAAAGATACAGTACTCATGGTCCCTGGATGGATCCCACGGAGGCACTTTCCTGGCTCTGCCTAGATTAGAAAAGGGAACATGCTGTTGCTGTTCAGGCTTTATCCTGAGTTGGATTTGGGTGCAATGCTACCAGGTATGCTGGAATTCTGGATGAATCCCTCCCAGACTGGTTTTCTTTCCTCTGAGTCAGATGCCCAGACCATTACCTCAGGTAAAGCCAATGAGATGCTGCTTTCCTGCAGGAACCACAAAGATTCCTTCCCTCAAGGCACCTCCTCCCTGACACTGCTTTTACTCCTCCAGGTCTGAGTGCTGTACTGAGTGTATGAGTGTGGAGTGTACTGATGTCAGGCAGCTCACAACCGAGGAGGGACAAGCCTGTGGCCAAGTGCAGCCTTCTGGCTGCAGTGACCATCTATACAGGCGTGATGGGATCGTAGGCAGGATAGGCAGGCGGTGAGTCTGTTGAATAATAAACTGCCATCCCTTTTTCTCCCTTTCAGCCAGTCTTGAATGCCCTTCTCAATACGTCTTCCCACCTCCCCACCTCAGCCCCAAGACAATTCCCAAGAAGAGAAGCTAGCATAATGAATGGTACTCGCTTCTGGAATCAAAAGAGCTGTGTTTGCATCCTGACTCTGTAACCATGGACAATTCCCCCCAGTTCTCTAAGTCTCAGATTCCTCATCCACAAAATGTCAATTGTAAAGATTAAATATGAACAAATAGCAAAAACCCCTGGCCCGTGATAAAAACTCAGTAAAGCTTAAAACAACAATAATAAAGCAATCCTCTAGAATCCCATCATCAGAATCTAGCAAACCTTTGCATACACAGAACTAAAGAGAGAGCTCACCCACCGTCTGTAAGAGGTGGAAGGATACCTGCATCAGCCCTTTGCAAACACGGTGATCGATGGAGCCAGTGATCAGGAAAATTGAATTCCACCGAATACACACCGCTGCCTGCCTGGCATCATCATATTTCAATCAAGCAAAATCATAAATAGTGGGAGGCATTTCTGATGAGCTATGTGTTTGGGAATATGGGATTTTGAAATGTCATTTTTTAACTCAAATTGATCAAATTTTGAATAACAGAGTCTAGAGAAACAAGTTCAATAGCATCTAAGTGGTGAATGAAAGAAAATTCAGTCTGAGCCACAAAATAGCCACAGACAATAAGGACTCCTTGGCCCTTCCTTTGACCTTAGAGAAAAAGCCTATTAAATGCTTTCTGCCTTGTTCATTCTCCAAACATTTATTAAGAGCATCCCATGTGCCAAGAAGTGGGCAAGGCACTAGGAAAACTCAGATGCATGGAGAAGCCCTGCCATGAGAAAATTCACAGTTCAGTGGGCACAAAGGATGATTAAATGGAATCAGAGATCAGGTGAGGCCATTCTGCTCCTTAGAGGTGTGATTAAACCTGGCCTTCATCCACATTCCATGACCTGTGATGTTCCAGAACCCTTGCTAGTATCCCTGTTACAGTCCTCTGCTTCCTCCTTCTTGTCTCTGTGCCTTGTGACCCGT
>NW_007726194.1:5126-55731 GCF_000696425.1 Galeopterus variegatus | reverse complement strand
GCTAGTATCCCTGTTACAGTCCTCTGCTTCCTCCTTCTTGTCTCTGTGCCTTGTGACCCGTTTCTCGCTGCAATCCCCTGGACTTGGACACTTTCCCAGTGCCCCTTCTACCTTATCAAATATTTTCTAATGATTTTATAGATTTTACTCCAGATTTTGAGGAAATCATGGTGTGGGTCATATTACAGAATGGATGACCTCCTTTCTTCTCTCTGGAGTGATCAACAATTCCTCTTTGATTTTGAGCAAAGCAATTCTGACCCGATTTTCATTCCTTTTGGTATAAAATATGAGTGCTTTTGCCCCAAGTACTCATATTTTTTACAAATAAGTGTGGTTCCCTTCCACAGCAAGTTCTGGTGGCTGCTGTGACATCTCTCCCCACCATCACCTTATTACACTATTAGATGTCATAACATGTGATGTTAGTGTTTTAGAGAAATCAAGCATGCAGGATCTGTCTGCCTACCTTGGCCTGGGATAATCAAAGGAGGCTTCACAGGGGAGGAGACATTTGTCTGAGTTCTGGCAGGATAAGTAAGCAATCACGTGGAAAAATGCTCCAGTGAGAGAAAATGGCAAAAAAGTTTGAAAGACAGTGGCATGTTTCTATCTGATCCTTCCATCCCAAAACAAAGTATAGCTATCCCAGGGCTACAGTGTCATGTTCTGCAGGTTTGGACAGAGTTCAATGCCAAATGGAGCTTGGTAAGAGGCATCAGTGTGTCAGGAAAAATGACAATAAAATCAGGAAACTTGCTGAGTGAACCCGGCTAAAAATTTTGAAAGAGAGAATTTCAAGACATAAGGCATGGGATGGGAACAAGGTGAGGGAGAAGATTTAATGGGATTTGGGGAATGTGGATCTAGAGCTGTGGTTCTCAATTTGGCTGCACATTGAAATCCTCTGGCAAGCTTCCAAAAACCCCAATGTTCAGGCACAGCCAGAGATCTTGACATTTGATTTGGGATGTGGCCTGGGCATCAGGATGGGTGAAACTCTCCAGGTGATTCTAATCTGCTGCCAAAGTCAAGAATCACTCTTCTAAGAAATACCCAAAGGTGATGCTAATAATAGTAGCAGTTTATTTTAACACCTGCCACCTCCATTCTGTTTTGGGTTGGGGAAATTAAGGAAGAGGAGTGGGAAATCTTTAGGACATAGGTCTAATCTGGACAGTTTTAAGAGCCATGAACCAGGAGAAGTCAGATTTTCAATTTAATATATAATTCTATAGCAATATTTTTCAGTTTGATCATTGAAAGACTTCATTAGAATCATCTGGGCATGCTCACTAAAATGTGTATTTCAGAGCCACACCTAGGACTGTCTTTTTATATTTTTTAATTTTATTGGTTATGAATATTCATGCGGTACAAAGCTGATTGTCACCACTCGTGCCTAAGATGTGATGGCCAGATCCATACTGGCAGCATGCCCGTTACCACAAATTGTGCTTATACCCATGTCCCACAACCAATTATCCCTGACCACCCTCCCCATACCCCTTCCCCCACTCCACTTTGTGTCCCTAGGTATGCTCTCTCCTTCTGCAAGTCCAGCACACCACTGTGCTCTTTTTTTCCTTCCTCTTTCTCTCTAAGCTCCCACTTATGAGTGAAGACATGTTGTATTTATCCCTCTGTGCTTTGCTTATTTCACTTAACATATGTTTCTCCAGGTTCATCCACATTGTTGCAAATGGGAGAATTTCATTCTTTTTATGGCTGAGTAGTATTCCATGGTGTACATATACCACATTTTCTTTATCCAATCATCCATCGATGGACATTTAGGTTGGTTCCATATCTTGGCTATTGTAAACAGAGCTGTGATGAATGTGAGAGTGCAGCTATCCCTTTGACATGATGTTTTCCATTCCTCTGGGTATAAACCCAGTAGTGGTATTGCTGGATCATATGGAAGATCTATCGGTAGCTGTTTGTGAAACCTCCATACCGTTTTCCATAGTGACTGTACTAATTTACAGTCCCAACAACAGTGTAGGAGCATTCCCTTCTCTCCACATCTTCTCCAGCATTTGTTATTCTCTGTCTTTTTTATTGTAGCCAGTCTAACTGGGGTGCACACCTCAGACTCTCTTGAAGTGGAATTGGACTAAGAATCCATATTTTTAACAAACCCCATGTGTGATACTTACACATATTAGAGTTTAAAAATCACTGTTCTGTAGCAGAACATTGTTGTGTTTCACATTGTGAAGGATAACAAATGACAGCAGCAAGAGTGAGTAATGCCACTTTTAACTGGGCATTTACTATGTCCAAATGCCGTATGCAGAGATTATTTCATTTTATCCTGAGATGAACACTTTGAAGTAGGTATTGTTATCTTTGCTTTACAGATGAGAAAAATGAGGGTCAGAAAATTAAATAACGTATCCAGAATTGTGGACCTAGTGAGTGGCAAAACCAGCCTTTAAACCACTGTCTTACTACAAGGACACTATATTCTATGCATGGTCATGTGAAATAAGACTCCAGCAAGCGACTTGACCCCAAGGCACAGGTGAGCTTTCTGATTGCTGAACACATGGATGTTCCTGGAGGGTGATGCATCCTGATTCCACTTCTGTAGATACTGTCTGTAATGGCCCCCTCTGTCCATACCAGTATATAAGACATGTTTACATCTACTTTCTGGTGTGGTTTGGGCAAAAAAGACACTTACTGAGTGCCTGCTAAGAAAGTACAGGGAGGCAGAGGCTTCCAAGTCACTTGGATTTTCTGAAAAGACCCATCTCTCTCCCCAGGTAAGGAAAGCCAGAGGTCTGTTTTCAATGCAGGGCAACAGATTTTTTCATAAGCAGATGTAGCAACCCAAGACCCACCAGCAGATGCTATGAAATCCTGGCTCGAGAGCCCATCCCTGGGTGCTGGCTGCAGAGTCCGCTGGTGTGGTGGCATTGGCCCAATGGTGGGCATCCTGCCTTGATGAGCAATCAAAGCCCACCTTGGCCCCACTTTCTGATCTCTGTCTCTGGCCCTTCATGGAAAGTCGACTTTACCCTCTACCCCTCTGTTTAGGCCCTTGATATGCTTTTTCCATTTACCTCTGTCTTGCCCTTTCTCCAAGGACAGGGATTCCATATTTTATGCTCAGAATTTTCCCAGGTTCTCTGCCCATCCGCTATGACCCTGCCACTAATAATTGCCTAGATGGTGCCTTTTACCCTGGCCCCAGACTTGTAGTCAGAAGATCAATTTTTGTCTTGGTTCTGTAGTGTGGACTTGAACAAGCCACTCGCTCATCTGAGCACTTACTCAGAAATCAGAATATAATTCACTATCTTCTGCAGATATAATTCTTTGCCCACTTTCCTAAACTTTCTTGTATAAGCTGAAGTGGGGTTTACCCCACTCCTGCATCCTGAATCTGTCCACATCATTAGCAATGTCTTGTATCCAAGCCCCTGTTGGAGGAGGGAATGTTCTTCCTCCTCCCACAAACTTATTCAAGCTGCATCGGATCAACAACTCCTGCCTTAATGGGGCTGGTGGGGAGCGTTCTGTATCCAGCAACTCCCACCTCCAAAACAGGAGGATTTACCAATTGTCCAGAACCAGGACAGTCAATGAGCCCAGTTTGCTGTGGGCTGGCTTACTATACCTTGTCCATGCAGCAGCCATGAGCTGTGTTCTCTCTTGCTTTTTTGCCTAAAACTCAGGCAAGCCTGGCCTCAGGCCAAATTGGCCAGATTTGTTTGTCTTCAGCTTCCACTCAAACCTGATTGTGTAGAGGAGTTCAAGGTCCCCTGGGCCCGATTCTCTATTTCCCTTCAGGGGTATTTCTGAATGTACGAGTCCCAAGATAGAGATTTGATGCTTAGGAAGGCAGTTAATAGGTCTAAGTCACATTCTCCAAATCAGCTCTTACCAGATAGCTCTTCATCAGAGATGACCAGGCCCTGACAATTTTGTTCCTGCTGCAGTTTACGGTGTCGGGCAACCTAAGAACCCTGCGATGAACACTGGAGCCAGGCATTCCTGGGTCATGGGTCAAACTATCATCATTATGCAGCCAAAGCTCCCTTCTTTACTTCTAACCACGTCCACGTGTTCTCACCCACCAAGCCCCCAAGTCCCATTCTGATGGCAGACTCTAGATGTTTCTTTATCTTCCCCATCTCCAGCTTCCCAGCCAGAGCCCAGCACATAGCAGGGGCTCAATGCTACTTGATGAGTTAAATGATGCCTGAACCCACCCACAACTCTGGTGAACACCACGTACACATGCGCGCACACACACACACACACCATCAAAGGACAAAACAAAAAAATTGATGCTAAGGAAATTTGTTACACATGCTGTCATTTCTTAACTGGCTGATTTTGAATGATTAAAATCATGAGGAGTCCAAAAGAGGAAGAATTCGTCATATTTGACAATGGCACATTTTAACCAATTTTAAAAACTGCTTCCGCATCAGCAACATGGTCAATTTACATGTACTTAGGTAATGAGGAAGAAACGTCGCAGACACTGAACGTGAGGAGAATAAGGAGGCGAGAGGAGGGGCCCTCCCGGAAGGAGGAGAAAGAAATGAGAGGAAAGGGGAGAAGCAAAATAATTTAAGTTAATGAGGAAGAGAGGGAGTAATCAAAGAGAAGACAACAGAGCATATAAATGTTCTCCTCATTCAAATTTAGAATGTTGGAGCAGCAGAGGAATTTCAGGTTCCTATTGGGTGGAAGAAACTAAGGCGAAAGGGAAATGCATCAACATATCATCCAAGGCCACTCGAGGTGCCAGGGCTAGACCACAGGTCTCATGGTGACACAGTGTAGGCGCTTTCTCCAAGTCAGGACAGTCTCGTGGTACATTGTAGCTTTCTTTCTTTTCAGTGTGATCCCTCCCACCCCCACCCCCACCCCCGCTTAGCAGGTGCGTGCACAGTAATTGCTCATGGAATGGAAAATACAGTACAACATGCTGACACAGTCTGAAACCATTTGTACTGTTGCTGGGTTATTAGTTTTTATTCTTCAAGGTGAAGAGTATTAAAACATGTTTAAAATCCCTCCACAGTGCCTTTCTACATTTTGTCTTACCAGGCACCCCCATCCCTATCCATGTCACCACCTTCCTGATCTTCCAAAGCCCCTTATTTATTTCTCCTTTTATATCTTGTTATCTTGTGTGTAGTATCCCCCCCACACACTTTTTTTTGTCTGTCTTGTTTTCCTTACTAGATTGTAAATCCTTTGAGATCAGAAATCCCATCTAGTTGTCTATCACATGGGATCAATTACAATGAATTAGGAGACCAGGCTGAGATCCAGATTTGACCCTGTTAAACCAGATTCTTCATCTGTAAATGCTGATAAGTAGTTCCTGTACTCTCCACTTCAGAGAGTGTTTATGAGATCCACTTACAAACTGTGAACCGTTCCAACGGTTCAGTTTAATGTTACATAGATGGGAAGAGTGTGGCTGCCCGTGGCTGAGTGTTAGCGCCTGTTTTCCTTGCAGCACTTAGCATCTAGCCCTGCTATTAGCTTCCTGAAGGTAACCACCCAGAAGATACATGTTTGTTGAATGAACAACAGAGCAATCACATTAGCATCTTCCATTTTAAACTTGACTCTTCTTCCAAAATTAACAGAACTTTCTATTTTCTAGAGCTTCAGTGATGAATCCCAAAATTTCATTTTGCATTTATTGTTTTAGTCCTCAAAACTTCTGAATCCTTTTTGAGTCACTCCATTCTCTTCACACAATTTTTGGACAAAAATCCCAGGTCAAACCCCTCCAGAGACCCTCGGCCTATCTGCAAGGCAAAGGCATAAACATGTGTATATGTATGTGTGTATGTGTGTGTGTGTCTGTATATGTATATATATGTCAAGCACTTTACATGAACTATCTGATTGGAGCTTTACCATAATTCTGTGAGAAAAAGCACTATTACTAACTCCATTAAAGATGAAAAAATTGAGGTGCAGAACTTTAAAAATTTGCCCAAGTTGCTTTCCTCTATCCATGTGGCAATTTATAAATCATGGGGAATATAAATGCTACCTTCTGTCCCACGGCCCCCGACAACTGTGACATATCCTCTGGGGTCATTGATCTGGCTAATTAGAAAGGCTCAGAATCGTGGAATCATATTTTTTATGCCTCCTCTCAAGGCTGATTTGCAATCACAAGGGTTGTGGAATCTCATCATTTAATGTCTTCCCAGCTTGACTTGGTGGAAGCGACAACATCCTCACTCCCAGCCTTCATGGAAAATCTAGACAAATTTCCATGTTGAGACCTTTGAAGTACTCTTAGTCAAACAGGACTAGAAAAACTCTGTTAACCAGCAGTATTAGTTTCCTGTTGCTGCTTTAACAAATTACCACAAACAACCTATACTTATTCTCTTACATTTCTGGAGGTCAGAAATCTAAAATCAAGGGGTGGCAGGACTGTGTCCATCTGGAGGCTATAGGGGACAATCTATTTCCTTGCCTCTTCCAGCTTCTAGAGCTGCATTTCCTGCATTCCTTGGCTTGTGATCCCTTCCTTTGTTTCCAAAGAGCATTAGCTTAACATTTGCTTCCATTCTCAAATCACCTTCTCCTCTCTGTGGTCAAATCTTCCCCTGCTTTCCTCTTGAAGGACACTTATAATTACATTTAGGGCCCACTTGGAGAATCCAGGATAATCTCCCCATCTTGGGGTCCTTAATTTAAACACATCTGCAAAGTTCCTTAAAGTAATGTTCACATATTGCAAGGATTAGGTTCTGAATATCTTTTTTTTTTTCCTTTTTTTTTGAGACCAGCCACACCGCGCTCAGCCAGTGAACGCTGTGAGTGCACCAGTCATCCCTATATAGGATCCGAACCCGCGGCGGGAGACCAGCCCAGTGAGATTACAAGGAGTTTTGTTTCTGCTGGGATTCTGTGTTGAAAACAAAGCCTTCCATGTAGCCCTACTATGCAGGGGTTTAGAGTAAAAGGAGCATATCACCATTACATTATAAGAATTCCTACACCTCAAAATTTACATAAAAATGTTCCTGGGGTCATGATATTTCTGGGACACGAAGCAAAAACAATTGCCAAGCTTCTCTGGGGGGCATATTTCCTCAATCCAGACCACATCCAATTTCTACCCATCCCCAAATTGTCAATAACAATGTGCTCACACTCAGAAATTAGAGAACACACAAGAAAAAAACGAGAGTATATAAACACAACAAACAGGAGCGTTTGCATGTCAAAAACTTGGGATAAAGCCTTCAAAAGGAGACTATAGAATAAATGCCTAAAATAATTTAAGATATGAAATTAACAAACTATAAGAAAAATAATACTCCACCATAAAAAGTATAGGCAGATTTGAGAAAGAATCAGTGGTATTTTCAGAAATGAAAAGACAAAATAATTGAAATTGAAAACTTACCAGACAGTTTAGAGAGCAGACTAAAAGTATAGGCAGATTTGAGAAAGAATCAGTGGTATTTTCAGAAATGAAAAGACAAAATAATCGAAATTGAAAACTTACCAGACAGTTTAGAGAGCAGACTCGACAAAGTTACAAAGAGAATTAGTGCATGGAACACAGATTTTGTGGACATTAGAATGCAGAAAGCATTCTTTTAATAAGAGTTCAAAGGGTAAGAAGAGAAAATGGGAACAAAGTCAATATTCAATGAGATAATGGCTCTCAGTTTTCCATAATGAAAGAAAGACATGAACCCTCAGATTGGGGATTCTCAACACATCCAGAGCAGCAGAAAGGAAAATAAATTCACACCTAGATACTTTGCAATGAAAGTGAAAACACTAAACCAAGGAGAAAATCTTAAAAGTTATCAGAGAGAAAAAAGAAACTATCTACAGGTAAACATAAATTGAATAACAACAGATTTCTTAGTAGAAAACCTGAAAACAATAGGATATTATCATCAGTGCGCTAGAGCAGTGGTATACAAGAAACAATGACAAGAAAAAATATAAATAATGTGTCTAAATCCAAATAAGCGCAAACTATGAAACAAATAATAATGAATTAGGATGTTTAAGAGGTAAAACCAAATTGTTGACAATCCCAATTATATTGGATTTAGGATGAAGGTCATTGGATTATTGGTGGTTTTGCTTATGGGGACAGTAGAGATTCTGATTAAATGAACATGATTTTTAATGCTAAGTGGGCATATTAAAAATTTAAGGGTAACAACTAAAAGAGTTAGAAGGTATAATTCTAAATCAGTAGAGGAGAAAAAAGATTAAAGTTCAATGAATCAAATGGAAAATGAATATTTCACGTGCAATAAAAATATTGACAATAACAACATAGAAATAATACACAGAGATCTCAGGAGTACAGTTACTTATTAGGATGGCCACATGTGTGTTTGGGATTCTGCTGGATTTTTAACATGAGAGAAGGAGAGACAGAGAGAAATAAGGAAAGAATATAACCAAAAGTTAACATTTATACTAGGAGGAAGTTTTGTGGGGGTCTGATAGTCTCATATATTATTTATTCTGTTTTAAAACTATTTTATAACTAAAGAAAAAGAAGCAAACAACACCAGGTTAGGAATTAGGTAGTCTGAATCAGGTTCAGGTTCAGACCTCAGCCTGCTATTTGACCTTGGCCATCACTAACCTGTTCTGTGCCTCGCTGTCCTCTATTGTAGAATTAATGTATTAGGGTAGATGATCCCATAGGCACAACTTCACATTTTTATGACTCTCCAGTCATCTCTCCACTTTGATTTGTTCCCTGAACCGTAGAGCTGAAAAGAAACACAGGGATTGTCTAATCTAAACCTCTTATTTTGTAAGGCAGAAACAGGTGCAGAGAAGAGGCACAGCTTTTGTGAAGTCACTCTGAGAGTGCAAGTGAACAGAGATCGGGTGTCCTAAGCCCCACTTTCGGGCTGTTTTCCTGAAAAGAAACACAGGGATTGTCTAATCTAAACCTCTTATTTTGTAAGGCAGAAACAGGTGTAGAGAAGAGGCACAGCTTTTGTGAAGTCACTCTGAGAGTGCAAGTGAACAGAGATCGGGTGTCCTAAGCCCCACTTTCGGGCTGTTTTTGTAAGCTCTGAGCCTCTCAGTGGTGGTCTGAGAGAATGTCCACAAAGGAGAGAATGTCCACAGTGGGGAAGGAACCAAAATAGATAAGGACAATGTATTAGCACTAGACATTGGCTAAATGAGACCCAATATTATCCTTCATTAAGTCAAGCTGAGGAGTTGAATGCAGGGGGCGTTTATTTGTCAGCACCTTACCAATTATGAATGGACTGATTAATAAATAAACAAACGAATACTAGGAAATCAGGCCTGTTTTAATGCTTCAAATTCTCAGTAACACCCTGTTAACACGAACTTCAAGTATTAACACTAATAACCATACTAATCACAGGGATGAAAACTCCAAATTGACTCCAAATTAATTCAAATGCTGCTCAATAGACCATCACTGTGTCATCACCGCCCGCTACTTTTCTATCTGTTCAAATCTCCATGCAGTAATTAAATCCATTAACATGTAAAACTGGCTTTAGTTCTCAACGGGAAAAATGAAAAAAGGAACTGAATAACAAACATCCTTGGTGGTGGAACTGCAACTTCTCAGAATGTCCATTATGTCCAAATTCTTGGCCCTTTCTTTCTGAAATAGCAGCTTTCTCAGTCTAGGCTTTGCAGCTGGATCCAGAGCCTTCCTCACCATAAAAGAAGACAGCTTAAGGAAGGGGATGAGCACAGGACTTAGAAATGGGAGACTTAGGCTGAGGTCATGACTCTGCTTCATAGTTAGCTGTAAGACCTTAGCTTTATAAAACATGCTTTTTCTCTGGCCTTCATTTTCCCATGTGTGAAATGGAGTGGATATGTGCTCTCCCGAGCTGACTGTAGCAATCAAATGAGATGATGAAAGTAAAGGTGTTGCAAACACTAACACACTTTACAAAATGAGCTATTATTCTCCATGATGTTCTGAAGCTCATTGGAGCTTAAAAATTCTTGACTGAGATGTGGGAACATAGGGAAGATTTGGGCTAAGGCCCACAGACCCTTCAAACCCATTATGCAGACTGGGCCACAGACCCCTCACGTATCTGGCTGGGTTATCAGACCCCTCCTGTGCCAGGCACAGACCCCTCACATGCAGGTCATGAGCTAGGTAATTGGGAAAGGTCCCAGGAGCTGTTGTTAGATGACAGGAGCTCAGTCCTCAGCTTCCTCAGCAGCAAGTTACAGCAGCCTCCAGCAGCAGTGGCGGTGGCCTCCTGGAAGGCCCCGGGGGCCCTGGCAGCAACAGCTTGTAGCAGCAGTAGTGGCCTTCCTGTGAGACCCCTCCCCTGGGGGCATCCCGGGGGTGGGGGCACCATGGATCAGAGCCACTCATCCTTTATACTTAAGTCTGATAACCCAGGACACCTGGGTGCACATGCATATTTACATCAAATGCCCGGCAACATTCCAAACCCCTCAAGGGATCCTGACCATTTATCTTCACTTTTCCTATAGACAGATGGGAAAATAAGGCATATGTATTGCTCACACTAAGAAGGCCCATTAAAGGACACATTTTGAAAGAGAATATAATCATGACCCTCACACAAGTGTAAAATGAATACATGCCAAAGATTTCATTTAATTCAGTAGTTAATAAGGGGACTGGTAGATGTTACAAAGAATTCAAAAGCAAACTCAGTGCCATACAGTTTTAGTCAAATATGGAATGCTGAAATGAATTTACAAAAGGATGCAAAAGTGGTCATTATCTGCAGGGCAATAATCAATTGTATTTCATTAGAAGCAGTTTGCAGTTCTCTGCGCAAGAATATATGCATCACTATCAGTTTTCTATAACTTAATTTCTATCTGTGCAGGGATGTAAAATAGTATAGACAAAAACAAGGAGAGGCAGAGATAACCCAGTGTTTCACAATTTTTCCTTACAGACACTTGATTAAAAGAATTCCAGAACAACTCAAAACAGCTGCCTGAATTCTGGCGGTACTACTTGGTGATTGTACAAACCTTAGGAAAAGAAGTGGGAAAACCCTGAGCTGGGCCCCAGGATACCTACTCAGCTGACCTTGCTCTCCAACAAGTTTGCTATGTGGGATAGCCCTGGGCAAGCCTCCTCTCCCATCCAGGGCTCAGTTTCCCTTTCTAAAAAATGATCACTGGTCCTGCATGAGAAAACAATGAGATAGTAGACTGAAAAATGCTTTGTACAATCAAGAGAGTTTTACTGCACCCTGCCCCTCCCATGAGGAAATATTTACATTACTATTATTTGACCATTCTGGAAGGAAAGAAACATCATGTGGCTCTCCAGGTGCTTTATCTCCTAAATATACTTGTTTAAGAAGACAAACAAAATAGGAATTGTCAGAGAGAGACAATGGAAAAAGTATTCATTCACACTAATGCATAATAATGGTTAATTTTATGTGCCAACTTGGAGGGTGTTTTCAGATGAGATTAACACCCTCCATAATGCTGGTGGGCCTCATTTAATCAGTTGAAGACCTGAATAAAACAAAGAGACAAGCTTCTCAAGCAAGAAGGAATTCTCTAGCAAACCTCTTTCAGACTTCATCTGTGCTGTCGACTCCCTGGGTCTTCAGGCTGCCAGGCTTCAGACTGAACCTAAAACATCAGCTCTCCTGATCTCTGCCTGCTGGCCTTTAGACTGCAACTGCACCATCGGTCTCCAGCCTGCTGGCTCACACTGCAGATTTGGACTCACCAGCTTAAATAATCATGTGAGTGAGCCAATTCCTTATAATGAATCACACACACACACACACACACACACACACATATACATACATACATACCAGCTTAAATAATCATGTGAGTGAGCCAATTCCTTATAATGAATCACACACACACACACATATACATACATACACACACACATATATACACACATACACACACATATATACATACACATATATATACACACACATACACACACATATATACACACATACACACACATATATACATACACATATATAAACACATACATACACATATATATACACACACATACACACACACACAGAACCTGATTTGTGGGAGGGAGCAAGGTCTGGTTAGTGGCCTCAGTACTCATGAAGGGCCCCCCCCAGAACCTGGCATTCCCACTGAGGGGCCCCAGCTCTGGTTCAAAACCAGCCCCTCTCCATTCTCCCCAGGCAGGAGTCACTATCAACAGCCATTCCTGGCTTTCCTGACAAGTGAGCTATAAGAAAGTGTCAGGGAACTTGAGAACTAAATGGCAAGGATCGAGAAAAGGTTATGCCTAAGTTGTAAAGCTCCTGGGAGAAGAAACAGTCCCCTAGGATGAGGCTCAGTGCTTACTTTTGCTGAGACTCAGAAGATATAGTAGAAGGAAGATTCTGTGAATGAAGATGTGCAGAAAATACTGTAACATCAGTCTTGCTTATATGCCAGGAACTGTGCTAAATATAAGTACACTTTACATAAATTATCACACATGATCATCTCAACTCTGCTGGAAGCTGGAAGCATTATCCCCATCAACAGATGAGGAACTGAGCTCAGCGAGGGAAAGTAACTTGCTCTAACTCATCTAGCCCCTGGGAAAAGAATGGGATCCCTAAAGAAAAAGTGGCCAAGACCAAGGACCATGAAGGGAGAAACTAAGGACAGCCAGTGAACACCACCATAGGAGCCTGGGAGAAGAGGGAGGGCAGTAGGAGGTTAAGGAAGGATGGTTGGGGGGTGGGGGTGGGAGGGCAGCATCTCTATCTGTGCCTCCCAAAGACTAGCTGCTTCTTACTTGTAAATCAGTGGCCACCAGCAACATGTCACCTCCTTCTAATTAAACCTTAGCCAAGGAAGGAGTTATGGTTGGCCAGCTACAGCCCTTGTGGGCCCAGACAACTCCAGCATCACCCAAGAGCAGAGCGGTTTACTGGTTATTGATCANTATACATACATACACACACACATATATACACACATACACACACATATATACATACACATATATAAACACATACATACACATATATATACACACACATACACACACACACAGAACCTGATTTGTGGGAGGGAGCAAGGTCTGGTTAGTGGCCTCAGTACTCATGAAGGGCCCCCCCCAGAACCTGGCATTCCCACTGAGGGGCCCCAGCTCTGGTTCAAAACCAGCCCCTCTCCATTCTCCCCAGGCAGGAGTCACTATCAACAGCCATTCCTGGCTTTCCTGACAAGTGAGCTATAAGAAAGTGTCAGGGAACTTGAGAACTAAATGGCAAGGATCGAGAAAAGGTTATGCCTAAGTTGTAAAGCTCCTGGGAGAAGAAACAGTCCCCTAGGATGAGGCTCAGTGCTTACTTTTGCTGAGACTCAGAAGATATAGTAGAAGGAAGATTCTGTGAATGAAGATGTGCAGAAAATACTGTAACATCAGTCTTGCTTATATGCCAGGAACTGTGCTAAATATAAGTACACTTTACATAAATTATCACACATGATCATCTCAACTCTGCTGGAAGCTGGAAGCATTATCCCCATCAACAGATGAGGAACTGAGCTCAGCGAGGGAAAGTAACTTGCTCTAACTCATCTAGCCCCTGGGAAAAGAATGGGATCCCTAAAGAAAAAGTGGCCAAGACCAAGGACCATGAAGGGAGAAACTAAGGACAGCCAGTGAACACCACCATAGGAGCCTGGGAGAAGAGGGAGGGCAGTAGGAGGTTAAGGAAGGATGGTTGGGGGGTGGGGGTGGGAGGGCAGCATCTCTATCTGTGCCTCCCAAAGACTAGCTGCTTCTTACTTGTAAATCAGTGGCCACCAGCAACATGTCACCTCCTTCTAATTAAACCTTAGCCAAGGAAGGAGTTATGGTTGGCCAGCTACAGCCCTTGTGGGCCCAGACAACTCCAGCATCACCCAAGAGCAGAGCGGTTTACTGGTTATTGATCACTTTAATTTTCTAACAATTATGACTCACTTCAGAGAGACCAAGGAGACACTGATACAAGCTCACATTCCCACATGCCTAGATTTCTTGAGGAAGCTCCTTGGAGATGCTAAATGAGGTGTGGGGAATAGATTACAAGATTTAAAAGTTACCTGAAATATTGACTGGCTTGAAGAAAGGTGCAGGTCTAGGTGTTCAGGAGAGCGGGTTAGAGACGACCAGCTCTGCTACCTTGCAGCTGTACAGTCTTGGACAAACTTACTTCTGAGCTTCTATACTTAAAAATATGGGCCAGCAAACTTCTCCTGTACAGGGCCAGGTAGTAAGTAATGTAAGCCTTACAGCTCATACAGTCCCTGTTGCAACTGCTAAACTCTGTTGCTGGAGTGTGAAGGCAGCCATAGATCATACTTGACAAATGCCGTGGGACACTTCTCTGGCTTCGGACCGACCCAGTTCTCCCCCCTTTTCACCTGCGGTTCTCAAGAATAACTGTAGAATACACTGGGAATGCAAACTCCTAAGATAAGAAGGGACTGGCTGGAACAGCCAGGGCTCTGTTCTAGTTCCCCCTGAAGAAAGAGATCCTTCAATATTTTGCCCACTGGGTCCCATTCCTCAGGGTATAAAACCCAGGGCAGGCTGCTGTCCAGGGTCCCTCAGCTGTGGTGTAAGTGGGGCACATGCAGATGAGACTCCACTGCCCTGGCAGCTTTCCTGAGCCTTGGGAGATCAGTTTGCAATGGATCCTAGGCTTCTGTTAGCCCTTGCTGCCTAACCATAAGTAGTAAATTCACTTTATGTAACTTGTTATGTATGAGTGTGTTCTGTCTCACCAGAATCAGACCAGTTGGTAACCAGTGCACAGTAAACCTGCTTCACAAATAGGTATGGTTACGTTCCAATAAAATTTTATTTATGGATGCTGAAATTTAATTTTTATTTAATTTTCATACTTTATGAAACATTATACTTCTTTTAATCTTTTCTCAATCATTTAAAATACAGAAAACATTCTTAGCTTTAGGCCATACAAAAAGAGAAAGCAGGCCAGATTTGGACACTGGGCAACCTCTGCCCTAAAGTACTATAGAAATGTGGAAAACATGATAGGGAAGGAAATTTTGCAGAAACATAAAGAAGATTATATTTTTCTGTATTAAAGTGAAGCTTACAAAAAGCAATTAATTACTAAGCTTTGTGGTGCAAACCTGAAAACCTGAAGGGACTAGAGTCTGAGAAAAGAGAGGCCAGTGTTGACTGAGAGACCAGGGAGGTATTCACAGAAGGTGGGACATGTGGTTTGAGCTGGAAGGGGCAGTGGGAGTTCAACAGGCAGGGCCAAGACAGCCGGGTGAGTATTTAAGGAGGGAAGGAAGATTGAGGGCACAGGGGAGACAAAAGGGCATCTGACAGAAGACAACAGGACAGAGGAATGTGGTCACAAGGGGCAGTGTCAGGACTCCAGCCAGGCTCCTGGACCCAACTAGGATACTCATTCCATGTCCCAACTGCCTGATAAATTCTGGGCGAATCAGAATATCTAGGAGTGCCCTGCTCTGAGAGAACTTACTATCACATTAGGAGATAGAAAGACCTTCTGGCAAAAGTTATTTTAAAACTACCCTAATAATCAACATTAGAGAACCAATAATGAAGTAATGAAACTCAACCAAACACCTACTCAATTGAGCATTATGTATTCTGCAGACATCATCTCATTTGCAACTCACAATAACCCTGTGAAGAAGATCTGGTTATCCTCATTATTGCCAGAGTACAGATGAGGAAACTGAGAAATGGTGAGAGAATGTCCCACTAGGGACATTCTTAACAACAAACATTTGCATATTGTTTTCCAAAGACTCCTACAGGGGATTGAGAGAAACATGGCAAGAAATGATCTAAGGGTCGCGGTCAGCTGGCCTCCAAGGAAGATGGAAGTGTGTCATAGGTGGGGCAGCAGAGCATTTAGAGGAAGTGGCACAGTGGTGGTCGGTGGTCCATGTAGATGACCAGCTGACTATTCGGAGTAGCTGCAGACTTCTTTCATCTATTGGCAAGCCTGGATGGTTCATAAGGATGAGTACAGATGGCTCGCCAGGAATGGCATGCTCTAGAAGTGCAGCATTATATGGCATGCTCATAGTGCAGCATTATGGGGGTTAGGAATAACTAAATAGCGTTTTCAGCTTTCCCAAGAGCCACTGGACTAAAACAAAGAAGCAGGTGAGAAGAGGAAGTTGAGAGTTATTATTTGAGTTTTGTTAACGGGCCTTTAATCAACAGACCCCACCCCTCCACCAGCAGCAACCGGTCCCTGCAATCTGGGGAGACTGTATACTCACAAAGCGCCCATTCAAGTGCCATGGAAGCTGGCACAATGCAGCAATCAGACAGCCCAGCTTCTCTGTGGCACTACACCTGCACCTGTTATCTAGGTATAACTTTCTAAATGGAGAAGGTTGTCTATCATCCAGCCTTTGTGATGGCGATATATAAGCCAATACCAAAGGCTAATCAGTCTTATTTTCTGGAAAACTAGTAAGCCCGTGTGGGTCTGGGCAGCTACAGGTCTACCCTGTGGTATTGACATGACTGAGTCCCTTGGACTGTGAACCAAATCTAGTTCTGGGGGTGGGGATAAGGGTGGTATTGGAAGCTATAGCTCAAATCAGGGGGATGGGAGCTGCATTAGCATCCACCCCACCACTATTGGGGAGAATGCATGAGCTGGCTTGTCAGGTGCGGAAGGAGGCTGAATGCTTTTTTGATTGCTATAATTGCGGCAAATTGGACACTTGAGAGTGCCTCTTTAACAAGAAGAATCTCGTGGATGAAACTTAGGGAAGAGGCCCCTCTTCAGATCCCTCTCCTTTGTCCCATGTGTATGAGATAATTCCCCAGCCATTATGGACTGTGAATGAGCTGCTAATTTTAGTTGTGCAAGCCAAACAAAGACTCTGGTTGGTAGATCCGGAAGGTGATTCATCTGATGTGACGTTTGCACGGTGGAAGTTAAAGGTCCTGATAGGAGCCCCTGGTTATTTCAAACTTTCCATGCAAAGAGTTGGGCAATTTCTGGAGTGGCCATTTCAGCACCGGCAACCAAACATAGAATGTAGTACCGTCTTTTCTGTTTAAGGTCCTTCCCCTGTCTTCACAGTGCTGCATGCTTTCAGTGTGGGTATCCTTGTCTAGGTATCCCTAACTGGGAAGAGTCAAGGGGGCAGCAGTGAGGCCAAAGTTAGTGAAAGACTCAAAGTCAAAAGCCACAGATACCCAACCTAAAACCAAGCCCAGTGGTCATTGACACCTTTGGGGAAAACAGATTTCGAGTTAAAGGAGGACTCAGAACCTGAGTGGGAATAGAAGTTGAGGAAAGTTGAGGATGCCCTGGTTCCTTCTATTGGCTTGCTCATGAGTGGTACTTGGGCTTGTTGAGCTGAGAGCTATATGGTCAGCGCATTCTTTTTAATAGTCTGCCATAGAGTCAAGAGAATATTACACTTGATTCCAAAGCTGGCTATGCTTACTTACCGTTTGCTTACTTGCAGTATGTCACTCTTCTTCATTGCTTTAGGGTGACCACCTTGTTGCAGTTTGCCAGAGACTTCCCCATTTTAGCATTGGAAGTCCTGCATCCTGGGAAACCTCTCAGTTTTGGACAAACCAGGATGGTCAGTCACCTTACTGGGACCTGTGATAACCTCCTGAGGAGTGAGTTGGCTAGATTACTTCTAAGGATTCTCCCAGCAAGGGCACTTAAGACTGTGAGCTCATTCCTTGTCTCCTGATACATCTCCATCATGCTCCACATATAAGCCTCACTAGTCCTCCAGCACAGTATGTTCTTCCTCCACAGTATATTTTCTGTGACTTTGCTCACACTGTTCTTCCTTTCTGAAATTTCCTTCTCTACTTGTCTTCCCAGCAGACTCTAACACATTCTTCAAGGTCTCAAATGCACATTTGTGCCTATAGATGAGGAAACATAATAGAGTTGTTAAGTGACTTACCCAAGGTCATGCAATTGGTGGGTGGCAGAGGTGGAATTGAACAAGTGGTCCAGTCCAGAGGCTATACTTTTAATTGTTCCACCGTATTACATTCTGCACATAACTTTTCTACGGCATTTGCTACATTTTATTGATTACTTGTTTGCTACCTATCTTCCATGCTAGACTGGAAAGTCCTTGAAAACAGAGTCACCTCTTATTCTGTATCTAAAGCATCTAGGACAGTGCTGGAACAAGGTGGACACCCAGTAATGATTTGATAAGTGATTGAATGAATTATGGAAACACAGGCAGAGGAGTGACACTACAGGGCTGGTGGGGTCCAATGCACTGTGAAAATTGCATAATCCTGGTGAGGGGCCCTGAGAAATTAAGGTCAAAGGACCTATCACAAGCATCCTGAAAGCCATCACTAAAACGTAGATCCTCAAAGTATAGAAAGGACTAGAACTGACACCCATGGTAGTTTTAAAGAGTATCACAACCCCACATCTGTGTAGGCCAAACATTCAACTATTCACACTTGTCTTTCTACCATCCCCCAAATGTCAATGGAAATGAAAGAGCACCCCAGAGAGAAGCAGAATTGTTCTAGGCTCTGGAAATAGGTTGGTTAATTCTCTGGTTGGGTGAGACAATTGAGTAAGTTCTTGAGAGACAAGTAGGAGTTTTTAGATGAAGTAGGGGGAACTGCTATTTCAGTTTATTCAAAGGCACATGTATTGATGAAGATGTTTTCTATAGCAAGTAATGGAAAAGTCCAACTAAAACAATTTCAGACATAGGAGAATGCATTGATTCAGTTAACAGGAGAGCCCAGAGTTAAAGCAGACTTCAGAGATGGCTGATTTTGTGGCTCAACAGTGGCCTTCCATTCTGCCATCCGTGATGATCACTCCATCCTACGACTGGCTCCTGTTGTGTTCGTTGTACTGCTGCCAACAGCAGTCAGTGCTATGGCTCCTTTCTTGTATCTAGTGGGAGAGAAAATGCACTTCCCCCACCACTGAAAAAAAAAAAAATCCTGACTTTCACCTGAGTGATCCACCATGTGGCCAGGGAAACGCCGTGTGCTAGTTGGCTGGGGTCTGGGGAATTTGAAGCAACCACTGTGGCAAGAGGGTTGAGGTCAGCCTGATTTGCTGAGACTGATGTGGGAGGAAACCACAGTGTCCATTCTGCAACAAGGGCAAAAGGCCTTCATAGGAGTTGTCGCATATGGCCTGCTTCACCAGGGCAGAATTCAAGGGACAGAGAACAGAAATAGGAGCTAGATTGATGACCTTTGGATATTAGGCAAAAGTCGCTCAATGTTGCTCTAATATTCCATCTTTCATCAAGCTCTGCCCTAAAATACTACCATTATCCCTCTCTTGATGCAGGTGCCTCTTCAGCCTTGTATTTACTTACCAATGCTCTTGTCTTCTCTGTGAGTAATTTGAAGGGACTCCTACCTGCCTAGGGACAGGGTAACTGGTACCTAGCAGGCTGTCAGTAAATACATTGTTGAAATAGACCTGTCACCACTTTGGGCCTTCTTTCTGTAGGTTCAAGCAACATTCAGAGGATACCCTTTTAAGTTCTTTGTGGTAACCCGGGGGCTTGAATGACAGAAGTGAAAAAGCATAGGCTCGGGCCCTTGTCTTTTTTCTGTGTGACCTTGCATGAGTTAATTCCCATTTCTGTTTCAGTTCTCTAATGTGTACTAAGAGATACTGATGATCTGTATGGTATCAGTTTAGCTAAGCTGGGCCTACAAATCTTAGAGTTCTCTTCCCTATATAGTTCCAAGTTACAGGTGGCCACAAATTAGAGTCACAAGTCATGTGAGATTTGGAAGGGAGATGTGAAGGAGAGCCATTTTATTTTCTTTATCCTCTAAAGGTCAGTGAGGGCAGGCACTGTTGCAGCTCATGTACATTGTCACTGATATACTGCTTACTTGATTAGTATGGGATACAGTTGGGGCTTAATCCAATACTGTTTTTAAAAAATATTTTATTTTGATATGCTATAATTTGAATGTTCTCCCAAACTCATTGGAGCTTGCTCCCCATTGTAACAGTGTTAAGAGGATGGAAAATCAAACTATGGTAGTTGAAAGGTAGGGCATTTGGGAGGTGATTGGGTCACAAGGACACAGTCCATCATGAGCACTAATCCACTCATGGACTAATGGATTAATGGTTTAATGGGTTGTCAAGGAGTAGAATGCGGACTTCATAAGGAGAGGAAGAATGCATGTGGAAATGGGCTCTTGCTCCTTGCCATGAGATACCCTGCAGCATTCTGTAGAGCATTCCCACCCAGAAGAATGTCCTCACCAGACACACCCCTTGACCTTAGACTTCCCAGCCTCCAAAACTGTAAGAAAGAAATTTCATTTTCTTATAATTACCCAGTTTCAGGTATTCTGTTATAAGTAACAGAAAATGAACTAATACAGGGCTGTAGTTCCTCCAGCTCCTGCCAGATCCTTTTCTTCAACTTTTCTGATCTGTGGTCAAGTGCAGATGCTACTGGGTGGTGTGCAGGGTGCCAGCTTATTGTACAAGTCAACAGCATCATTGATATTGAAGAAGGTGAGAGATAGTTCCTCCAGCTCCTGCCAGATCCTTTTCTTCAACTTTTCTGATCTGTGGTCAAGTGCAGATGCTACTGGGTGGTGCAGGGTGCCAGCTTATTGTACAAGTCAACAGCATCATTGATATTGAAGAAGGTGAGAGACAAATACTGTTCCAGCTAATTCTTGCAGGTTCTAGTCTGTCCTTGGAATCCCTACTCTATGTTATCTTTCCTTCTACGTTTCTAACCCTGCTGACTTCAGGCCCAGCACCAAAAGCAAAATCTATAGCCTTAAATAGCCAACATAGTCAGTTCCCACAGTTACATATGGTCTAATCCTTGTAATATGTCTCTTATTCTATACCACTCAAAGTGGTTCTGTTTCTCTGAGTAATCCCCATAATATTTATCGAGTGCTTACTATATGCAAGGTATTTTCTCAATATTTTGCCCATATTAATTCATTTAAATCTCACAAAATCTCTTGTGAGGTAGGTATTATCTCCATTTTATATTTTCTGTGTTTTATAGATGAGAAATATGTATACATATTTGTTTGAGAAGTAAAAGGATGAAATGAGTCCATTTAGAGTTGGCTCCTCCTCTAGGTCAACATTTTAAGTGGAGTGTTGTGCTGTAGCCTCAGGTCTATAGCCAAGAAGTCACATGCAGTGGACTTGGTATCAGTAAGCTCTGGCAGGATCTGCCTCTGCCCCTCCCAGAAGCACCTCTAGGAATAGCCTCAGAGAGGTCTTCGGTGAGACGGGTTGTCATCAACCTACCCTGTGACAGTGCCAGGAAACAATTAGAGTGGCAGCAGCTGTAGGGGCAACAGGGTCATTTACATTCTACTTCCTGACCAGCCTTCTGTCATCTGCCCCGGTTGTTAATTAGAAGTGCCACTCTCCCCTCTCCATGGGCTTATCATTCATTTATCTTCTCTTGGGAAGACAGAGCCACGCTGGCCGGGATGAGTGGAGGTTCATCCTGGCGACCTTGTCTTTTAACAGCCTATGGGGCCCTGCTCCTGGAAGCAGGGCTGCCCATAGGCTGCACAAATTGGAGTTGGAAGAAAGCAAGGCTGATGATGCAAAGGCTCTTCGTGCCCCTTGTGGTCATCACTAGCAGGCACGCAGGACTGATAATGAGGCCTCTTTCATGCAGTGATGCTGGCCTTGGGGCACTGGCACTCTTGCCTAAAGAAGCTAGACAGCTGGCCCCCCAGGCCTAGGATAGCCCCCTCATCTGTGGAGGGTACTTAATAGTTTGCAAAGGGATTTCTTATTCCAGGTTTCATTTGAGCTTCTTCCCAGCCACCTCGGGATGAATAACCTAAGGAACTTGGTACCTGATGGGGAAAATGTTAATAATTAATAATTTCTTCCTATCTCTCTTGCCAAACTTTTCTCATAAAAAGTGTCATTTTTTCCAAGTATTTTACTTTTTCTGGATGTGATAATATGAGGCATGTATTAGGGGCCAGCCAGGTACCAGGTGCTATGGCAAATTACTTATGTGGTACCATTTAGTGCTTATAGTACCCTCCAAAAAATATCATCAGCCCTATTGTACAGATAAGGAAACTGAGGCCCAAAGAGGTTTCATGGTAACATGTTAAATTTTTTCAGAAATAATCTCATGAGACTTTGAGGAGGGACTGGCACGACTACATGATGTAGGCAATAAGCTAAAAGAAAAGCTGATAACTGTGAACGCACATTCGTACCTCCTTCCTAAGAGGGAACTCCTCAAGGCCTGTTAAATTGCCAATCCCAGGGCAAAAGGAAACCAATCTCATGCTATCTTGAGTTTGAAATCAGACTAGGATGACCCGGACACTGCCAGAAGCCCCCGCAAGCCGAGGGCCTCAGCCACCCCACCCCCCACCCCACCTTCTGCAGCCAGGCCAGTGAAGGAGCCAGCCGTGGGCCATCCCTGCCCCTCCCTGCTCCCATTGCTCTGTGACAATGTCTTAGAATGTAAAAAATAATAATAGTAATTTTTTTAAAAAATCAGGCTAAACCTAGAACGTGCTTCTCCTTTCTTTGTGAAAGAACCTTCACAATGCTTGTATTCCTGGCTAGCTTTCCTAAGAGAACTTGGCTTTTGGTTGTTCTATCCCAGAAGAAGAAAGAAAAATATTTGTGCGCTCCTTTTTCTGACTTCTTTCAAGACCAATTCTAATAGGAGGTCCCATCACAGGCTCAGATGCATAGTCTTATAAACATGAATCCTAGATGCTTACAGTCCTGTGTCAGAAGATGTTTTAGTAGAAATTTCAGACTCCTACTTAGTACAGGAATTGCTCCCAAGTTCACAAATTGAGTATCCTCTCCCTTTGCTGGACATATTGAATTCAGTAATATCCTATTACCCCCAAACCCTGTAACATTGGGTGACAATATTAGAATTATTCATTTAGAAGAGAGACTATAATTATTTGAGAAAAGGAATTATGTCTGGTTTTTTCACTTCTGATTTCCACAGCTGGGATCCACAGCCTGGCACATGATAGGTTCTCTCTACATAATTGTTGAATAAATGAATGAGTGAATGAGTAAATGAATGAACAGATTTCTTAGATTGCTGACAACCTTCCCACCACTTGCTTGAAGTAGTGAAATGTCTCCTGCCTGGTCACCCTGCTTCCTGGGTCTCTACTCTAAGCCACATGTCCCAGATTCATGTTCCCATCATACTACTTTTCATCAAGTGACATTTCTACTAAAAGTTTTCATTGACTCCCTCTCGTTGAATTTGGGATGAAGAAAGATGAAGAATCAAATGGCTGAACTATAGGATTCTAACTTTTTGAATTCTGTTGCTAAATATTTCTATGGACTCCCAAGAAAAATATATGCCAGATACTATGTGAAGAATTCTTATTTTTCTCCATTCTAGTGGAAAGTAAACAGGTCAAGGGAGTTCCTTTGCTCCTTATTTTCAAACCCAAATCTGAATCCCATAGTATACCATTCCAGTGATGAGAAAAGGCCAGCCCAGAACATGCCCAGCATCATCAACCACAACAAAGGAATTTTCCTTGATACAGAGTTATCTGTACCTCTGTAAATATGTTCAATAAGTGCTCTTGCCTCTGACCAATCTGTAGGAACAAGCCTTCTTAGTTTGTTGTTCAGGGCTCTCCATAGTCAAACTGTAACAGACTATAGTCAAACTAAGCTCCCTACACCCCCAAAATGAGTCCTCCCCATCCAGCCAGACTGGTCTACTCAGTATCTGCTGAGCAGCCCAGCACATTCCTCTCTCCATATCCTGGCTCTTAACTCTCCCCTATTGTTGTGCCCTTCTATACCTCCTTTGCCTGCTGTTTTTCCAGAACCAACTTAATGCTCCTTTCCTCCCTGAATTGAGCCCTGACCTCCTCCTTACATTTGGAGGGACAAATATGTATTGAGTTGAGTGAGAAGAAGTACTGGGTTTGGAGACAAAAGATATGGGTTGATTCTACACTTCGTAAGTGAAAAAATTTGACCCACTCACTCAACATCTTCAAATTCTAATTTTCTCTTATAGAAAATCGGGATAATTTCTCCTTCACAGAATTGTATGAGTTACCTGATACCTAGTATTCACCCAACAGATGTTTACCGAGGGTTTTCTAGGTGCCAGATGCACAGTGACTGATATACAGTAGGTATTTAATAAACATTATTGAATGTTATTAAACACTTATTAAATGGATTTGTAGGACTTGTCTTGTTAGGGAAAAGAATAATTAGATTGAACATAGATCTATTTTCACAGTCTTCTTTCCTTCTTGTCTATTTTGACTATGTGCTGACCACAAGAAAAGTAGAAACAGAATTAATGATTTAATATTCTATGTTTCACATCCCATTCATTATCCATATCCTATGTCCAACCATTTGGATTTCTGCTGGATACACTATTGAAACATTTAGAATAAAAATAATAGGTGTGAGTGTGAATATGTTTTCTTAACTTTTTTGCATCAATCAAGTGCCGTTTATTAGGTAACATTGTATTAAGCCAGCCTCAATGTTTGGCTAAGATAATAGAAGACTTGTGAAGGACACAATAATTACGTTGAAGTACACAAAAACCTCTCATAGAAAAAAGAATTAGACTTTGTGCATCCTCAGCAGGAAATCATTATTGGTAAGTGGAGGTTATAAAAAGGCAGATTTCCTTCAAGATATAGTAAAAAGAGTCAGCTCATTCCTTCAGAGGCGCGTGTGTCTGTGTATGTTCATGTGTGGTTGGGGTTAGAGACCACCAAATTAACAGTCTGGGGCACAAGACTTTCTTGATTCTGGCAGGGACCAAAGCTGAGTAGGAAATTAATCAAATACTTCTTACTTAACAATGGGGGTTCCATTGACTCCATTTTCAATTAACAAATTGGCTTTATTCTCAGTTGAGAAAAATCTACTCTATCTGACTCATCCCCAGTCCCCCCTTAGACATATTCACACAAGTGCACGTGTGTGCATGCACATTCAAACAAACATATGCACACATAACTGATGTTTGTCCTTGGGAGCTGATCTTATTTTAATAGGTGCCTGGAGAAAAGAACTGACAGCCTCAGCCTTCACGAGGCAATATCAAAAAGGAAACTCTGAAAGGGGACTCCATGTCCTGTTTTCCCAGGGATCTTGCATGCATCCTGTGCCTGCCTGTCATGAAATTTGGCTGATGACCAGCATCAGTGAGGGCTTGGGGTGTTAAGACCACATGATTCAAGCTTAAGTCATTTTATAACAAGAAAGGATAAAGAATCTAGGGGGTAGATTTTCAAGTTTTGCAAAGAGGTAAAGTTTCCTAGAAGAAAGGAGGTGTGGAAATTTGGATGAAGACCCTTGAACAATGAGGCACTTGGTATGAGGGAGGCGGGAAATTCTGAACCTGAAGACAGAAGATCTAGACTAATAGTTGGGAAAGAGGCCACATAGAAATTCCTCTCAAGACTTTAAGTTTCTTCATTTTTGAGATTCAAGACAATGTTCACATTTGCTACAACTGTACTGTCTTCCTTTTTATGTAATAATTTTTTTCTGAAATCTTTAAAACTCTTTAGAAAAGAAATTTGCAGGAAACCGTATACCTGGAGATACTGGCCTCGAGAAAATGAAGAAATAGAGAGCCAAGAGGGAATAGGGACGCCCCTGTGTTTCCATTCATACCTTCCACCTTTTGTACACACCTTCTGTCTGTTCTAGCAGACGGGGTGTTGGTAGACTGAAAAACATACCACACCCCATCAAGAGATGGAGTCTTGTATTTTCCCACCCTGAGTCTGGGCTGGCTTTTTGATTGTCTTTGACCAGTAGAATGTGGCAGAAATAATGTGCAATTTCCAATGTTAGGGCCTAAAGAAGCCCTGCAAGCTCTGTTTTTGCACTCTTGGACTGCTGCCCAGAGACCACCATGTAAGAATGCCAGCTTAGCCTGGGAAGAATGAGTGGCCACATGCAGGATAATGACAGGCAACTGTCAGCACCAACTGCCAGACATGAGAGTGAGGCCATCGTGTGCTGCTGACTTTCCAGCTGACTGCAACCCCATGAGGGAGCCCAGGCAAAACCAGCGGAGCAGCTCCCCAAGCAACACTCAGAATCATAACAAGTAATGAAGTGTTGTTTTAAGCCACTATGTATGAGGAAGGTTTATTAAGCAACAGTCCATTTACCAGAGTGTGAGCTCTAGATGATGTCCAGGGACACTGAAAGGCAACCACAGAGAAGCCAGAAGCAATAGGAGAGCTCCTCAGCTCTAGCAAGCACCCCAGAGAGGGCAGAGACATGAGCCAAGGTAGGAAAACACCTCTGCTCTCCTGTATGCACTAGAGAATGTTGCTCCCTGAAAAGAGAAGGAAAGTGACTCAGGAGATACCTAAGGACTAAAAGAAGAAGAAAGTCTCTGTCAGAGCTGTCTAAGAATGGAATGGACTGCTACAAGAGGTGCCAAGTTCTCCCATATCAGGGGTATTCAAGCATAGGCAGGAGGGGTAATTGGAAGCAGAATCTGAGCACTACATAGTTGGATTTCTGAGGTCACTTCCAACACCAGGCATTTTATTAGGTTCTCCAAGTTCTATTTGAGAAGATGTCAGTACATGCATAATTATGTCAATAAATCTGTCATCTTACCTTGAGAATAGGCCCTGGTTTACCAAAAGCAGAAGCAAAGTGTATGTGAGAGAGGAACTTGTTCTGCATGCATAGCTCATTGACATCAATCTGGCCAGGCTGGTCCTTGAGAATAGGCCCTGGTTTACCAAAAGCAGAAGCAAAGTATATGTGAGAGAGGAACTTGTTCTGCATGCATAGCTCATTGACATCAATCTGGCCAGGCTGGTCAGAGCACACAGACAGATACCCACAACAGGCACCAGAGGACTGTGAGAATGGATTACTAAAAAAACATCCAGCTCAAAAATGAGGCCTCTGGGAAGAGATTACATCTTTTTTGAGTCTCCTTTTAGGACCAGGCCCTGTTGTTACCATTAGGTGAATGTGCAACACAATCATAACAACAACAGCAATAATAATAACTGTAATAAGCAACATTCCAACTCCCCACTGCTCTCTTACTGCCGGCAACAGACCTATCACTAAGGTGAGCTTTCTCTCCCTTCCCTTCAGGAAGGGTTCATGAAGTGCCAGGTGATGTGTTCGGCCCTGTAGTAAAGTGTGGTTTCCTTCCAGAAGCAAGTGGACCCTCTTGAAATTTCCTTATGAAAAAGACTGCAGGATTGATGTGTGCTCATTACACTGCCTTTCACTGATATTTTAAGGAGGAGTTAAACTTTGTGGCATGTTTATCAAAGGTTTTGCTTGTTTCCCTTTTTAAAGAAATGCAGCAAGGCTCCCAAACCTGAGTTTGCTCCTTCCGCACACCATATCAGCACCCTCACTGGGATGAGAAGGGCCCTGAAGTAGAAAATATCTGGAAAAGGACAATTATAAATTGCATCAACAAACTCATGAGGGTTTAGCTGCATACATGAGAACCACATTTCAGCCATATGTGGTATGCATATACACCATATTTCCATGCAAAGAAAAAGGAACCCAGCAAAAATATTTCCCAGGGAAAACAATGGGTGGCTGGTGAGGACCAGCACTCGAACCTCCTTAGGGTCTTCTCTGCATAAAGAGAGTCTGTTCAGCCCGAGGGCAGTTAGTTCTCTCTTCCTTCTTAGTTCCTTCGGAACCTCACCTGCGAATCAATCTGTCAACCAGAATCATTGTTTCCCCATCTTGAAACATGCCTGAGAAAGGAGAAACTCTCTGGGAGCAAATGAAAGAATCTTCAGCCTAGTCCTGCCATTAGTTCATTGGGTGACCTTTAGAAAGTCACTTTTTCTCTCAGAACCTTGGATTATTTGTCTGTAAAGTGAAGAGGTTCCTTTCAGATTTATGAGTTGGTGAAATCTGTGTGTCTCATCCCCTCAGCTTCAATCTGCTTTGCAGAGTGTTCAAGGTACACACTGAAAAATCCAATTGTGTGATTAGTGATGGATCATTTAGAGGATGAGGTTAGTCAGAAGAGGCAGCCCCTTTCCCACAGGCCTTGATACAGCTCCCCAGAAAACACGCGTGGAATTTAACTCTGATCTGCTTTTTCTATCTTTACCGCCACTCTTAAAGGAACTCTCCTCTTCTATGCTGGAAGCTGGGCTGTGGAGGGGCCAGAGAGAACACGGTCAACCTTTAGGGGTCCAGGGAGAACTATTCACAATAGGAGAGCTACTCATAATAGCTCCAAAAAAGGAACATTCCAAATGTCCATAAATAGAAGAACTGAAAACAAATTGTGATATATTCATTTTAATGGAATGATATTCAGCAACAAAAAAGAACATGCTATTGATACATGCAACAATGCGTGTATCAATAAAAAGGAATAAACTAGTGATACACACCACTGTTGATATCATGAACAGCTCCACCTGTTATGAGTAGCCCTCCCCTGACCCCTAAAGTTTGGCCATCCTCTCACTGACTCCTCTGTGTCCCAGTCTCCAGTAAGCAAAAGGAGACTTCAATGAACATTCTTGTACAATGAACATTCTTGTACATATACGACTACATATATATGTCTTCATTTCTCTCGGGTAAATACCTAGAAGTAGAAACTTTGAGTCAATGGATAGGTAGGGCATAAGTTTTAATTTTATATGAAACTTATCTGAGTGATTTCCACATAGCTGTGTTGACCTAGTCTACCACCAGCAACTTATAAGAATTCTACGTATTCCACATTATCACCAACATTTGATGTTGAATTTTTTTTTCATTTTAGCTATTCTAATGGTGTCTCATTGTGGTTTTAATTTGTATTTCCTTTATTCTCATAAAATTGAACACTTTTCATGTGCTTATTGGACTACTGTTTATCTTAGTTTGTGAAGCACTTGTCCAAGTATTTTGTCTATTTTTGTTTTCTTCCTCCTGTGGTCTTTTTATTATTGAGGTATAAGAGTTGTTTACATATAACTAGGTACAATACAATTCAGATAAATGTATTTTGAATGTTTCTCTCAGTTTAAGGTTTGGTTATTCATCTTTCGTAATGGTTTTTCTATGGAAGTTTGCTTACACTAAGGTCACAAATATATTCTATGTTTTCCTCTAGAAGTTTTTATAGCTTTAGCTTTTATGTTTATAATCTCTCAAATTAGTATTCTAGTATGTTGTGAACTATGCATTGAGGTTTATTTTATTCCCTATAGATATCCAGTTTTTCTAGCACTGCATGTTAAAAAGATCGTCTTCCAAAAAAAAAAAAAAGATTGTCTTTTCTTGTTAAATTTCATTGGTACTTTGGTTGAAAGTCAATTCTTCTTATAATGCAATGCTGACCTGCACCCAATGAATCTGGGTGGGCTTACTACTAGAGCAGAAGTTAGCTATGTGACTTGAGTCCAGGTGATCTGAATCCAGCTAATAAAAGGCAATACAGAAGACACCTGGTCCTCCTGGGACGATTGCCCCTGGAACCCAACCACCATGCCATGAGAAAGCAAAGAGACCACATGGAGAGGCCATGTGAAGGTTTTGTGGATGACAGTTCCAGCCGAGATCCCATTTTAAGTGTCAACCTGAAAACAGGCATCTTTTAAAATCATTTCTGCCATTTGTCTCCTTTCCTTCCTGCCTCCCCATGCTTCCTCCACACAGCTCCTTGCACATACTCTCAAATGTGGTCAAAAGAGCTGTCAATAACCACTGAAGATTCAGCTTTTCAGGGAGGAAAAAGACTGAGAAAATTGGAGCTGGATTCACCTCTAGTGGTTTGTTCCATTCTCCTCGAGGTTGACATGTGGAGAGAGCTCTGCTGCTCATGGTCTGAGATAACAGCAGGATCTCCTGACAGCCTGGAAAATTCCTTAAAGTCTTACAGATGAGAAAGGAGTATGTAAACCATTAAGGGCCAACAGATACAGTGAACATCTTTTCCACACAAACAGTGGATACACTAATTCAATGAATGGGCTGACAGTGGGCAAAGCATTTGAACCCAAGACTTGCAGTTTGTTGCTCTGACAGAATAGTGAGGGGGGAGTACTCGACAGTAGCCCAGTTGTCCCGGTACATTTAGGGTCCACCCCACCCCCTTTGTAAAATATAGCATCGATCCATCAAACTGACCAGATTAAAAATTTTTTTTTATTTCTACCCAAATTTCAACACCCTTTCCTGTGAAACCTAGGAGTTTTTGAACCCATTATTTTTTTTCTTTTATCAACTTATATTTGCATGTCACTTGTATATTTTGCATTCATATCTCAGAATTTCTAATAAATTTCCCCAATTGACCACTGCATAAAGACTGAAAAATGTTTCCCCCAAATTGGGATAAAATGGTTAACAGGTGTTTGTTGATTGATCATTGAAACCTGGAAGAAATGGTTTGCTGTTATGTTTTGAAACAACTGATATGAACAAATGGCTTAAGACAAAAAATTGGGATAAAATGGTTAACAGGTGTTTGTTGATTGATCATTGAAACTTGGAAGAAATGGTTTGCTGTTATGTTTTGAAACAACTGATATGAACAAATGGCTTAAGACAAAGATAAAATTTTAGGGAGCCTAAGAACCTAATTAAATCTAGAGAATTTACCCCAGGAAAAAAATCATGGGAGCACAGGGTATACAATTTTTATTACAACTTCATGGGGTTAATGGATGTCAGGTTAAAAACCACTACCTAATGTTGACTATTCTGTGTGGAGCGTGAGCTAACAAATTTGGATTCAGAATCAATCACCATTTATCTTGAGCCTACTATATGTCAGGCCCTGTGCTAGGCACCCCCACTTCTACTTCAGCACAGTCCTGAGAAATGGATAGACTGTCCCATTTTACACACCAGGAGCCTTCTTTCTTCTCTTCTATTTTCCCATGATGACTATTAACATTCCAAAATCTGAATATCCTGCCAATGAGCTCATTTTGGGAAATGCTAATCTAGTCTAAGCGCTTTATTTTAGAAGTAAGAAAACTAAAGCTCAGAGAGACAGAAGTAACATGCCTAAAGTCAGATGATGAGTTGGTACAGATTGGAGTTAGAGTCCAGGTCTGTCTCCCAAGCCTGTGCTCTTTGACTACATCCCTCTACCATGAAAGAATTCCAGCCCAATGAGTAAGTCACCATGGTTTGGGTTGCCCCAGAATTTGACTTTGATACAAGGCTGTGATAGAAAAGTAGTTCATTTGGGAAGTGAAAGGAACACTGGTAGAGGAAGGGAAAAATGAGACAAGGAAGCAGTCATGATACAGTTTGTAATCAAATCAGCTATTACTGTGGATGCCTGCAGCTTAATCGTGTTGGGGAAACTCTTGGAAGCAGTGTAGGACACACGCCTTAGAGTTATCTCCCACAAGGGACAAGGGAGCTGGGATATTTATATACCAACTTCAGTCAGTTATAGGTCGAGGGCCATTTGAGAGATGGGGAGATGCATTAATTCCAGCCCTTCCAGCCTCCTTCATGAGGGGATTCAGAGGCCAAAGAAGACTCAGTCAAAGAAATGCAGGTGCTGGCAGTTGCAAGACACTTGACACACACACAAGATAAGGGAGTATGGTCTGCCATGTGTATATTCACGCCAGATCTGTGGGCTAATGCCAGGCCTATTTGTATGGGGTTTGGGAGACTTGGTTCCTCATTTAATATGTTGAAGTTCTATTTGGGAGTTCACAACTGAATATCGTTTGGAGACCCAGGGAAGTGCTTCTGGAGACAGCATCCAAGATAATGAAAGCTTTGTGAAGCAGGCCAACTAGGATGATAGCTTTGGGTTTATTTGGCCTGCATAAAGGAAAGTTGAAACAGAGCTTGATTATCATCCTCTGAATCTAATCACTTTCCCCATTCTGTTAATTCTAGAACCACAGTGACTTTCTTTTCCACTCCTCAGTCCTCTGGCTTTTGTGTAGGCTCTCAATATTAATCACCTGTACCAGTTATTTTATTTGTTTGTTTGGTTGATTGGTTTTTATTGAAACATTTAAATACTATTAGATAAAAACCCACAAAAATGAACCAAGCCAAAAAAACAAAACAAAGCAAAACACAACCCTATTTTATGACACCCCATTCAGTATCTGGAAATGAAATAATAGATAATATAATCTATTAACATATACCATTTCACAAATAGCAATATAATGCCCTGAATTTAATACATAGAGAAATAAGGAAAGTAATTCATAACAAAATAAAGCAAAATAATAAAACACTTCAGAAATGTAACTGCAAGAGCACAGTACACGAGCAGGTAGTCAAACATTTGCAACTTTTCATAGAATAACTTTGGCAACTTTTCATAGAATAACTTTGAGTGCTGTAGCTACAAATGCAGACCAGCACAGGCGTGTCATATTGGGATTCAACTACCATTAGCAGTGTGTGTACATATAAAACAAAGCTAAATGCTATGCTCAGACTGTTATAAAAGGGAATATTGAACTTTTACATGAAATACAGGATAATTCTTAGTTATTTGGAAATGTCCTATGCAATGAAAAATGTCTATCATTCTTGGCTCCTGTCTACTAATGTCAGTAGCAAACCTAATGGTCCCAACAAAATTTCATGACATGTCCTATAAACAATATTAATTCCAACAAGAAGCACTGAGTCATTATAATAAAATCTTCTGATGGAGATAACATGTGATGTTGCAAACAAATAAGTCTATATATTATATAGTCTATGTATAAAGACTATATAAAGCAAGGCTAATGTTCCACTAACTGCTCTGAGAGGCCCTGGTATGCCCTGGGTTGCACAGACATATGGGAAGACTATCAAATCCCCTCCCACAGTTCATTCTCTCTTGGCAACTCAGACACTGAGGTTGGTACTGGTGTCAGCAAGAATTTGGAAGTTCCTTGTCCACATGTTTGTGACCCCTCTCTGTGGTCTCTGGGCATGGTTCTTGGTACAATGGACTGTGAGCAGTTTGTGCCCTGGTATAGTCAGAAGTGATAGAAGATGGGCCGGCCCAGTGGCGCACTGGAGAGTGCACTGCTTGGGAGCGTGGTGGCGCTCCTGCCGAGTGTTCGGATCCCATGTGGAGACCAGTTCCCGCTCACTGGCTGAGCGTGGTGCGGGCGCAACACCAAGGGTTGCGATCCCATTGCCGGTCAGTAAAAAAGACAAAAAGGAAAAAAAAAAAAGAAGTGATAGAAGATGGATGGGATGAGTAGGAAACATGATAATTGGAATTGTCAGATCACAGAGTTGACAACTTGCTCTTCTGGGAAGGGTCCCAAACAACTGTCCACCAGGTTCCTTAGGGGTGCCAAGAAAAGCCAAAATGCATCTGGAAGCAGAAATCACCTCCTAGTACTTGGCACCTGTCAGCACACACCTCCCATCAGTCTTTGTCAAACATATCCATCCAAGTTCCCCTGACAGCCAAGGAGAATAAATATAGATACCCCACACAGGGCTGGGAATAAGTGTGGCGTGGAGGGGAGGAGTTGAGAGAGGCCTTGACATTTATATTAAAGCAGCATGCTGTAAACATAAAATTTCTTTGAAATATGCTTTATCTTTAAAAATCTATTTTTATATTCTACAGTACATTAGTGTTTGTTTTGTACACGTACTTGGAGTTTTGTGTGTGTGGCTCTCGGTATGCATATTATATAAATAATCTCCCCGACTCAAACAGCTTTGAGCAAATCTAACACACAAGGAATAGGTGTCATCTTTCTCCTATGGCTTCCAAGTTACCATCAATGGGTACGAACACCTCAATTTCAAAGGTGTTGAGCTTACATTATTAGTTGGAGGACCATAAGGGATCCTGGGTCCTTTGCGGTTACCTGTAGCTCCTCCGGGTTCTGGGGTAATGATAGTGCTTAGGGAGTATGGATTTAGCAGAAGAATCCACACTTTTGGGGGGATGTTCTGAGAAGAGGAGTGTAATGTAGTTTGATGGGGCAAGTCTGCAGTGGCTCTTCTGTGACACTGGACCTTCACTTTAAGGACCCAGTTGACTCTGTCCATGTGGAAGTCAGTACAGATGGTAGAGAGTTAGTTCATCAATTCACCCAATAAATATTTACTGACTCCCTGCTTATAAAAGCAAGGTGCTGATGAGAGCTAAGGTGGACAGGGATGTGGAAAATTTTGAACCACACCTCAAAAAAAGTGTTCCATGAGCCATGGTAAGAGAGCTGGTAATGTAAGAAGAGGGAATGTTCCATCATGGTACAGGCAACTGGAAACTACACATGAGTACATATGAAACATCATCCCTACTAAGATACAGAACATTTCCATCACCAAGTAAGTTCTCTCATCCCTCTTTACAGTCAATCATCACCACAACTGGTTTTAGGTAACCCATGTAGATTAGTTTTACCTATTGCAAATTTTTATAAAAATGGCATATACATATATATCCTTTTGTGTCTGGCTCCTTTTACTCAGTGTAATGTTCTGAGATTAATCCATGTTGCATGTATCTGTAGTTTACTCCTTTTTATTTCTTAGTAGTATTTCACCATTTGTGTGTATTACAATTTGTTTATCTCTTCTCCTGGTATTGTATTATTTAAATTGTTACCAGTTTTTATCTAGTATGAATAACAATTCTATAATGATTTGTATACAAGCATTTTTTATGAACATATATTTTCATTTCTCTTAGATAAATACCGAGGAGTGGAATTGCAGCTGCCATAAGGCTCTGTTAGGAAGGCAGAATTCTAATGGTGCTGCTGGTGTTTTCTTTTAATGTCTGTCTAGTGGCAGAGTAATTAATGTATTATCACCTTCCTTATTTTCTGAAAGAGATTGTGTAGGATTGTTATTTCTTTCTTAGATGTTTGAAATAATTCACCAGAGAAGTCATCTGGGCTGGGATTTTTCTTTGTGGAACATTTTAAATAAGAAACCTAATTATTTTAAAATACGTATGGGACTATTTAGAATTTCTATTCTCTCTTAACAGAGTTTTTGTGATTTCTCTTTTTCTGATATAAAAAGGAATTCTTCCATTTTATATCAGATGTTGAATTTATTGGCATAGTGTTGTTTGTAATCATACTTATTATCCTTTTAGAATTGAATCTGTAGAATCTGTAATAATGGTCTCTTTTTTATTCCTGACATGGATAATTTATGTCTTCTTCCTTGTTGTCTTGATATGTTAAGATAAAAGTTATGAGTTATTAGTTTTATTGGCCTTATTAGCTTTTGTTTCATTAATTTTCTCTGTTATTTGTACATTTTCCCTATTATTTCATTCTTTCCACTTACTTGAAATTTAATTGTTTAATATTTTTATGCCTTTTTAATATGTAAGCTTAAATCATTTGCTTGACTTTTATTATTTTCTTTTCTTACTTTTAAAAAAATTTTTTAAGAAGAAATGGTCATGCTTATTGTCTAATATCATTTAAAGTTATACATCTTATCCTAGGTGATGCTTTAATTGGATCCCTTAAATTTGATATGCTGTGTTTTTATTTTCATTCGATTCGAAATATTTTTTAATTCTGCTTGAGATTTTTTTGACCCAAGAACTACTTGAAACTATGTTGTTTAACTATTTTCATATCTTTCTGTTTTTAATTTCTAATTTAATTCTGTGTAATCAGAGAAGATATGCTTCATGATTTGAATGTTTTAAAAGTTACTGATTTTAATCAACTGAAGGACTCACTTTGTTTATTTTCCTATTCCCTGTGATTATGATCTTGTGATGCCTATTGTCCAATATCCAAAAGTGATTTTTTTTCTCATATATTTTGCCCAGTTTTCTACTTGTTTACAGGCAGAGTGCAAGTTCTGCACCTGTTACTTCACCACGCTTCATGATTTGAATGTTTTAAAAGTTACTGATTTTAATCAGGACTCACTTTGTTTATTTTCCTATTCCCTGTGATTATGATCTTGTGATGCCTATTGTCCAATATCCAAAAGTGATTTTTTTTCTCATATGTTTTGCCCAGTTTTCTACTTGTTTACAGGCAGAGTGCAAGTTCTGCACCTGTTACTTCACCACAACCCAAAGCCTCCCTAACTTATTAAATCTGGCTCATAGTGGTTAATTTCCTTTACTGTTCTCCAATGTCCTTCAGGTCTCGACACAGATCTCATTTTCTCTTAGAGGTCCCTCCTGACTGCTCTCCTCCACTGAAAGTGGTTAGAACCCTCTTTCATGGTTTTTTGGTTTTTTTTCTTCCAGCATGCACAGTATTTACTCCTCATGTAGTCCATATCTTACACTATTGCATTTGCCTGATACTTTTTTGCTTACTTTCCATAAAGAATATGAGGGTACTTCAAAAATTTCGTGGAAAGATAGTTATCATCTTTCGATTCTATTTTTCCACAAATTTTTTGAAGTACCCTCATGTATTTTTTATGTATTAGTTTGAGCTCTCTGAAATTTCTATTTGACCATATTTTGACCCACAAAACTGGCAGTTCCCCCTGGTTCAAACTAATATGTATAAAAAAATAATAATATTTTGCACATGTGCAAAGAGTGGGCATGTCAAAATAGTCCTGGTCTCTCATGAAGTGTTGTTAATGAGAGTCCACGTTCATAGTAATCTTTTCCCAGAACTTTTGAAAGTGGCCCTGCCGCATTCTCTAATTCTCATTATAAGACTGCTGTGAGGACCAAATGAGATCATGTATTTAGAGCACTTAGAAAAGTGACTGGCACGTGGTAAGTGTTCAATAAAGTTTAGTTGTGGTTGCTGTTTTGTTGCTGTTATTTAGGTGGTTATTGTTGCAGTTCAGCCTTGTCTTTGCTACATGCCAGGCAAGTTCCACAGACCGTTGCTCGCTGTGTGATGTCCCTGCCTTGAGACAACCCTTCAAAATCCCTTCTCAGCCTTTCCTCCAGCAAACTACTTTTAGTTAACCCTAAGGGGAGGGAGTCCCTTCTTTTTTGACAGTGATTAGGTATCCTGAGCTTTAGGTTGGCTGGAAAAATTCTTACAATTGATTCCTTCATCTCTCCTTAAAGCTTCTCAGGTTCCTAGAATCAACTTTTTGACCAGCTTCTCTCAGTCCTGAGGTAGAGAGAGGGGACTTGATCTCAAGCACATTCACTAGCACTTTTAGTATTTTGTTATTTTGTTTTTCTTTTTATGTCTTCAGCCACATTTAGTTTTCTGGCCAGAGTTTCTAGACTGAACTCTGTATTGAGTATCCTAGAAATAATGTTGCTGATGGCAGCAGCCACTATCCCAGAGACCCTGTCAGAAGCTCCCAGGAGACCGAAGGTAGAGGTGGCACCACTCCTACCACATGCCCCACATCAACCCTCAGTTTAACCATGGTGAAGAAGGTCCTTGTCTGGCTGTCTTCAAATCTCAGTCTTGCCTATCCACTTGCTGTATGACTTGGCCAAGTCCTGTTCCCTCTTTAGATCCAATTTCCTCATCTGGACAAAGCTCTTTTAGTTCTCAGGTTGTATGACCCGCTGGAGGTTTTTTTTGAAATGCATTTAAGGAATCCATATACATAAGAAATTGGAACAATCATTTATTTGTTAAGTATTTTTTTCTTGGACAACACAAGTCAGTAGTTTATTAGCTGAAGATTTTTATCCTTTAAGTAGAGGTTTAATTTATTACCTTGGAAGGAGACTTTTAGTCTCAACTTAAGGACAGAGACTATACCTAAATACCAAAAGAAGTCAGCTTTCTACCCTCCATCAGTCATGGGAGTGAACATGTCAGCTCCCACCTTGAGGGTACCACTTTTTAGTAATAGCATGAAAGATAATGATTCTTGGCCACCTGCCCACATCAGAGCGATGTCACCACACAATACTTAAAGGGCATTCTAGAATAGTGCTTCTCCTGAGATAACTAAATGAGTAGAAAGTGGCAGTAATCACAGGTGTATATACCTCTGTGGGCAGCATTAGCCATGGTCCCTTGGAGGCAGTGGAGCTGCTGAGTTGATAGGAAAATTGTAGGCATGTGGGCTTGAGTCCTGTGAGGAGCAATTACAGCCCAGAATATAGAGTAATTGTGGGAGGAAGTTGACAGCTGTAATTGAAGAGCATAATATGATAAGTCAATGGAGAGTGAAAAGATGAAAAAAGAATGAAATCCACAACAGCAGAATGTCAATAAAACGCCTAGTGTTTGATCATTTTTGTGTCCTGTCCTACAGAACTCAGCTAGGATTCAATCCTGGCCTTGCCTTTTACTAATGGGATCATCCTGGGCAAATCACTTACCTTCTCCGAGGCTTAGTTCCTTCCTCTGTGGAAACCAGGGTGGAAATGCTTTACAAAATTTTTGCAAAGAACAAATGAATTGGCATATGTAAAAGCAACTGGTGATGACATTTCAAGTCACAATATCTTTGAAGTTATCACTGTTTGCCATGAATTGTAGTGGTCATAGAGGGTATGCAGATAAAAATTAGACAATTCCCACCTTTCAGGGGAATAGAGGTTACTGGATGCTACAGACTAATCAAGAACAGAAGGTAAACCATTGGTTTACCCTAAGACAATCCAACTATTTTAAAGATTTATCTGGTCTCATTTTATTTATTGAAAATGATCATTTCCATAATCAAGTAAAAGTGGATTTATTTGCAAATTTCATTCGAGGGCCTCTGTAGGGAAAATATAGGAAAATGATCAGGGCTCCCTCAGATGTTCAGAATCTTGCTGAGCATTTGACGTAAATGTGCACATGCACCCAGGTGTTCCCAGGTTATTGTCTAATGTAATTGTGCACATGCACCCAAGTGTCCTGGGTTATCAGACATAAGTATAAAGGACAAGTGGCTCTGATCCACAGTGTCCCCCACACCCCAGGATGCCCCCCAGAGACCACGGGGAAGCCACTACTGCTGGAGGCTGTTGCTACAAGCTGCTGTTGCTGCCAGGGCCCTCGGGATACCCTGGGAGGCCACTAGGGTGGCTGCTGCTAGCTACCTGAGCTTGCATCTGAATAAAACCTATTAATTTTTACCCACGGCTCCCAGGATCTTTTTCCTATTACCTAGCTCATGGACCTGCAGGTGAGGAGTTTGTGACCCAGTTTGTTCAATGGGTTTGTAGGGTCTGTGGGCCCTAGCCCTAGCAATACAGCATCATAGAGAGTTCCTGCTTTAGTAACAACTACCACAATCATGAACTATTGTATTTGCAATTTCTTCCATGTTTCTGAGGATTTGAGGATATCCCTTTTAAAAAATTCAGTTATTATATTTGATCATCACATATAGTAAACAAATACTGACAGCCAATTCTGTACCCTATGAATATGTATAATCAATTATATTTCAATAAAAAATTTTAAAAATAAAAAATAATAAATTCAGTAATTAAGTCGAATTGTCAAGCAAAGCCAATATTCTAAATTGTTTTCATTTGCAAGCACTAGCCATCTAAAATGAGATTTGAATACAAGAAAATCCAAGATCTGATTTGAGAGTCTAAGGGACATGTTATTGGAGGATGGAGATTCCCTGGACCCAAAATAATCCCATTAGACTTGCCCAACTCTTCTCAAGCCTTGGGCAATCTTTCTGACTCTAAGAATGTGGTAGGAAGTGCTTGCGGTCCTACTTTAATAACATTGCTATATTCTTATATTCTTTTCCTGCAGTCAACCATAGGTAGATTTGTAGCATTGTCATTTTTGGTCCTATCAGTCTCAAGCAATCAAATGTTGACTAAATGCCACCATTAGTGCAGAACAAATTGGAACCAATCCATATGTCCACCAACTGGTGAATGTTTAAACAAATATGGTATATCCACACAATGGAATACTTTTTAGCAATTGAAAGGAACAAACTACTGATAAATAATAAATGAAAGAAGCCAGACAACAAACCACATATTGTATGCTTCCATTTATATGACATTTTTAGAAAAGGAAAACCTATAGAGACATAAGGTAGATCAGGAGTTTCTGGGGGCCAGCCAAGGGAGTGGAATTTACCACAATGCACTTATAATGAGTGAACTTTATAATATATATCTCAATAAAGCTATTTTTAAAAGAAAGAATTTTGAAAAACAATTGTGCCTTGGAAGAGAGTAAATACCTATTATAAATGAAAAACAAAATGTTGTTGAGGAACCAATGTTTAGTATATTATTAGCTGCACTACTCTGTGGAAGTCGAACACTCAAAACTACATCCTTGAACCCAACTCCACTAAGGCTGGGAGTATGACTTCTCAGTAGTCTCTTGCTTGACCCATTGTCTCTTAGCTTTGTCAGCTTTCTGTACATGGAATGTCAGCTGGAAGGCACATAAGGTCCCTGGGCTATGGAGTCTGATAAACTTGGGTTTGAACTCTGGCTCTGTTATTTACCAGTTGTGTGATATGGGGTATAGAATTTGAGTTTTACAACCTCTGGCACTCTCACACACAAATTGGGACAAATAATTCATAATTCATGGGCAGTTGTGAGGATTATATAAGATCATTCCAATTAGTTATTACTGCTTAACAAACTAGCCCCAACTCAATGGATAAAAACAACCATTCTGCTATGTCTAATAATTCTGTGGGTCAGAAATTCCAGAAGAGCTTTTCTGTGTGATCTCTGTCTGATCCACATGGAGTCAGCTGGGGTACCTGGGGCTGGAGGCTCTACTTCCATGACGGCTTCTTCACTCACATGTCTGGTGCTTCAGTGATCCTGGTTTCTCTCTCCAGACAACATCTCATCTTCCAGAGCTTTTCTGTGAGATTTGGGCTTCTCACTGCATGGTGGTCTCACACAGTTGTACTTCTTAACTGGCAGCTGGCTCGCCATAGGCAGGAAGCAGAAGTTACAGGGGAATTAAGGTAAGGCCATACCTAGAATGGCACAACTTTACTTCTATCATATGTTATTGGTCAAAGCGGCAACAGGGCCCACCCAGACCCAAGCAGACTCTACCTCTTGATGGAGGTGGAACAAAGTCATATTTCCATAGGACCATGTGAGTTGGAAGATATTAAATGGACATATCTGGCAAATATAATCTGTCTCTGAGATAATGACCACGTAATACAGGATTCAGCAAACTTTTTCAGTAAGGGCCAAGTTGTAAATGCTTTAGACTTTACAAGTCACATGGCCTCTGTCACAATTATTCAACTCTGCTGTTGTAGCACAAAGGTAGTCACAGACAATACCTAAACCAAAAGTTATAGCTGTGTTCCAATAAAACTTTATTTACCAAACAGGAGCAGGACAGGTCTGGTCCATGATCTGTACAGTTTGCTTAATTCTGACATAATGCATGACATATAATAAGTGCTCACTAACGGTAGAAATTATTATTGTCATTGTTGCTAAAGTCCTTTGGAAATCACCCAATCCACTCCTCAACCTCCCCTTCTCTTTACAGGTATAATCTGGCTGACCCAGAATTCAGAGTTTGGTTCTGCTGGCCACTGACATGCACCCTCTTTTCACTTCACCCCAGAAGCTGCGCATAGACTTCAGGCCCCAGTTAACACCATAATCTCTTCCCCCAACTTTACACCAGCTTGTTCCTCACTTTCTCACTGCTGGAGGGCAGCAGGCTTGATGTGGCCTGAAAACTATAACATACGGTCAGGCCCTCTTCAAGAATACAAGAATAAGAAGTTAGGAGTAAACCTGAATATTTACTTAGGATTAGAAAAGAAATCACAATAAGTTACTAATTTTAAAATGTTGACAGATACCACAAATATTACCTAATCCAAAAATATGACATTGCCTGACACTTGACACCTCTATAATACTTTTTTCCTACAATTTGATTGAAGTATTTTTCAATTTTATAATATCATTTTCTGCAAAGAGCAAAGAAAGATAATTTAGTTTCCTTCTAGTATGGTCAATCAGATTTTTTTAAAAGTATTGATAGTTTAGATAAATTACTTTCATCCTTACAATTCTTTATGAGTAATGTAATGCAAAATTTTAGTATTATTGTCCAGTTAGGAAAAATCTTTACTAAGTTTCTCTCACAGGTAAGCAGTAGGTCTTCAGGGCATTTCACATTTCTTTTTATAGTGACATCTTAAATACACTTTGAATCAATGAGTAACAATCTTGTTAATAAGTTTTTAGCATTTTTTATTAAAATGTTTGTCATTGACATTCTTGTAGTGGTAAATTATTAGCTTTATATTATCTTCATTGATATTATTATTCCATGTCAATTCTACAGAATAGCTTCAAATTTTCCAAAGTGTTTATATGATTCACTTCTCACATTAATTAGATCATCAGACAGTGCAAGGGCCTGTCCATTACTGTTAGGGAAAAGTTATCTCTTCCTCTAAATGAATTACTTACTTTGGTAATTTTTGTTTTTTGTTACAATTGTTTCTTAATATCAGAAAACTTCTAACAATTTCCTTGCTAGTCTTGATCATTATTGTTTCATGTTCCATTAATTTTTTACAACAGCTTCTGCAATTTTATTATAAAAATTTTCAAACATACAAAAATATTTTTAAAATGATAAAATAAATATCCACTAATTTTTGTCTACATTTTCCTTCAAATCTTCAATAAATATTTTTTAAGAGGGCAAAGCAAGGTATCATCCATGTATGTCCAAATCAAGACTCAGTAAATTCTCATTTGATTTACTGAGACATTCTGTTGGGGCTTAGAGAAAGATACCCCAAAATATGGTGCTTCGACATGCTGAACTGAAGAAGCAGCCTCAAGGTCTTTCTGACCTCTCCCCACTGCACCTTCCTCAATCCTCTGTGTATTAGTCCATTTTCTATTGTTTATAACAGAATACCTGAAACTGGGTAATTTATTAAGAAACAAAATTCATTTCCTACAGTTTAGAGGCTGGGAAGTCCAAAGTCCAGGGAATATGCCTGGTCAGGGCCTTCTTCTTGGTGGAGTGACTCTCTATAGTGACTCATGGTATCACATGGTGAGAATGCACTGAGCAAGTATGAGTTAACCTTCTCACTCACTCTCCTTATAAAGCCATCAGAACCACACCCATCACTCCATGAATGGATCAATCTATTCACAAGGGCACAGTCCTCACAATCTAATCCTTTCTCTAAGGCCCCACCTTTCAAATACCATAATTGGATTTCCCACCCTCTTAACATAGTTACAGTGGGGATCAAGTTTCCTGTACATGAACTTTCAGGGAAGACATTTAACCCACAGTACTCTGTCTCTCCCAAAGCACAGGATGAAGCTATTCTCTGAAGTGCCCTTCCCTACCTGGAAACTGGACCTGCCAAGGAGAAACACAATCTCCTTATATCTCTTCCCAGAAATTTTGTTAACCTGAGAAGATTAAAACTCATATCACAGAGGAGACTGAAAATTAAACACCACACCTGGAGCCCAGACAAACTTTGTCCCAAACCATTGTATGTTTTCTAATCCCATTCAATTCCCAAAGAGAATTATTTACTTACCATTGTCTGAGCACTGAGCCCATTCATTTCTCCTAAAAATCATTTACTACCCCTCAAAAATTGTCACATTTCCCCCATCTCCCCTTCCCCTATGAAGAAGGGTATATAAACATTTGGACCTCAATGGGTTATTGGGTTATAATTCTTATGAGATTCCCCCATGCCTATGCCTGGTAAATAAATTCGTATACCTTTTCTCCTGTTAATCTACTGTCAACTCATGTTCAGTGAACCTTCAGAGGTGGAGCGGAAGCTTTCTCTTGGCCCCTACATATTTAACATGTCTTTTCATGTTAAAATAGTTAAAAATTAAAATACTGTATTTAAATGTTACCAACTTTCTGCATAAAACTGTGCATTTTAATCATGTTCAGACATGCAAAATACATGAATGTATTCAAACTAAATGTGTCCCAAATTCAACTTACTCATGGATGGACTCTCAAAATGCCTTCAGCCTATCTAATGTCATCTGACATCAATGAATGTGAGATGAAGGCATATTCAGAGTGGAAAAAGATCTTGGTCTTAACTCAATGTAATTAAACTACCTTAATTTTGAAAATTTGTGTGAACAATTGAATACATTGCTATCTTTACTCTCATGCCCAATTTTGGTTTGGGTGGTGGGGTTTTTTTGTTTTTGTTTTTGTTTTTTCCTTTTTAAGAGAGAGTGGGAAAGGCAGGCAATACAGTTCAGCAAGAATTATGGGCTAGGGATCAGCAACCTCTTCCACTACCTGGATTGTGAGACTCACTGTAAATCTCCTCTCCAAGGTCGGCTTTGTGTCCCCATCTCAGTAAGAATCCACCTTAGCCTAGCTATGAGTGTAAAAATATAAGGGCTGAAGTGGAATCCAGATACCTAAAACAAACTCATGGGAAACATTTGACTGACATGATTCCTTTGTGTTATTATTCTTTCGATTTTTTTTTTCTTCAAACTTCATCTTTCTACAAAACAAAATATTGGAAGATTTTTACCAAGTCTCCATTTTCTTCAATGATTCCTTTGTGTTATTATTCTTTCGATTTTTTTTTTTCTTGAAACTTCATCTTTCTACAAAACAAAATATTGGAAGATTTTTACCAAGTCTCCATTTTCTTCATCATAATTGTAACCAAAACAATTAGCTAGAAATATATTATCCCAGATGCAAAAAGAACCCACAAAAAAACGCATATAATTTCTTATACAATGACTCCAAAGAACCTTTTGCAGAAGACAATTGATTTCTACCAGCACACACATTAATCTTCATGACACCCTCTCTAAGTTCTGGAAATTAATACAGTTATTAATATTTGAAGACACTGGGTAGTATTTTCTGAGCCACCTCATTAAAGAGTCTCCACTGTCAACTAAAAGCAAGGAGGGCAGTCTAAACCCAAAGTCTGGAATTAGCACTGGGCTAATGAAAAGCCAGAAACTCTGCCATTGTGAAAGGAAGTGGAGGTTTGGAGACATTGGAGACATCTAACTCATCTTCAAAATTAATGTTTCTCAACCCCATGTGGATAGAAAGGGGAGCATGTGCGAAGAGGCAAGAGGAGATAGGGATTCCAGACCTCAATCTACAGTGCCACCCTGGGTAGGGGCTGAGATTGGTTTCCATCTTTCTAAAGTAGAAACAATAAGCCTTACCTCCAGATGCAATTTTAAAGATGCTCAAGCTATAAGAATGGGGGTTTTTTTTAATGTAGAGTTATGTAGCAATATGAGTGACCACTGCTTTTAAAATGGCCACTTATTTAGAAACCTTTTTTAGTTACCCACGAATTGTGGAGCTTTTTTGGTGATAAGGAAACCTAAGAAATAAATGAGGAGCTGTGTTTAAGGAAATGATGGGCCAAGTTGTCCTGCCTTCCCCATCCATTCTATGGTGATTTTTAAAGGTTACTTCTTTTCTGAAAGGGTGCAGCCTTAAACAGCTCTCTCTACCTCAGTTCTGCCAGCTGAAAAAGAAGACATGACTCTGTAACTTTTAAGCTTCCTTTCAGCTCAAACATTCCACAACTCTAAGTATTTAACAAGGTCAAGGTTGTTCCTATTGCTCTTCATCTCTCCCATCACTTCTGGGAGCTTATCTTTGAGCCAGGACTGTGGTCTTTCTCCCACACAGCCTGAGAGTGGAAGAGGGGTTTCCCCCCCTGAAACCAGATATTGAGCAGTTTTGTATGACCAGACAGCTAGGGAGGGACAGCACTGAGGACCCATACTTACAGAGGATTTCTTTATGAACACTGAAGTTCCCTCACTAATGAACTACAGCATGCTATTATAGGTAAATGCATCCACTCTTGATTTCTGGGAATAACTCTAGCTTCTTCTTTGGGGGAAGAAACAAACGAACATACTACTTCATTTGGCCTTAAAGGACAAGATTCTCACCGAATGCTGCCTGGAGATTCTTCGTGGTAGATGTTTTGTAGAGAAGAGAGATCCCAAGGAAATCTCAGCAGAAGGAAAGGGACAAGGCCCAGTACAGATGGGAAAGACTCCCCAGGGGAGTTAAGCTTTGATTTACAGTTTGCAGGATGTGTGGGATTTGGACACAGACAAGAAGAAGGAAATTCTGGGAGTCAGAGTAAGTCTGTGGCTCTATCCATATTCATCAGCTCAGTTGCTCAGCAAACAGCCCAAGAAATAGCACTCCAGATTCTTAGGAATCTCGGGCTTTGCATCATACTCTCCATTCTCAGCATCCTCCTTTGTGCTGATATCTTCAGTTTTTCTCCCTTTGCTTCACAGATTATTCTGCTTCCCTACCCTGATCTTTAAGATTGATGTTTTCATTGGATTGTCTGCTTGGCTCTTGACTCAGTCCTTACCCCTGGGCTCTGTGTGTCTTAAACAGACATGAGATTATTCAGCTCCTGTAACAAAGTCCAGGGGTAGGGCAAACCTCAGGGGTCACACAGCCTTGTGGCCATGACTCTGAATTCCTCTGAGTTTTTACCCTCAGCTAACTACTGAGATGGCTATGGACATTCCCGACTTCAAACCTGAGCACAAGCTGTCCAGAGAAAATGAGAGCATCACTTCTTGCACATTCTATTTGAAAAGTGAGGAAGGACTTTCTCAGAAGCCCTCTGCAAACTTCTCCCTGCATCCCATGGGCTAACTTTGTGTCTTATGGCAGATTGCTCTTGGATGCATCAGGCCATCCTTTGGAGCTAGGTGTGAGGCATAGAAGTTTTGTGAGAAAGAGATCAATAACTACCCCCAAAATTGAGGCTCTGTAAGGAGAAAGTGGAACATGGATGCTGCACAGCCAACCCACAACGTCCACTGAGTCAGATTTTTACATCTCTCTTGGCTCTGAACTTAACCACTCCATCCTCTTGCCTGTCCCAGATTTTCTGATTCCAGCACAGCCCAGTGAAAGCAGCCCCACTTGTCTAGAAGTGGAATTTAGTTTCCAGGGAGGGAAGCAAGGCAGGAGAAGGTGTGGAGGTATTGATTGTGGGAGGCTGCAAAGCAGAGTAATGAAGAGAAGGCGTGGGAGTAAGATTTCCAGCTCTGTGGTCACCAACTGTGAGATCCTGGGCAATATACTCTGTCTCACCAAACCTCAATTTCCCCATTTAGGAGGATAACTATGCTGGCCTTAGCAATGCCATGAAGATTAACTGAAATATTAAAAGTGAAGTGCAAAGAGCTCAGCACTCTAGTGAACGTTGGATAAACATTGCTATTTTCTCATTATTTCTGCGGGAGAAGGGAAGAGATAGCCCATGGGGACAATGTTGGGGAGTGGGGCCAACAGGAGAGGAGATGACAGCAGGTCCTGGGGGCCTTGTGTGCAGAAACTTGGGACTGAAGAGGAAAAGGTTTGATTTGAGGAGGGGGAAATGGGCTAAAGTCACTTCCCGTCTGTTCTCTTTGTTTTATCATTCGAGCCTCAGAGAAACAGCCCTCCCTCCTTGGCCAGTTTAGTAGGCAGGATACCGGCAGGATACTAGCTTCCCCATCTTAGAGCTCTGTTCCTCCTGCCCCATCCCCTATAAATCATAAAAAATGTGTGCCTCAACACAGCCGTGTGAGCTTGGGCAAGTTATGCTTCCTCTCTGGGCCTTCATTTCTTGATCTGTAAAATCCTGACTTTTCATATTCCTTTGGCCCTAACATGCTGTGAGTCAAGGAACAAATGAAATCTTGGCCCAGCACTTTTGAAAGGTTCCCATTTTCATCTCAGACTTGTGGTCTTCACTTTATATTATGATGGCTTTCAACCTTATTAGCCGTAGGGACTTATCCTTAGAATTTTTCTCTTCTTATTTAGAGGATAAAGAGAATGCAAAACAATCAGAATCATGGTGTGGGGGTAGATGATTCATCCCCATCATGTTATTTTTTTTTTTGAATGGTTAATAGCCACCCCTGCACTACCCCATCCCTTATCTATCTGAATTCCATTTCAGACAAACAAACAAAGTGATCATGAAAAAGGCAATCTTAGGGAGATGCTGTCAAGGCTGATGGACTCTGGTAATGAAATTACGCCAGCCTCTGCTGCCCACACAGATCTGGCAAGTACAAAGGGATAGGTGTTTGTGCAGATGCCTCGTCATAGTTGGGAGGCAGCTCAGTGTCGCTTGCCTCAGGCTCCCAAATCTCTTGGCAAATAGTAACTCACTCATCCTCGAGCCCTCCCAGAAGGAAGGACATTAGTATTCTCTCTGGTGAAGAGTCAGGAAATTAGAGTTTTCTGAAAGCCAAAAAAACAATGCAAGTTTTGCAAATCCACCTGAAGTTTTTTTAGGTTCTATGAGCAGGTTATCACTCCTATGTTTGGAGAATAAACTATTACAGAATCCTTGAATTTAAGCACTGGGGGGACTTTAAAGGACATCTATGCCCACTAAGCATTCAGAACTTGAACGCCGTTAGTTAATACCTCAGCCAAGGAGTCATCTAGACTCACTTAAACACCTTCAAAGAAGGTTCAACTGACAGTAAGTGGTAAGAGCACAGGGATGTGGAAAGGGAGTCACAGGGTCTAACATGGAGCCCAAAGACAGGCGAGTATGAGAACAGAGTGAGTGTGTGTGGTTGATGGTTGGTGGCCAGGGGATGCTGTAGGATAGCAGAAGAGAGAAGGAAGGCACTAAGACCATGCCTTGGGTTTGCGGAATGTGGGAACAAGGTCATAGTAGGTCAGTTTTTGTGTAAGCAGCACTTTAAGAAGGATGGATGGATTGGGAAGGGAGTAGGGAATCTACCCCTTCTCTACGCAATACATTCTATGATTGACTGTGTGGCTCTTGGACATCTTAGTCTTTCTAGATTGTGTTGCAAAAACAAAAATATTGTATTGGGCATAATAAGACTTAACTATCATCTTACATCTCTTAACACATACCAGTGTGACCTTGAACAAGTTACAAAAATTTACCTGAAACTTTGAAATACACCAAAGAGGTTATTGAATGTTCTTTCAGTGCTGGACTTAACGTTTTATTTACTGGAATATATTACTTCACTGTAAGGCAAAACCTCACTTGTAAATTTTGTTCAGTAGAGATGCAAATAGTTTATGCATTGTGGAACTAATAGCTCCAAACTTTACAATTTATGATCCTGTTAAACATAAACCAGTTTTTGTGTAGCTTGTAACCCACCAAGCTATTAAATTGCATGTATGTATACACACACACACACACACACACACACACACACAGAGCTTTTCAAATGCTCTTTGGGACAGTTTTAAATCTTACTGTTTCTTCATTAATTAATAAGTTCAATAAAATCTTTGAAATAAGTTCATTTACTATTGGTATGAGAGACATGATTTTACCTTTTTGAAAATTATACTTTATTAGGCATCTCACTTCTGTCTCCAAGGATTTGATTTCCTTGTCTGTTAAAAGATGCGTGAGGACTAGAGGGTTTCTTAGAGCTCTCTGTAAGGTATCTGAGCCAATAAGCCACCTGGGACCACCCCTGCCCCCCCCTCCCCCAGCATCCCAGGGTTTCCAGAGAAAAGGCCATCCTAAGTCTCTGGAGCTGAGAATTAGTGACCTCCGGTACTGCTCCCTGCCACACTTACCCCCAAAGATGTGGTCAAATCACATTAGAATACTGTAGACCTTCAGCAACTCTGATTCTTTGGGAGTTCCCAGAAGCCAGAATACATTGTTTTGCACTATTCACTACCATTTCTCTGCCTCTCCCTCGCCAAGCACTCCCTATTTCCTATTATAAACAAAAAATTGCTGGTTCCACATCCACAGCTTTTAGTTTAATCCAGGGGCTCAAAGATCACCCGAGTGTTCACCTCTTTGACATCCTTGAATGGAAATTGGTGCCTTTGGGCCTCAGCTAAGGCAAGGGGCCAAACAGCTACTCCTCTCCCTCCCGCTGAAGGGGATGGGTCTACAACTGCTTCTGGCTCTGACATCTGAGCAATCTGTCCTTTCAAACCTCCGGAGGCCTCTCTCCTTCCACCTTCTTGGCCTGAGGATGTTCAGGGCATCCTACCCTAGGCTGAAAGGGCCTTGAATTCACTGAAGGTGAAGATGTGATGTGTACAGGGGAACAGAGACACGAAAGGGGTTTGTGAAGGGCCAGGGATTCCATTCAACATTCCTTGAAATCCACAGCTTGAAATCCATAGGTCACAATTAATAACCAACACAGGGAAAAACTTTTCCATTTCAGGGGATAGACTGATTTTGTTAATGGCAGTTTTTGCTGATCCTTCTCAGGGTAGATCTCTATTTGCCTGAGAATTGGCTCCGTGCTTACAGTATTCATAAAATAAATATTTTTCTGTTTCTAATCCCAGCTTAGCTGCCTGACCTGACTGATCATCCTTGCTTGGCGGGGGGCTGCTGACTTTCTCTCCACACCTTCCTGCCCTCCAGTGTTGTCCCATTCCATTAGTTCCCCAGCTGCAGATGGAATGATGCTTCGAAGGCTGCCAGCCGTATCCTGGATGCTCACCACCCAGGACTGAACAGTTGGTTGGTGAGGGGGCTGAAGTTTAGGCCCCCAAAATGCACACTGTCTCTTTGGCTCCAGCCCAGGCACATGAGCATCGTATCCTGGATGCTCACCACCCAGGACTGAACAGTTGGTTGGTGAGGGGGTTGAAGTTTAGGCCCCCAAAATGCACACTGTCTCTTTGGCTCCAGCCCAGGCACATGAGCAT
>NW_007726194.1:1438-4565 GCF_000696425.1 Galeopterus variegatus | reverse complement strand
TGAAGTTTAGGCCCCCAAAATGCACACTGTCTCTTTGGCTCCAGCCCAGGCACATGAGCATCCTGGCTATCTGAGGTGGGCACTTGGCTAGGGAAAGACCTGTCCCCTCACCCCCAGCCATTCTTGGAATTTCTTGGAGTAATCAATTTTGAGGCTGGGGATCTGTCCACAGTGTGACTTACTGGTTAAAGCCATGTTTTTACCCATACTACCAAACTCTATAATAACTGCAGCAATTGTTTAAAATTTAGACCAACAAAATATTATTTGGAGGAAGTATGTTGTCACTGACTTTTTCAGAACTGGAGACACGTGATGGTGATGAAAACTAGACAACTTTCCATCAGTTTTATTATGGATTTTAAATTCTCTGCAGTCAATGCACCCCTTTATTGCCTACACTGGGGCCTTTGCACCCCCAATCCTTGGTATTCACCTGCAGCTAATGGACTGAGGTCTTCACAGGTGCTGTTAGTCTAACGAGGGCTGCCTCATTATTTGCGAAGTAAAAACGTCCATGCTGTCTGCATTTCTACAATTGTGATTATATCTAAATTGTGTTTGGAGGAGGAGTCAGAGAAAAGAAGAAAAGAGAAGATAAGGCGATTTGAGAAGAGAAAGAGGAGAAAATGTGACAGGGAGGAATCTTGAAAATCTAAGCCATTATTTTTTCAAAGTGACGTTTTGTCTTAATTTTTGTCAAAGTCATATGTGCACGTAAGAAAAGTAGAGTAGTTCTATAATGCTTATTACAAAAATTAGTCCTTCCTGGCCCCTCTCATCTTCCATTTTTCACTCTCCAGAAACAATTACTTTCCTCTCTTTTAGCTTTTTTTCCAGTATTTAGTTTCATGTTTCTGTTTCTTGATTTTTCAGTTTTTGATATTAACCACTGATTTTCTGCCATCTAGATAAGGCTTTAATTAATTATCTTACACCCTCAGCTCCTACTCATGCATGCTTCTCTTCCCCTCAAATGCTTTTAAATCATTATTTTTTGTTAAACCAATAATTAGTCATAATACTAAGTATTTGTATATTATTCACAGCAAAGCCATGTAGAGTACTCTAATTGCATTCATCTTCTGGTACAACATTTTTTTTTTAACCTCTGAAGTTAATAATTGCTTTGGTTTTGGGTTTGTTTTCTTTCTTTTTCTTTTTTTTTTTTTTTTGTTTTGTTTTGTTTTGTTTTGTTTTGTTTCTCTGCTCACTTTTCTATGTTCCCATCTAATTCATCCCCAAATTTTGTTGGAAATATAAATTCTTCTCCATACATTCAAATGCATCAGGTAAACTCTGTTTCTTTTGTTTTTCCTTTGGGGACATCCCCTCCTAAAACCTCTGTCAGCCTGCTCCAATCCTGATGGGTTTCTCTCTAGGCCAGCTGCACAGATGGTGTCCTGGGGGCTGGCTTCCCCAGCCTTCTGAGAACTCTCTTAGTGTCTCCCTAATTCCTGGGCCCCGTGTCTTCACTATGCATGGTTCACTCCCTCATTTTTTAGAGACAGTAAGGTTTGGGGAAGAGAAATATGGATGGGTCTTTACTGATGGGCACAACATGTGAAGATCTCTATGTCTTATTTTAATGTCTACGAGAAAACACCCACCATGGAAGAGGCACTAAACCACCAAGTAGTGGAATTTCTTAGCCAGTTGATAATGGCAGCCCTGTCACTGGCCACTCCACTACTTGGCAGTACAGGTACAGGAATGGAGCCATGGAGGAAGGGATGGAGGCTATGCATGGGCCGAACAGCGTAAGTTCCTACTCACTAAGGTTGATATAAATAACACCAATGCTAAATGTCTAATCTGCCAAGAATAGATGATCCCTCAGCATGGCATCATTTCTTGAGCAGACAAACTAGCTACTCAGTGGCAAATTGGCTACATTATATCCCTTCCATCATGGAGGAGGTAGTGTTTTATCTTCACTGGAAACAGCACATTTTCCAGATATGGGCTTGCAATTCTTGCTTGCAGAGTTTCAATCAGCACACTTCTCCAAGGGATTATGAAGTATTTGATCCACAAACCCAGGATCCCACATGTTATGGATTGAATTATGCTCCCCCAAAATTCATATGTTGAAATGCTAACCCTTAGTATCTCAGAATGTGACCTTATTTGAAAATAGAGTACTTAAAAATGTAATTAGTTAAGCTGTGGTCATTTTGGAGTAGGGTGGACCCCTAATCCAATATGACTATTGTCCGTATAAAAAAGGGAAATTTGAGCAGAAACTTACACACAGGAAGAATGTCATGTGAAGGTAAATGCAGGGATCAGGGCGATGCTTCTACAAGCCGAGCAACTCCAAAGATTGCCAGCAAACCACCAGAAGCTAGGGAACAGGCATGAAACTCTTTCATAGTCCTAGCAAACTAATATACCACATAATGTCACATTAGGCTAAGGGACAAAATTTGTGGCAAAAAAGTTATAGTAGTGGTAAAATGACAATAGGATTTCCTGGTTTTATCTAATTCTGCATCACCCAGAAACCGCCAACCTGATAGATCAATGATAGATCAATAACCTTAAAGATGTAGCTGTGGTGCAGCATGGAGATGCTATCTTATAAAGATGAGTCACCATCCACCAGAATGCAGTATACACCCTGAAACATTAACCATTATATGATGTCATGGCCCCAACAGATAGGATATATGGGTCTGGAAATTGAGGGTAGAAGAGTGACCCTACTTACCATCACTCACATTAAATCATTTGCCATTTTTGTGTTTCCCATTGCCACAACTCAAGGCTCTGTGGGTCTAGAGATCCTAGATGGTGAATGATTCCAGTAAGGAACACAGCATGAATACTATGTCCACTGTGACCAACCATTTCCAAGGTCTTTTGCCAAGAGATGAGCAGGTAAGAAAAAAAAGTCACCATCTTGATTATCAGAGGGAAATAGTGCTACAGTTACACAATATGGGTGGGAAGAATATGTTTAGCACCCAAGCGATTCACTGGGGTATCTCTTGGTACTTCCCTGTCCAATTTTAACAGTAGGTGGACTAGGGCAGAAGACACAGACTGAGAAGGGCCTTGTGACCAAGGACTCCAACTCCTCAGAGATGAGGGTCTGGATAACACCATAAATTAAGCCACCTAA
>NW_007726194.1:0-723 GCF_000696425.1 Galeopterus variegatus | reverse complement strand
CCAAGGACTCCAACTCCTCAGAGATGAGGGTCTGGATAACACCATAAATTAAGCCACCTAAACCAGCAGAGGTGCTGTGATAATAAAAGAGATATCATGAGTATCCAATTGTTGTTCCAAGACCAGCTACAGAGGTAGGGGCTTACTTTATCCACTAACCTTCCTCTTGTATGTTTCTTCAGGAAAAGAGTGCTGGATGACCTTTTCCTGGATGTGGTTAACTATTTTTACAAAGCAAGTGGATCTGGGTGGTGCAAAATGTGGACTGTGGTGGAGTAACACTCAGATCACTTCCTTCACCACTAAGGCACGCATTCCACAAGCTTCTAGGACCACTGCCCGCTGAAGTTTTGTAGCTGAGACCCTCACGAGGATTTGCCTCCAACCAAAGGTAACTGCTTAACCTGAGGTTATGCCAAAGGATCATGTCCAATTCTAATTTCATGAACATTACACCTTCTCTTATCTCTCTGAGGTATGAATAATAGTTTTACTTTGAAAATATTTTTTTGGTTTGTTTTCTTATCCATGAATCATCTGTTTTTTCTGAGTTCCTTTTTTTTTTTTTTCTTTCTTTGCCTTCACATTAGGGGACTTTATCAAATATTTGATAATCCCTTGGCAACCTGTCAAAATATAAACATGAGAGACTAAGAAGATGACTGGAATCTCTGTGGGGTTTTAGCATCTGATGGGTTTACTCTGGGGTTATCTGAGTTGACT
>NW_007726193.1:1172465-1177651 GCF_000696425.1 Galeopterus variegatus | reverse complement strand
GTCCGGGGTCCCTTCCCGCCCTGTGTTGTTGGTCCCCGGTGGCGAGGAACCAACAATAAATAAAATGGAAATGCTCATAGTACCAACCTCACAGGGTTTTTGTTAGGATTAAATGAGTTAGTATTGATGAAGTGCTTTGACCAGTACGTGGCTCACAAGAGCAATTGAAGTATTTGTTAAATAAATAAATACTAATTTGCACTTAGAAGTCACGGGTTATTACAGCTGGACAGAGCCTTTGAGAGAATTGCCCCTTTACATCCTGCCCAGGACAGTAGTCCTTTCCCAGGACTTTTCCAGCCACCCTTAGATATCAAAAGAAAGTCATAATGGCACTTGAAAGAGCAAACACAGTCTGAATTCAGTAATTGAAAGGGTTCAGGCAAATATACTAACCAGTGCTCTGGTGTTCGTTCCAAGGGCAGACTCCTCTCCCTCTCACTGGCAGCGCCTGTGCTCAGCAGTCGGGGTGTCACCTTTCCCTCCCTCCCTTGCCTCTTTCCCTGCCCACCAGCCACAGGAAGGAGAGAAACAGATCATGGAAAGTTGTCACTTGACTGGCACTGCTGTAAGCCGCTTTGTGTACTCTGGGCCGGCTAATGTTTACTGAGAACTTTTCCTACAATCCCTCTGGTGTAAGCTGCTTTGTGTACTCTGGGCCAGCTAATGTTTACTGTGAACTTTTCCTACAATCCCTCTGGATGTAACTCCCATGGCCTAGGCAAGGGCCTTTCCTTTGCCCCCCCCATCATTTGCCCCTCACGTTATATGCCCCCCTCCATCTCCTTCCACTGAGGGCTTCAGGCCCTAGAAGACTGCCTTGAAGTAGGATTCCTTTTAAAAAGACCCTAAAATAGCATTTCTACCATGGGCCCACAGATGGTGTCTGGGGTTTGTGCATCTTCCGGCCACCGTTGAGAGGGCATGGCAGTGTCCCCAGACCTCATGGTCCCCTGTCTGCTGCTGCAAGTTGCTTTTGCTCCCGAGGGAACCAGTCTTCTGTGCAACCTACCTGCAGGTGACACACACATGTGGAGTTCTGAGTGGGCCCAGTGAGGACCTCTTCAAAGGCTTTGGGTTAGGAGGAAGTGGCGCCCCCTCCCACCAGGCCTGTCCCTTGGGCAGGGCAACTAGGATAGCCCCTGGTGCCATGGGAAGCTCCACCTTACTTTTCTGAACATCATTAATATTAAATTTTGAAACTTTGGGCTCTAACGCTATCTCAAGGGGCCTATGAAAGGTGCTAACCTGTCTGGCCTCCCTGCTGTTGAGTTGCTTGAGTTGCCATGGGTCATACCCTTCTGGGGACAGTCCTGCCCCAACTCCTGTAACTTGAGAGAGAGAGTGGACGGCCCAGCACAGCTCTCTCTAAGGAAGCTGCCTTCAACACACTGCTCCCCAGTCTCTACTTTTTCCACCCTTTTAACCCCTAGATCTGGATGGGAGGCTTCTGGGCAAGGGGCTCAAGAGTTGTGTAACCAATTGTCTGAGGCTCTCCCAGAAAAGGGTCCCTCCTTGTCCCTGTCTCACTCCTTGCCCTGGTGTCTGGGTCATATCTTGGTGCCTCAGTCAAAAGATATTGCCCTACACCATGTGTTTTCTTTGCTGGTAATTTACCCTGTTTGGGCAATTGTCCAGGAGACCCCAATGGATTTTATGTGCTAAGGAGGCTGGGTTGGTGCCTTGTTCTGAGCTCTGTACCACTGCACCAGTGTAGCTACTGAGAACTATGGCTGGCTGATCCAGTGACCAGTGTGGTGGGGCATACCTTGGAGAAAATGTAGTTTAGTGAGGATGTGAGGTCCCTAAGAGAGGAAGATTTAAGGCAAGCCAGTTTCCCAGGATTTCTACATTATTCAGATGCCCCACAATGCACCTTCACTTGGTTTTCTTGACAGAATCCAGCCTTTGGTATAGCTGACATACACCCCCAACATGCATGCCGCCTGGGGACGTTCACTTAATTATTTGAAATACTTGTGTGGTTCCTTCTCTCTGTGTCAGCTGTTCACTATGAGTGTATGATACAGTAGTGAATAAAATGGAGCACCCAGTTTTCCATTATCGCTCTGCACCTTCTAGTTATATGGAAAGAAGCTGCAATATACATGGCTTTGGAAATCCTTGCATCAGCTGCTCATATTCAGGCAGCTTTTCTTCAGCAATACTTCTCCTTAATTTATTATATAGATCAGCAGTGTTATGATGTGTTCTTCTGAACATGGAGGCAGAAGACCTGGGTTCTCACTTAAGCACATCCTTTAGCTTCCCTGAACCTCAGTTTTCTCATGTATACAATGACAATAACAGCAGATAGTGCCTTATCTGCCCAACCTTACAGAGTCGTGAAAGTCAGATGGACAATGCTACATGGACACTGCAGGCTGTCAACTGCTGACCAGAAGTCAGATGTTGTGGCAGGAAGCCTCCAAGATGACCCCCAGTGATCCCACCTCTTGATTTTCACACCCTTGTGTAATCCCCTCCCATTGAATGCTGGACTTAGTGACTTGCTTCTAATGAAAGACATTGTCACATCCCCCTTTCTCTCCTTGGATCACTCTCGTGGAGTGAAGCCATGTCTTGAGAATCCCTGTGGAGGATCCCACATAGTAAGAAACTAAAGCCTCCCACCAAGCCCACCCTGAGCAAGTGAGCTTGGAAGACTGATCCCCCAGCCCCAATCTAGCGTTCAGATGACTGCAGCCCCAGCTGACATCTTGACTGTAGCCTAATTGGAGATCCTGAGCCAGATTCACCTAGCTAGTAGCTCCCAGATTCCAACCCTTAGAAACTGTGTGAGGTCATAACTGTTTGTTGTTTCAAGTTGCTAAGTTTTAGGGTAATTTATTACATAGCAAAAATTAATTAATATGGATATGCTAAGTCCTTTGCCTTTAGAAAGAGTGGTGTTCACCGTGGCTCCATATAAAGAAAATCTCCAAATTTAGCATTAAGCAGACTAAATAGTACTAAGGTGGACAGTTATTTGACCAGGGTCAATGAACCATTGCTATTGATTTATTTTAATGCTATTGTCTACTACTGTGTAATTCTGTGAATTTATTCTCTTACTCTTTTAAGAAGTAAGTGATAATGATTGTATTAGTCAAAGTCCAGTCCGGCAAACAGAAATCACCCCAGTTATTTTCACAGAGAGAATTTAATAGAGCTGTTGATTGAGTAGTGAAAACTGAAAAGGCAGGGAGGAGACACTGAGGTATCAGGACGCAGCCTACACCACTAGGGCTTAGGGTGCAAATGGGAGGATAGGATTAGAACTTTGAGGAGAGTGTCACCGGGCTGGAGCAAGTACCTTTCAAGGGCAAGATGAGGCTGATTCTGGGAATATGGGGTGACAAAAAGCTGGAGACTGGAGCCAACTGAGGCTCCAAAGTGAAGTTGGCTCACAGGAACTGTGAGCACACAGGGGAGGAGCTAGTCTCCTTCCCCTCCTCATCCATCCAGGATCTTGCTCTCTAGCGCCGCCTAGCTGCAAAGCCTAACAGGGAGCTGCAGGGGAAGCAAAAATGTGGTTTGCAGAATCCCAGCCCAAGCATCATAGAGCAGGGCTGAGAGATGACAGCTGCATAAACAGCACAGTGTCAAATCTTTTCTTAATTAATGAATTATGGGTTAGTGAGAAGGCACATTCCTTGCCAAGGCTTCTCCCCCTGTTATTCACATCAGCCAGAGTCTGTAGGGGATATTGTATCACCGGAAGTTCCCTTTCTGGGTCTCTGAGATTTCCTAACAGTGCATCAAGTGCAAGGAGCCTCCATCTTGCCCAACTCTGCAACTGACTGGACACTTCTTCACCAGGTTTTCAGCTCTGGAGACCAAAGCCACCATTTGTGCCCCTCTGACTGGTTGTGCTCACTGATACGACCTGATTTGTATTTAAATTTATACTTTAAATTAGTTAGAATTAAATAAAACTAAATTTAAAAAATTCGGGCTGGCTGGTTAGTTCAGTTGGTCAGAGCGTGGTGCAGATAACACCAAGGTTCAGGGTTTGATCCCTGCACTGGCTAGCTGCAAAAATAAAATAAAATAATTAAAAATGTATTTCTTCAGTCTCGCTAGCCACAATGCAAGGGGCCCAACCGTCATATGTGGGTAGCATCTACCATATTGGACTGTACAGAATAGAACATTGCCATCATTGCAGAACATTCTATTGGTCACAGCTGTCCTACTGTCTTTAAAATGCTCATAGGAGGGAAAAATACTAATAAGATATTGGATCTTCAAGAAGAGGATATAGTAGGTAGCTTCTCCAAACCTTTTGTTGTTGTTGTTGTTGTTAACCAATGAGCCCTTTGTCTTCATTCATTAAAATTCAGGAAACCTGCTTTGGTTGTGTCATCTTGAGACAGGCCTTTAATTTCTCCAGGTGTCGGTGTTCTGTTCATGCCTCAGCCATGGTCGTCTCTGAGTTTGCTGTCTTATTCTCAACCTCTGCATCTGCTGATGTCACATCCACATTTCCCCTTTCCTCAGGCTTAGTTTCAAGGAAAACAAAAGAATTTACTTCCATAGCCCTTGATTGACCTCCCTGCCCCATCTCTCCCCTCAACAATCCCTCACCTTCCTGCTGCTGTATCTGGTCACTACCTTCCCTGTGGCAACCTCTGGTGGCTCATGAGCCACAGGAGAAAGTCCAAAGCCAGAGCCTCGGAACACACAGCTTGCCACCCGGGCTGCGCTCCTGGCGCGGCCTCCTTCGTTCTTCCCACACCCTGTCTGTGTTGATTATTGCTTGTCGTTTCCTGGACCTTCTCTCTGTACTTGGCACACGTGCACCTTTGCCCAAGCTCATCCCCCTGCCTGGACCTCCTCCCATCCCTTTGTCTGCCTGTTTGACCTTGACCTTCGCAGCAGGAGCCTACTCCACAGACGCCCCAGCTGCTGCCCCTTCGGAGCACGTTCATGGCAAGATCGCGCTTTACCTGGGCTGCTGCCTGCTAATGACTGAGCCTGGAAGGGGTATTAGAGCCACTGTGGGACTCTTCCAGTGGGCAGCTTTTGGCCAGAGACCTACCCCAGTGACCTGGCTGACGCTCTCTCAGGGCTGCTCTGAGACTCTCCCTACCCAATCCTTCCTCTCCCCACTCCCCACTATCTTTCCCAGGGGCTAGACCTGCCTGTCCCCCCCCCCCCCCTCCTTCATAGACCTTCTCCCT
>NW_007726193.1:1143968-1172346 GCF_000696425.1 Galeopterus variegatus | reverse complement strand
CCCCCCCCCCCCATCCTTCATAGACCTTCTCCCTAGTGCATTTAATCTTGTCTTGGCATTTACTTCTCAGAGACCCAAATTGACACAGCCATAATTTCCCTGATGTGAACCAGGCAAAAGCAAGCATTTTTTCATCAGTGTTCTCGTAGCCCTCTGTGGATGCCTTGGTTATAACACATACCACGTTTTACCTTTGCTGCTGCCGCTGCCACCATATGTCTGTCTCCTCCACTAGACAGCTCCTTAAGATCAGGCTCTGTGTTTCTCACACTCTGGTTCCCCTGGATTTGTGCCTGTTGAATTGAATTGGGCCCATTTATCCTTTGAGGGGCTAAGCAATCCTCTCTCCATGTGACCAGTATTAAAGGAAGGCATGCTGCATGTCTTTGGTCAAAGTAAGATGCAACTATATTATGTGTGCATGGGACATGGTATCCATCTGCCATTAATGATGCAGTTAAATTCAAACACTTGTCCACCAACGGTCCACTTAGATTTTAAGCAGTATGGTGCCCACAGTCTTTGTTTGTTTTCCAAACAGGCACTCTGCAGTACATGGCGCCTGAGATCATCGATCAAGGACCTCGCGGGTATGGTGCCCCAGCTGATATCTGGTCCCTGGGCTGCACCGTCATTGAGATGGCCACCAGCAGGCCCCCGTTCCATGAGCTTGGCGAGCCGCAGGCAGCGATGTTCAAAGTAAGATACGCCTGGTGATTTAGGATGCTGGTGTTGGGGAAATAGAATTAAAAACAAAATCCCCTCTCAATCCAGAAAACCTCTCCACAAAGTTAGGAGAGAAGGAAAACAGTTTTATTATTGAATGAGTATTAAGTCAGAATGTGAGTCACGTCACAGGCAATCTGCTGAGATTGCCAAGACAGAAAGAAAACTCACTATTATATAGCCAGGCAAATACAACCCACTACATCCGTGTTCTCAGGATGAACTGATGATGACAGCACCATTTGTCACACATAGCTCATCTTAGATTCACCTGGTAATTGGGGTGACCATTTGTGTTAGCTAATTGGCTTTATACAAAGGAAAAAATTAGCTTCTCATATTTTTAAGACAGGAAGTGCTTTTGGAACCACTGAAGTTAGGCACCCACCCTCCTATAGAAACTGGAAGGTAGAGACACTGTCTTCCTTGACAATGACATTTCAAAGAGATGGCTCCCAGGTCCTTGAGAAAGACATTTCTGGCAAGAGGTTTATGTAGCTGTTAAAAAGATTTACATACATCTCATGGAGACAAAGAACTTACAATTATAAGTTCTCTAAAGTTAGGGCCGGCCTGGTGGTGCACTGGAGAGTGCGCCACTTGGGAGTGTGGCTGCGCTCCCGCCGAGGGTTCGGATCCCATGTGGAGACCGGTTCCCGCTCACTGGCTTAGTGCGGTGCGGGCGCAACACTGAGGGTTGCGATCCCGTTGCCGGTCCCTGGTACGGGCGTGACACTGAGGGTTGCAATCCCGTTACCGGTCAGTAAAAAAAAGACAAAAAGGAAAAAAAAAAAGTTTTCTAAAGTTAATGCTCTAAGAAAAGTGGGGGTGGGGGGAATCCTCCTATTTTCAGTGTTAATTTTCATTTGCATTTGCCCTTACGTTGGGTAAGGCCCAAAGGCCAAGTGAGGTCTGTGTCTTTGGAGGACACGTTTCTGATTGGATTTTGGAGAGGTGGGACTTTGGGTATCAGGTAATGTGTCCTTTATCATTCTAACCACCCTCCCCCCCACCAGAGATAACAGGAAGGGCAGTCCATGTGCTGAGGCCAGCATAGGAAAGATTGACCAGGATGGATGGCAGTTTGCTGCTGGGCAACTGACACCTTGGAAAGGGACGTGTTTGCTTGTGACCCCACAGGAGGCTGATGCCAGGCCATCCCTGTGCACCCAAGGTCAGCTCTGCTGTTTCTGGCTCCATGTATACTTAGAAATGTTGAAAGGGCTCTAGCACCAAGAGTCCAGCATCAGCACTGACCTTCCAAGGAGCATTTCTGTTCACCCCAAGAGTGAGGTTGCAAAAGGCCAAATGGCCATTTCTTATGGGAAATGAGGCCACGGCACATCATGATTCCAGAGGCCTCTTCCTGGCTTCTCTGGCAAAGATGGTGGCCCTGCAGCCTCGTGGCCTGCATGTTGGCTGGACCCTTCAGCTGGCCTCTTCGGCAGGAAGCACACAAAGGTGTGAGTGCAGGTTTCTGCCCATGGAGGCTCGCAGTGCTCTGTGCTGTGGGCGCCCTGTGCTCTCCTCAGCCTCGTGGGCCACTGCAGGAGGTTCTCAGAGCTTCCCACGCTTGCTCCAGCTGCTCAAGAAGCTCCAAGACCAGGATCTAAAGTCAAGAGTCTCCTGACACCTGTAATCCCAACAGGACCCTTAACACCAGGGCTGGGAGATAGCAATGACCTTCCTCAGCACTTCCATGACTATCCGCGACGGACCCAGCTAGGACCATTGAAGATCTTACCTTGGCTTCCATCACAGGCCTTAGGAGAAATAGCAGCTGGTGCTGAGAAAAAGCCATGGCTGGCTGCTTTCGGATCTGCCGCTGACTTCCTGTGAAACTCGGGAAAGCCAGCTGCAGGCTGGGACTTTCTCAGCTCATCCCCAGGGCCCTAGCAACTCCCTTCTTCCTCTTCCTTCCTCTTGTTTTTGGTCTGCTAATTAGCTGTACAAACTGTTAGAAAATATATTGACTTTTTTTGGATGGCATATGAAGTCAGTGTTTGTTACAAACAAGAAAGTTATTAAATGACGTCCTCTGTGTTATTTATTTCTGGGATTCTTCAGAAAAATTTCAGAATCCTTCAGAAAAAAAATTCAAGAAACTTCTGGGCAGTGTCTGAGACAAAGGAAACCATGTCCTCCCACCGCCAAGGAGACTATTATGGGTTTAATTGTGTCACCCAAAAGGATATATGGAATTCCTAATGACAGTACCTTCAGGAAATAGGGTCTTTCCTGGAATTCCTAATGACAGTACCTTATTTGGAAATAGGGTCTTTACAGAGATAATCAAGTTAAAATGGGATGAGGAGAGTGGGCCTCAATCTGATATGATTGGTGTCCTTATAAAAAGGGGAAATGTGGGTACAGAGACAGACATGCACAGAGAGAAGACTATGTGAGGACACAGGGAGAATGCCATGTGAAGGCAGAGGGTTGGGGTGATGCTTCTGCAAGCCGAGGAACACCAGAGATTGCCTGCAAACCATCAGACGTGAGGAAGAGGTGAGAAAAGATTGCCTACAGGTTTCAGAGGGAGCATGGCCCTGCCACCACCTTGATCTTGAACTTCCAGCCTCCAGAACTGTGAGACAATAATTTCTGTTGTTTAAGTCCCCCATTTGTAGTACTTTAATACAGGGAACTTTTGTGTAACAACTGAGCACCCTTAAAAGTGATGTACTTGCAGGGTGCCAGCAGGCTGGTCACATTTTCTATTTTCTTACTGAGAGCCAGAGAAAAAGCCACCCTTTCCTCTTCTGGTTCTTGTCCTGCATTTTTGTCTCTGTGCCCCCCAGTGCCCGTGGGCACTGCCACGTTCTCTCCCCACCGCTCAGGTGAGGGGTGGCACCTATAACGTGCCCTGCATTTCGGATTTTGGTGGTGGGATTCCACCCAGCGTTTAGTGTTCTCCAAATCTGTAACTCATGACCTGGCCAATCTGGCCATGAGGAGCAGAGTGTCGGAAATGGTCCATGTCTGCCTGGGTCAGAGCTTTGGGGCTGTGAATTCGGTAGGATGCAGTCCCCTTTCTGCAGCACCCAGATCTCAGTGGGGCAAAGGAGGCCAAGCCAGCCCCGTGGAGTGCTGAGGAGCTGGGGATGGGCATGGATCTGGAGGATGGATGGCTTCTATCCCTGGATTGTTCGGTGGGCTTGGAAGAGACATGGGGAAAACCATGGACTTTAAACTCAGAAGACTAGAGAGCCACTTCCAATGGGAACAGTTATGCAGGAGGGGGTTATGCAAGACTTGTCGTGGAAGCATTCCCACGTCACAGTGAGATGCGACAGCTCAGAACCACTCTCGCTCCACTAGGGAGAGTGACAGAGCCTTTAGCATGACGGTGATTAGCTGACCAGAAGTGGGAGGTAAAGCAGACTTTCTAGCAGGAGCCCTAACAGGAAAAGGCAGTGCCCTTCCCTCAGCCAGCTGTGCCCCATGGCAGGAGGGCATGGCTTTGGCCATGGAGGATTACAGTTGACCCTTGAACAACTCAGGGATTAGAGGTGCTAACCTCTGCACAATTGAAAATCTGTCTATAACTTTTGACTCTCCCATAATTTACTAATAGCCTATCGTTGAGCTTATTAACAAATTTTTTGCATATGTATTATATACTGTATTCTTACAATAAGGTAAGCTAGAAAAAGGAAAATGTTATCAAGAACATCATAAGGAAGAGAAAACACGTTTATAATACTGTACAGTGTTTATTTTTTAAAAATCACACATATGTAGACCCACACAGTGCAAACTGTGTCGTTCAAGGGTCAGCTGTGGTTACTTGTCTGTGAGTTGGCTGTCTCAAGGTTTGGACTGCTCATGGTTCAGAGCTGGAGGTTGGGAATGTGGGCTGTGGATGCGTAGAGATTGAGGGTGTGTGGGCATTGCTTGGGGACTCTGTGGATCAGGGAACAGATAACACGCCGTTGAATAACCTCACTTGCGGGATATCCTGGCCCAGGCTGCAGCCTAAGTCCCGTCCCAGTTATTCTGCTGTGTAACAAACCATACCAAAATGTTAGTGGCTTAAAACAATGATTATTTCTCACGGTTCTGTGGCTTGACTGTTGGCTGTTCTGCTGGCCTTGCCTGGGCTCGCTCCTGGGGTTGCACCCCAGTGGCGCATGGCTGGGGCTGCAGCTGGGATGGCTGAGGCATTCTCTCCACGTGGTCCTTCATCCTGGGCTTCCTCCCTGCACAGTGGTCCCAGGGCTCCAAGGCCTCTTAAGGCCTAGGCTCTGCAACGCTCAGAATGTCACTTCCGCCATGATCTGTTGCTCAAAGCAAAGTCACGAGAGGCCAGCCAGAATTCCAGGGATTGGGATATAGACTCCACCCGTGGATGGGAGGAGCATGACCAGAACATTGCAAGGGGCGTGGACACAGGCGAAGGGCACTGGGGCAGCTGTTCTGATCCATAAGCCGCCCCCCATGGAATGGTAGATGTGGGAGCTTTATACTGAAAACAAGTGCCCCAGAACTCACCTGAGGCCTCACTGACCCATCACTACCTCTCCCTTAAATGCAGGTGGGGATGTTTAAGATCCACCCTGAGATTCCTGAAGCCCTTTCAGCTGAAGCCAGAGCCTTCATTTTATCCTGTTTTGAGCCTGACCCCCACAAACGGGTCACCGCTGCTGACCTGCTCAGAGAGTGCTTCTTAAGGCAGGTGAACAAGGGCAAGAAGAACCGAATTGCTTTCAAGCCCTCAGGTGAGGCCTCCCTGGACAGCTGGGGCGGCGCCCTGGGCCAGGTGACTGCCTGGGCCCCGCAGGCTGTCACTCAGAGAGTCCAGCTCCCTGGAGCACTGAGTGTCTCATGTCGTGCCTGGTTTTGTGAAGAGCAGCAGGGATTGCACAGTAGGTTTAGAGTTTGTCAGAACCCAACCAATAAATGTCCCTCGATTTCCTGACGGAGGCACAGGGAGCTTCATGGGTGACTGTGATGTCCCCCTTGTTAAAGCCTGTCCTTTAGGAGTGTGAGGAGGAGGGTGGTGAGGGGTGCCCTGGCCAGGGATTGTGTCTTCCCCACGTGCAGAGCCCGGTGCTTCGTTTTTGGAGCCCAGCCTGTCATCCTGTGCCTACCCTGACCTTGATTAAAGGGTGTGCATCAGGGAGGTTTGCCTGTGGAGGCTGTCCTGCAGGTCACTGAAGCCCAGTGACATTCTGGGGCAGTAAGTGTTAACTGGTCATGATGTAACTATGGCCTCCGAAAAGGAAGCTGTCCTCTCTTCCCGGGTGTGGCTAGGGGTCAGAAGCCATGACAGAGTGGCTCAGCAGCTTGCTCTGTAGAGTGCGACCCCTGACTAGGTGCTTCAGCGTTTCTGGCTGGCCCACCCCAGACAGTTCGCTAGGATCCAGGGGACTGTTTGCACCCCGCTTAGAGCACTGCAGGTGCAGCAAGCCCCATGGGTGGGTCACTTGGGCCCGAGGGGCTGTCAGAGGCTCAGCCCCACCCCAGCCCTGTCTGAGCCTCTGCTTCCTTGTCTGGCTGTCTGTCCCCTCATTCCCCACAGAGGGTGCTCGGGGTGCCCTCCTGGCCCTGCCCGCGTCTGGGGAGTCCATGGGCAGCAGCAGCAGCAAACACGGCTCCATGTCCCCAGACTCTGACGCCCAGCCCGATGCGTTCTTTGAGAAAGCCCAGGTGCCCAAGCACCAGCTCAGCCACCTTCTCAGGTATGGCCCGTGTCCCTTGTCCTTCTGCTGTAGGCCTGTGAATACCTCTCGGGTCAAAGCCAGATGGCTGCGAGGGCTTTTGCTTCTTTTCTGCCCAGGGCAGTAGGGCAGCCACGAGCTGCCAGGGCCAGCAAGGAGGACACTTGATTGCTCGCCGTCGTCCCCTCTTTTCCTGTCCTTTCTCCTCCCTTATCTCCCTCTTCCTCCCTGCCCCCTTCCCACTTCCGCTTCTCTCCTGCCTCTTCTTCCCCTCCACCCCCCGCCACACTGGTGCTATGGGGTAAGACAGAGCACAGCACCTCTCCTCTGTCAGCCTTCTGCAATTTCCTCTCCTTGAGTTTGGGGACTGCACCCCATAGCCCCTCCGCCATGGTGTCCTAACATGGTACACTTCCTGGAGACAGTGCTCCAGGGACTCATGAGGAGTGTCACATTTGTTGCATGTGCTTGTCCTCAGTGTTCCTGATGAGAGCTCGGCCTCAGAAGACCATAGCACGGCCTCATCCCCAGAAGACAGGGACCCGGGCCTCTTCCTGCTGTGCAAGGACAGTGAGCGCCGCACCATCCTGTACAAAATCCTCTGGGAGGAGCAGAACCAGGTGGCTTCCAACCTGCAGGAGTGCGTGGCCCAGGTACAGGCCTGAGGGAAGGCACCTGCTAACCCCGCCCCCTCTGCCCGGCTCCAGGTGCCTGGACAGGTCCAAATAGGAACCGTGGTTTCTGCTGCCCTGGAACGTTTGCATAGTAACAGTGATCACCATAAGTGTTTCCCAATGTGCTTCTCACTCAACAGAAGAAAACACAAAGAAAAAATCTGCTGAAACATGAATTTGCAAAACACTGCGGTGATGCCAGGCATTTGTGGGGCGGTGCTGCCTCCTGGTGGAAAACAAGCCAGATGGCAGCAGAAAGCCCAGGAGGCCAAAGGGCCTTCCAGCCTCTGGCCTTTTCTCACCTTATCCAGGTAGCGAGCCCTGGAGCCGAGTTAATTCCACAGCTCTAAGACACACTAGAACTGCCCTCAGGAGCTGGGAGAACAGCCACTTTAGGGAAAGTGGTTATGGATGAAAATACTTGGGTTTTAACTAGGACACAGTAGTGGCAAACTGATCCTCTTCCCTCATTTTGGATGGGAAAGATCCTTTTAGAAAGAGGCCACTGCCCCACTATAAACTATGCCTTGTGTTGAGGCCTGTTGATGGGGGCCCTTACAAAGAGTTAAAGAGGAAGTTGGAACCATTCACAGAAAGGCTTAGTTGTGAGGATGTGTGGCCACTAGGGAAGAGGTACCAGAAGACCCCAACAGGAAAGATATGGAGGGAATTCCAGGAACAGAGACCCCTACTCACCTGGGCACTGCACAATTCCATTACAGATGACACTCTAATTTCCCATTGATACATCTTGAATTTTCTATCCCTCTCTGACTCACTCAATGAGCATGCTGTGTGTGTGTGTGTGCGTGTGTGTTTGGTCAGAGTTCAGAAGAGTTGCACCTCTCCATTGGCCACATCAAGCAGATAATTGGGATCCTGAGGGACTTCATCCGCTCCCCAGAGCACAGAGTGATGGCCTCCACAATATCAAAGCTAAAGGTGGACCTGGACTTCGACAGCTCATCCATCAGTCAGATTCACCTGGTGCTGTTTGGCTTTCAGGATGCTGTAAGTGCTCCATCAGGCCCTAGAGAGCATGCCAGACCATGGAATTCAATGACCATCTTCTCCCGTAGCCCATATCTCTTCTCATCTGTCTACAACTGACTCCCAAGGTTTGGCAGCTCCTTCTAAACACTGAGTATATAGGTATAGGAAATGTCATCTGGATGAATGGGAAGAGTGTGTTTGGCCACAAAGAACATGATACAGGATTTGAGAACACGTGGCATCTGCCAGCAGAGTAGGTGTGAGGTTTAAGCTTATGCGTCTGCCCAAACATGTGAGTTCCTCCAGACCATGTCTGGTTCATCTTTGTGTCCCAAGCCTCCAGTGCAGAGCCTGTCATTTCATAGGTGCCCGATGACTGCTCATTGAATAAACAACAAAAAGGCCCACTGAGGTTGGTCCGATCACTGTACCCATCTTCTATACCCCAGGATAATCTAGGATCAGCTTAGAGCAAGACTCAGTTCAGAAGAAACATAAGCCAGGCAGAAATCCAGGGCAGCATGGCTAAGACTTTATCTCAGAGTAGAAGCAAATTAGAATTAGTAAGAACTTATATTTCTTAAGTGCAATGGACTGGAAATCTGGGTTTTTGTGATTTTTTTTTAGGTAAATAAAATTTTGAGGAACCACTTAATTAGGCCGCACTGGATGTTCGCAATGGACAATATCATCCGCCGTGCAGTGCAGGCCGCAGTCAGCATTCTTATCCCAGGTAAGTGCCCTCTTTGCAGTCAAGGTCAGCTTCAGGTTATGGAAAAGACCAGAAATATCCTCCGCACTCAACAGTCATTGCTTTCTCTTTACCATCTTGGCTATATACTTCTGCTGTGGATTGAATGTCCCCCCAAAACTCATCGAAGCTTGATCTCCATTGTAACAGTGTTAAGAAGGTGGGAAATCAGACTATGGCAGTGTAGAAAGGTGGGACCTGTAAGAGGTGATGGGATCATGAGGACTGTGCCCTCGTGAGTGGGTTATTCCATTTGTGGAGTAATGGGTTAATGGTTTAGTGGGATGTCACAGGAGTGACACTTGTGGCTTTAAAGGAGAGCAAGTGAGCACATTGAAGAGCTCTTGGCATCCTCAGTATGTGATATCCTGGTCACCATAGGACCATGTAGAGAGTTCCCACCCAGAAGAAGGCCCTCACCAGATGCATCCTGGGACCGTGGGCTTCCCAGCCTCTGAAACTGTAAGAAACAAATTTGATTTTTATATAAATTACCCAGTTTCAGGTATTCTAAGTGACAGAAAACTAATACAACTTCCCTGAAGTTAAGAAAATGCTGTCATAGACCCCTTCTGGGGCTAAGATTTGTGATTCTAGGAACATCTCATGGTGCTGTATTTATGTGCGTGTCCCCTAGGCATAAGGAAGGTGACTGCATACAGACTAAACTCATGACCTAAAAAGGGAGCATTGAGCCCGAGGACAAATATCCTCTGGGCCTCTGGTATCCACTTCAGTGTGCACACTCATGAATGCTTACTGGTTAGGGGACAGTTTAATGGCTCAGTGTCCTCTCTTAGAATCATGGTGTGGCAGCTATAGAAATTGTTGGCTTTTGTAGACTCTCTTTTTGACGTGTTAGAGCCACTTAATACCAAACTTGATTCTTCTACGGGGACTTCTTCCTGTGAAGGAAGGCTTTGAAATGATTCTGTTGACATTGCCACTTCCTCTCTCTACTTGGGTCACCTCCTGCCTGCTCTCCTGAGTGCACTCTGTAGCCCAGGCTCAGCCACCGGAAGCGGCTTGGTAAACCCCAGCAATGGATGACTCTCCCCCTCCAAGTTGCCACCTTTGGGAATAAAAGAACAGGCCTGGTTGGAAGCCTGGTTGTACTTTTTTAAAGCTGTCCTTGGCTAACTTAACATTACTTCATCTGTAAACTGGCAGTGATGATCTTTACACTGTAGAGAACCAAATGAAATGGTCTCCACTCCATTGATAAGGCCAGCAGTCCCCTGAGAGAGTGTTGCATTGGCCAGGCTAGGCTCCCAACAGCCTAGTTTACTGGCACAGGACAGAAGCTACACCAAGCCCTGGCTTTGTTGAAATGCTATTTTGTTAACCACAGTCATTTCTTCTGTGATTTCGCAGAGCTCCAAGCCCACTTTGAGCCTGCCTCTGAGACTGAAGGGGTGGATAAGGACACGGATGAAGTGGAAGAGGACTATCCCCCAGCAGACCTGGCTGGCAGAGAAGCACATGTTGTGTCTGGAGGGAGCAGACCCGGTTCAGTAGTTGTGAAGGAGGCCCAGCCCCACCAGCAGCACCTGAGCCTCCAGCTGGCGAAGCTCAGGCAGGAGACCAACAGGTGAGGACCTTCCAAGCCCTCCTTCTACAGCAGGGGTGGGACAGTGACCTGAACCAAGACAATAGGTTTAGTTGTTGAGTGCCTCCCCCAGGTCTCAGAAAAAAGCATCTTCATAGTCAGTGAACTGGGCAAGGATGTATTATTCTCAGCTTCATCTGAGGAACCAGAGGACTGCCTTCCTTTTTTTTATTAAGAATCAGAGAGGTACAGTGCCTTGCCACAGGCCATACAGAAATCAGCCATACTAAAGGCAGAAGCTTCTCTCACCAAGACAAGGCCCCTGGCATGGTGTGTCCATCCAGCAGGCTCAGCAGTGGACATTTGTCACCTGCCCCTGTAGAAGTAGCAGAGTATTGGGGGGGGGGGGCAGGCAGTCAGCACATTGTCAATGAATACCTATCCCATAACCCTGACCCCGAGGAAGTGTGCCCTTTCATCATCTCCTCCTCGTGATTTGTCGTGATCCCTAGGCAGACTTCAGTGGACTGACTTCCCAACCAGGGGACTCTGGCTCTGCCACGCTCCTACAAGCACACTGGTCTGTTTCACTCACCTTCTGGCACATAGTGGGTGCGCAATAAATATTTATTAAATGATTAAAATGATTCCGATTTGCTATGGAGAATTACATTATCAATGGGCTTTTTAAAAATAGCATCCATAGTTACAGCAAATTAGTTGATATTTGTTCCAGATGATGCTTTGTTGCCAAATCATCAGTGGTAATGCTGATTACTGTTTAACAGGGAACTAAGGTGCCAGGTAGACATATTTTGGGTAAAAAGTTGTATACACCCCCAGAGATCTCTGAAGTTTAATCTTAGGCAGATCTAACCATCTCTTTTAAAAGACCTGGAGTTTTAATTAAGTGGTAGTGGTAGGAAAATCTTGAAAGTTTAAAAACTATGACAAATATGAAAGTTGGTAGTAATGCTTAGCATTTCTTTAAAAACATTTTCCCAGTAAGATTTATAATCAACAAATTCAGGAAATGCCATATATGGGTTCAAAGATTATTCCTGTCCACTGTTCATAGTCAGTCTGTATTTCCTAGTCTTAGTAGAATTAGGAATTGGTTAAATAGCAGCCAGCACGTTAATGCAAATGGCTACTAATAAGCACGCAGTTCCTAGTAGCCTATCCTTATGACATGAGATGCCTTGGCTGTGTGGTAGTTGGGCAGAGGCAGAGGATGGTACCTATTGGACAGAATGTGGTGACTGGGGGTGACTGGGTCTGTCCCAGTGAGTGACAGTCCTGAGCCCTTCCACTGGCAGGGCACAGGCACGAGCTAGTGTCTCCATCGCTAGTGTAAAAGGAGGACTTGTTGAGAGACAAGGATAAAGGCAGGCAGGGGTAGGGCGGGAAGGGACCTGTTGAGTGCCAGTATTTCCTCTGTGCTGTCCTGCTGGGGCAGAAGTGTTCGCCTCTCCCCAGCCCATTCTGCTAGCACATGACCCAGGAGTACCTGTGTTCTCATCTGTGTATTGCTGCAGTGACTTCTCAGGGCAACTTCAATAACTACCTTCAGTAATTTAAATAAAGTTTAGTTCTACATTTCCTAGTTCACCAGCATGGAATATATAAATGAATTAAGAGCGTGGAGTTAGTTAGAAACAAACCAATCCCACATACTAGGTACATGAGCAAACCAAAAAAGCTAACATAGCTCCAGTCTGCCAGGCCCCCTTCCCTGCCCCTAGGTGTGCTACCCCTGAGCTGGCATGAGTGGGACTCAGAAGTTCGCAGCTCGGCTGTGTCAAGCCCTTTCTTGTCCCAGGGAGACCATAAGCAGGATCAGGTGTCAGGAGGCTGTCCTGATGGGAAGAGCCCAGCCTGTGGGACTTTGGGGAAATTACTTAAGTACCCTGTGCCTCAGTTAGCTCTAAAGCTGGAGTTAAAAACTGGTGCTTACTTCACGTGCTGTATGGCTGAAGTGAGTGGACATGCTCTGCACAGGAAGTGCTCGGTGCACGTGAGCAGTAGTTCTCCCAGCGTGCACAGCAGCCTTTCCTTCCCCTGCCCGCAGCTGTTCTCTCAGCCGCAGGGGTTCTGCCCCGTTGGTTTAGTTCCCCCCGTGAGGAGGAAGGAGTCTAACCCTTCTAGTTTCAACTACTTTATTTGACTTAGGGAGACAAGGTTAAATAATCAGATCAGCCTCCTGGCTGAGTTTTGCTGATCAACATCAGATTATTAGTTATCTGTTCATGAAACATTTTCAGACAAAACTGTATTAGTCCATTCGGGCTACTCTAACAAAATACCATACACAGGGTGGCTTATAAACAAGAGAAATTTACTTCTCACAGTTCTGGAGACTGGCAAGTCCAAGATCAAGGTGCCGGCAGAGTCAGTGCTTGGTGAGGACCCACTTCCTGGCTCATGGACTGTGGTCTTCTGTGTCCTCACAGGGTGGAAGGGGCAAGGAAGTCTTTGGGGTCTCACCTCACAGAGGCCCCACCTCCTAATACCATCACCTTGGGGGTTAGAATTTCAACGTATGAATTTGGGGGGGAGTTACAAACATTCAGTCCAATTGTGAAAATATACCCACGTTCTGAGCACTGGTCTTGTCAACTGGCCTTTGTGGTCAGAGTTCCTATTCTTCACAGAACTCTGAAGAAACCAGTCATTTGCTCCCCTCTTTAGGCTGGCTGTTGGTATGGGATTGTGCCATTTTTCATTTTCTTTCAGTCTCTGATGTTCGACCACTGTTTGAGTTGAACTGAATAGTACTGGGCTCTCTGAATGATTTTTTTTTTTTTTTTAAACCAGACTTTTGGGACACCTAGTTCAAAGAGAGAGAGAGTACCAGGATCTTCTACGGCAAAGTCTAGAACAGAAAACTCAAGAATTGTGTCACCTTCAGTTACAATTCCAGTCTAATGGTGAGTCATCTCCCACTTGCTCTGACTTAAGTGTGTTTGTGTAAGAGAAGTTATTTAAAATCTGGCTACCAGTCTACTTAGCCTTAAAGAAACAGTTGAGGTTATCCTCTATTAAATGAGAACTCTAGTTGATGGTGGAATACTACTTGATAATAAAAAGGAACCACTGCTGCATTCAGCGACAGGGATGAATGGCAAACGCAGCGGGCTCAGGGCAAGAGGCTACACGCCGTGAGTCCCGTCATACGGTAGGCGGCCCTCCATCCTCGGAGGTCCTGGAACCAGTCCCCTGTGGATATAAGGGATCACTGTACTCTGGAAAAGGCAAACTATAGGGAGAGAAAACAAATCAGAAAGGAGAAAGGAGGGGACTGATAATAAAAGGACACATGATAAGTTTCTGGGATGATGGAAATTTCTGATCTTGTGATGGTGGCTACATGACTGTTGTGTGTCAAACTTCATAGCACTGTCCACCTAAAAAGGGTGGCTTACTGCATTAAAGTGAACCTCGGTAAAGCTGACATTCAGTGTGTGCCACTTAGAAAAGAGCTACAGCTACCTCTTGGAATGTGGAATGGATAAGTTCTGATGCAAAACCTTAATACTAAACCTATTTCTTTGCTTGACTTTCAGTGCAGTTAGGGATATGATTCCTAAGAAAAGGCATTCTAAAGACAGGCTGATAAGAATTTAAAGTGATAGATATGTCAAATTCCAAACTAACTAAACATGGCATAGGCAAAGATTATTCTCTCTGCAAAGTGAATCTAAGGATTATGAACTGTGCAATATGTATTAGAACAGCTGAAGTATACACGTTTAGTTCATTTCCTTTTCACATCACACTTACATTGTGGAATAGTTTATTACATCCAACTTGTTACTGTTAAAGAATTTCATGGTTTCACATTAATATACAAAAAACAAATATCTACTTGTTACAGATATCACAGAGAACCCAGCACTTCCTCACGGGCAGAGAGCAGATCAAGAGCTTATAGACTGGTTGCAACTGCAAGGAGTGGATGCAAACACAATTGCAAAGGTAAGTTTATAAGCAAAAACAATTCCTGTGCTATTGTTAAAAAGCTGCTCAGCTCTTACATATTTGATCTGTTTTAGATTGTCGGAGAGGGTTACACACTTTCTCATATTCTTAATGATATCACTAAGGAAGATCTAAGATACCTTCAGCTACGATAAGAACAGCCTCAAAACAGTTTGTATAATAGAACATGACTTTTTTCGTGCGACTATGGTTTAAAATAGTTGTAGAAAACAAAGTGCTGGTAACTTTCCCCCTTTCACTGAAATGAATTCTCTTTTCTGTGGCTTAGTCGGAAAACCAACTACCCAATTTCCCTCCAAACTCTGTAGTTTTGCCAGATTCAAGTTGGGAAAAAGCTGAGGTGTGGCAGAAACATAGGAAGGTGACACTGCAGAGCTGGCCCCAGTTCAATCTCCTGCCCAGCTGGGAGTGGTACAGCAAGGCATGAGGTGCCAGCCTGCTAGACTCAACCCTTTCTTCAAACTGCAACCTATGTCCTCGTCCCCATGTCATTTCAAATAGCCAGTTCTACACCAAGCCATAAACACTCCCATACACACTTCTAAAGCCATATCTTAATACTACTGGACACAAGTGTCACCTCCATATGTGAAGAGAACATATTTTTATTTTCATTAAGTTTTTAAGTTCAGGACTGTATTTTTAAGACTAGATAGTAAATCTAAAACTTCACACTATAACTTTTTCCATAACGACTCCTAAAGTATTTTGTTGTTGAAGAAGTTCTCTTTTCTTATGACTCTAAAGATGACTCTTTTGTTTTGTAGTGGTGGCCTCCTCTGTAGGCTCTGGAAGGCGGTCTCCCAGTACAGAAGACAGGCTCAGGAGTCCAAAGATTTGGCTTAGTCACAGTTGGCTAAGCTGGGGTACAGTGAGCAAATATCCTACACCTTTTGTTAGAGCTTCTGTTAATGTACCCACAGACTCTGCTGCATTTACACCAGAAGGATACCCTTGTCAGTTAAAGACTGTCCTTACTAAAATGTTTTTTAAAAACTTGTTATTTATAAACATAGAATGGTATGTATTGTGAGAACAGTGAGCCTTAGTTTTGACATCTCGGGGTACTAGGAAATTCTCAGAAATGAATTTTAATTTACTTCAAAAAAAAAAAAAAATCAGTACACCCTATAGCACTTGCTGGAAGGGTGAAACAATGGGTGTTTTTGTTTAAAAATGACAAAGAGGCTGGGAAATCACTGTTCTAGGTTATACGTAAAGTATCAACTAACTGGCATGGAAGTTAAATTTGAAGAAAAAATCAATATGAATGTGCCTTGTATTTAATGTTTGATGTGAATGTAACTATTAAGAAAATAGCCTCATATTTATATTGAATGTGTAAATGGAGAAAACTAAGTTATTTGGTCTATGAAATGATTATGAAGTAGTCTTATTTAAAAATGGAGTTATCCTTCCACCCCCCGCCTGGTTATAATAAACATTTTGTCGTATGGGGGAGTGACGGTCAGCGTGAACAGGCTTCAGCACCAACACTGCACGCTCCCGGGGGTGGTAGGGCGGGTGCCATCCTACCACATTGGACATAAGACTACTTGTGGGGGCCAGGTCAGTGCAAATACGCCTCTGTGTGGGACACAGCAACGATCCCTCAGGGGAATGATCGCCTCCCACAAGGTGGCAGGGTTGGAGCAGGCATACAAGGAATTGTTCTTCCTTTTTTAGTAACTAGCGAGTATTTGTTAGAAGTATATAACAAAAGCAAATAGAACTATCTTAAAATATTCACACTAAATACTGACGCACATCTTTCAATGCAACAATGTACAAACCGCATGCAATTACTATCCCTTTAATCTACATAGTATTTCATCTTAATGAGTTTACAAGCCTTGTTTTCTGGGGTTTATTCCTCCTTAAAGTTGAGAATGGAACACAAAGAGTTCCTTACAGTTGCTTGTGACGAACACCCACTGCATGCGGCCTCCTGTTAACTGACGGACTTAAACTTGATCCACTGATTGGCACCGCGAACTTCAAAAGGTGGATCACTGGAGTAGATGTGATAGCCTAGTTCCTCCAGAGGCGGCTCTGGATCAGCTGTGGCAAACTGGGCAGCATCCTCAATTTCTTTCCTCACTTCAACATCAATTTCCTACAAATCAGATCACAGTACAAAAGATTGTTGAGTAAACAGTAGCCCAGATACAGTGACTAGAGTTCTACTCAGAACCTGTTGCTAGTTTAATTAGAAGTAGTAACAGTTGCTCATTTTGAAGATTTTAAATAAATGACAAAATTATACAGGAAGATTTTGGAGTACAGACTTCAATATTTTAAAAAAAAAATAGATATATCCCAGAGACTATTTACAAATTAAAAAGCCAAAGTACATTTTTAGGAAAAAACAACTGTGCTATTGGGGGCTTACAGGCTTTGTCAATATGATTAATTGATGTCCTGTGACAGTACATATTTTATTTACTTAGGTAGTTCAATGCCCACCAAATCTTAAGAACAATACTGCAATTTTGAGTAGAAGAACCTAAAAGAACAGCCCTATGGGATTTCAGAATTAATTATGCCCCATCACATCACTTTCTGGGCTTGGACAAACTCACCCATGACTCTGGCCACCCAGGGGTGGCAACTTTTTGTGTGGAGGAAAAACTGATTGCTCAGAAAGGACAGCCAACCTTTAAAACCAGCAAGAGCAACTGTACCTTCAACTCTTCAACACTGGCAAGGTTGCTGTTCACCATTCTATCCTTGAGAAGCATAATAGGGTCACTCTTACTTCTCACTTCCTGAATTTCTTCTCGTGTCCGGTAACTGTAGGGAAGGAAATGTAGGAACAGACAGGTAAGAATGGTTCCATTAGAGCAAATACAGCTCTGTGAAATACAGAAGGATGCTTCTGAACCGCAGGGGAACATCGATACCTATGTCATCATGGGAGTGGCAGAGTTATACTTTCAAAACACAAGAATGCACCTTACAGTCTGTAAGAGCTGCTTACAGCTTTCATAGAAAACTGTACACTGGCAATTCACATGGCTTCTCCAGCGTGCTGACAACAGGGGCCAAGCTTTTGTTTGCTTCTTTGATCTGGATGTAAATGTGTCACCTGTTCCACCTCTTTGGGCTCCTAAATTCTACATGGGTGGGGGCAGTGGAGATGGTTTGTGTGTGGTGATAATTATAGACTTTAAGCCATCAGAATGCCAAACAGGAAATACGTATGCCTTTCTCCCTTAAGACCCCAAAGCAACACGGCCGGCAAAAACTTAGATAACAGGTTGTCCAATTCTTGATTCTATAGTACAGTACAGTCATCCCTCACTATCTTTGGGGGATTGCTTCTAGTACCAACCCCCCCATACCAAAATCTGCAGATGCTCAAGACCCTGATATAAAATGGCATATCTTCACATAACCTACACACATCCTCCCGCATACTTTAAACCATCTCTAGATTTCTTATAATACCTACTACAGTATAAATGCTATGTAAATAGTTTTTATACTATTCTGTTTAAGGAATGACAAGAAAAAGTCTGTACATGCTCAGTACAGAAATTTTTTTCCAAATATTTCCTATTGGCGGTTGGTTGAATCCACGGATGTGTAACCTATGGATATGGAGGACCGACTATGCATTCTCTTCCTACATCAAGTAACACTACAAGCAAGGGCACTACAATTTTTTAAATGGTAAAATTAGACAACATGCATTTTTCCATATAATTTGCGCTCTGTACCATTTTCCCTCAGAAGTCCATTCTACAGACCAAGCCTTGTTTGATTAAATCGACTTCTTTCAAATTGGGTTGAACCTGGGATTGCAGAATTACATGCCAGAGCTACTAAGTGAAAAAGTAGAACTCATATCTTCCCAGTGTAAAGTAGCTTTTTTGATTGATATACTTCAACTTATTGAACACCATGTGTGCCAATTAGCTTCTCCAGACCAGCCAGAACATTTCCAAATTCGATTCTCTTCAGGTAAAGTATGCCATGCATGAATCTGGGGTAATGCCTACAAAAGCTAAATGTCCCCACAAATACTATTCTACCATCAGACCTATTTTATGTAAGTTTCCCTTTGCAACAAAGTTATATAATGCCTTTTTTAAAATCACTGCTCATGCTAACACTTACATACTATATATTGTAGGGATTTTCAGAATGCTTTCTATATTGGAACCAGTTTATTAGGAGGCACTTCTTTCAAACTAATACTCAAATAATTACATGACCCCAACAAAACTAATTCCACGAATGAAGCTAACTTATTTGGCTTCAAAAGCAAATGATGAAAACCTTTGCTTTTTCATGTGAGTAGCACCATTCACAGACCACCACCCACTCTGGAAACCACACTCTGATCTCCCATGACCATACCTGACCCCAGGATCACTCATACTGTGTCCATGGTAACGGTAGGTCTGCAGCTCCATCAGGATGGGTCCCTAAAACGGAAGTCACAGGTGATTAGGTAAGAATGGCATGCCAACAACCCACGGCCTCCAGTGCACACCAGCACCAACGTGTTCTCAGCAGATCTCCTTGTCAAGAATTTCTTATCAGTTGACTGACAACCTATCTGTTCTTGCCTCTAGCCCCTATTTATAGCACGTTTCATCCTCGTTTTTAACAGGAACTTACTAAAGCAATCTGCCAACTGCTTGTTTTGAATGACAAAGGCAATGAGCATGTTACAGAGCCCACTGGCATTAGTTAGGTAGATTTCCACCTCATGCAGTGTTTCGTAGGGGCTGGCAACCAGTCCTGCTTCCCACAGATCTCACTAGTGTGTAACAGAGCTGGCAGGCACTGACACCCTGTAGTACCTAAAGCCCATGGCTCTGCTGGGAGTCTGGCAAGCCAGCTGTGCATCGCCACAAGCCCACTTCCAGAAGATGGCTCTGAAAGCCGAGGGCAGGGGCTGGATGGAGGATCCCTGGTAGTGTGGTGTTGCAATTAAAAGGGGGGGCTGGGCCAGGGGTGGAGCTGGGTCCGAGTCCAAGTGCTTGGGTGCCAATCCAGGCTCTAAGACATAGTAGCCTAATCCATATCAACCCCTCAGTAACTGTCAATTATTCTTTTTATGTCATCCAGTAGCCATCTGGAGGCACACTGTATTTGGCTGGTAGTGATAGGGAGTTTCCAGACCCTCCCCTAATTCCAAGATCAGGCTTTGGTCAGGTTGAAAAAGTCAACATGTTCTATAAACCACTGACGGTGTTTCCACCCAGGTTTGGACCCCACATGTTCTTTCCAGGAACTGGGAGAGATGGGACAATACCCACCACCCGCCTGGCTCCTCAGTCTTGGAGTCTTGATGTGGACTGTTCAGCCTAAAGCAGTCAACCAGTCATCTTAGTCCTGCTCTAGTTTATTTTCTGTAGCTTAATGTCACTGCACTTCCCACCCTGCTTCCCTCCCTCCTTCCTTTCAGACATTTTTATCATTGCTAGCCACATCTGACTTGCATTACTGCCCAACCATATACACACATGGGATGTCATGGAAAGAGAAACCTTGAGAGCATGCTTTCCGAGCTGGAGAACACTGATTTAGGGAGAACAACTATTAAATCTATCCTAGCAATAAAGGAACTTAACCACTTTGTGAGCCAATCTCACTGTTCCCCTCTTCCTCCTTGCCATACACTGAAAGAAGGTTTAGACCTAAACCAGCAACACTAACCACACTATTGAGTTTGTATAAAACAAACTTATATTGAATGCCTACCATATGAGGGGTCTTCAAAAAGTAAATGGAAAGATGCATGTTATCTTTTAATTGTATTTTTCCACAAACTTTCTGAAGTACCTACGTATGAGCAAAGTTCTATGCTGAGCATTGTGGGGATCCCCAATCTGTTCACTCAAGGGGCTTATGATTAATGTGGGGGTGGGGCAGAAGCACATAATGAACCAAACCAAAAGGAAAAATAGACTGTTGTGATGAAGAGAGGGGCAAAATGCTGAGGAAGCACTTAGAAGAAGATTGCCCCCAAGTGGGAGAGACGTGGCATGTTTCTCAGGAGGTGAGCTACCCAGACCATGCCATTGACTTGACTGAACTCTGCTTTGATCTTACATGCCTCAATTAGCAGCTAGCCCTGAATAGCTGTCATAGGCACATGGGAAGCATTCTTTTAACTCTGAGAGAGAGAAATATCATTAGAAATTTTTAGCCTAGAGGCCTACATGAAAGTCTTCAGAGAGTCTTACCTTCCCAGATCTACAATAGGCAGCTGCAAACCTTGTCGCCTCTCGGACACACAAGATATCCATTCCATCTACCTGTTAATAACCGTGGAAGAGGCACAGCATAAATTAAACTGTCCAAAACCATTTACATTTACATGACCTGTTCCTGCATAAGAAAATGAAACTCTTCAATTATTGTCAAGGTTATGTAAAAGGGCATCTGGCTGAGAGGGCACAGCCCTGGCTCTATGATGGGTGTCCTTACCCTCAGCCCAGGAATAAAATCGCCTCTTTTGTAGTAATCAGTGCTGGCTGCCGCTCTCTCAACAGATGTTCCCATTCCATAGCGGTTATTCTCACAGATGAAAATGCAAGGTAATTTCCACAAAGCTGCCATATTGTAAGCTTCAAATATCTGACCCTGGAAGTATTTATAAAAAGTTCAAGTGGTTTCATTGTGCTTATTTCTCTAAACTTCATCATGCATAACAGTTGCTGTTCTACCTGGCACAGAAAGCTTTCATAAAGGATGAAAAGCAGCATCTTCTAAAACCAAGCTTTTGGTGATGAGGGAAAGGAGCGTGTGCGTTGGGGGCTCGGGAGGAGCAGCAGGCATCGTGCTCTTGCAACTAAGAGAAGTGACAACCCACGTACCACCACTTGTTTCTCTGGGGCCCTGCTACTTGTACAGAATACACTGGAAAAAAGATCAACACGTAAAGGTGTGTGGCTACCTAGTTTTGTGCTTTATTGTGTATGAGGTCCACTGGCTAACCAGAGTGAACTAGCGTCTGAGAATCAGCATCTACAACAGGGCCTCACAGAGTGCCACCCACAGACTGGTGACTACTTGGACCATGACAGGAGAAGCACAAAAACTAAGAGTCAGGGCTCAGACACTATTACAGGAATTTGGCATTGCCCTGGCATCCAAGAGAATGAGTCTGTATATTACAGTATTGGTTTGAAAAAGGTTAGAAAGTAAGCAAACAAACAAAAAACAGCCCTTCACCACAGGAACATGCCCCTATAAAGCTCTTGTGAAACATCATGGTGAGAAATAAACCTGTAATCCAGCCATAAAACCAAATCGTAACTTGCCACGTGAACTGCTATCTCAACTAGTAAGCAATATACTACCTCTTTACAAACTCAACTGTGAATATGTAACACTTTGGAAATAAAACTTTGTTATTAGAAAATTAAGAGACATGCACTTACCTGATTAGCAGCGCCATCGCCATATAAAGTCAGACAGACCTCATCTTTTCCATTATACTTACAGGCCAGGGCAATCCCAGCTCCCAGGGGCACCTAACATCAAGGACGACCAAGAAAAGAACCACAGAAATCCATGAGGGGGGATATTAATGCTCTGAATTTTACTTTGAACACAGAATCTTAATGTATTAGAAAGTAAATGAAACAATGTAGATATGTTTATACTATTAATTCTTCATCATTCACTAACTGATGAGAACAAGGAGGACTCCATAATGACAGAAGTCGGCTTCAGATTATTACTAGGCCCCTGAGATCCTATCACCTGCCTCCTCTAGTTTGGCACCAGTGTTAGCATTGCCCAGGAGCAGGGAGAGGTAGGGCAAAGTTGATTTGATAAAGCAACTAATGTGCTGACAGAGAAAAAAGGATGAAAGTATAGCTCCACTGCTAGAGGCTCTTGCTTACTTATAAAACATAACATAATAAACATCTAAAAGGAAAAACTTTAAATCACCATCCAAATCTACTTATTAATTGCTCAAATGGAAGGGTATGAAGCAACAGGTCTCTAAAAGCAAACCAAGCCCCTGAAGTACTGAAATACTTCAGAGAGAAGTTGTCTGGGGGGCTGAAAGTTTTTGAAGACATGGGCCAAGGCCCACCCTAAGGAAGCATGCAGTCCCCATCCCTGACTACCTGAGCTCCGACGATGCCATTGCCCCCGTAGAAGTTCTTGGCATACATATGCATCGATCCTCCTTTCCCTTTAGCACAACCGCCTCTTCGCCCTAGAAATGGCAGAACATACACAAATGCATCAGAAACCAAACATACAAAGTACACGCAACCATACCCCAAGTATTTACTCCAAGGCTCAACCATTAGAGCTCAGAGGCCAAGTCAATCATCTAAGCATCTGTCCCTCTGTGTAAACATATGTTCCTCTTTGTCTCCCTGTCCTTTTATAAGGAAGGTTAGACTAGTCCCATGTCCTTGACCTTTCCAACCTTTCCTACTTGCTAATCACTTGGTTGCCTTCAGATGTTAGTGTGGTACCCTGGACCTTTTTTTTTTTTCCTGCCATTTACAAATAACTTCCGACTTCTACACTGGTACACTAAATAGTTCAAGAGTTAAGGGACAAAGAACATGGGAATAAGAAGAGTCCCAGAATCTACAGTGCACACCATGAGTGCTTCAACCTAACTTACTTTCTGTGACTGTGAGATTTCTGTTGGCATGCTTAAGTGATAACAAACCCTATTCTGATTTTATAGCTCTAAACTTTTTCAAACTTTTACCTAAGGGGCCAGATGACTTCACAAATGATCATTTACTCAAAAGCACAACAGAGGTACCAGAGCACCAAACCAGAGAATTTGGGGGTTTTTTTGTTTTGTTTTGTTTTTTAACTCAAAAAGGTTTACTATTAACTCATAACAGTTAGCATCTTAATGGAAGATATTTAGAAACTTAATTCACTCACTTCCCCTTTCTACAAATACCAAACCTGTAAGCTCTGCAAGAATTTCTCGGACAGAAAGGCCCCGTGTGAAGGTAAAGCCGTGAGCCCGATAGGCTGTGATGAGATGGTCCGTGGGATTTATGCCGGCCTCCAGGCCCACACAGCAAGCTTCCTGTGTCAGAAGAAGAAACCATGAGGCAATACAATACATGTTTCTGGATGAAAAGATTTCCTACACTGTTATGAAACATTTGGGCTAGTAGAACTCATCATTAATAACCACAGAAAGTGGCTACTTTTCATCAAAAACTGAGGTGAGGGTAAGGCCCAAACCAGAAGCCATAAACAGGCAACCCATGGATGTGCTGTTTCCTTTAGCTTGTACAGTGATTTAAAAAAATTCCTGAATTAGATGTCAACATTAAAATATTGGGGTGATGTCACATGAAAACAGACTTCTGTCTTCTTTTGGAGAAACGAACAATAGGGAACATTAGCCCCTACTTCCACATGGCACCAGCTGGCTGGAACCAAGTCACGGCGTCCCGTCTGGGTGGGTCATGCCCGTCCCCGTGCATAACTAGTCCCTGTCGCCCTTCTGTGTGTTTTGTATACCTGGCCTTCTTCGCTCATTTATTCTACTTGGCTGGACCCTGTACATATTTGAATTTGTAACCCTTTGCCTAAACCCACAAAACAAAAAACAAGCAAAATAACACTTTCTCCCAAAAGTGTTTTACAGTACAAGTGATCACAATGCCAGAAAGTTTTAAAACAGTAAAACTCTAAGAACAGGTATAGGAAATTGACAATGTTATGTATGAATGAGTTCTTTAGCCCAAGCTTCAGAGTGGGGTTTGGCTTTATAATTTTTATTCTAAAATACCAGTCTCAAATCCTTCTGACACATAAGACAGGGTAAAAACCAATACATACAAACTACTTAAATACCTAAATGACACAGTTTTATTACAAGCCTACCACGCACCTGACCATCACACAAGTGACAGAAACCACGGATAATTTTCTGTTTATACAGCTGATCTGCCTTTAACTCCATTCGGCGTACAGTCTGCATCATCCTGTAGTATTTCAGTCCGTCCTCCCTCGTGAGCACTGTCGTGACGGGAGGGCCCTCTTCCAGCCGGTGAAGGTCACATTTCTGAAATGGAGTAAGGCAGTTATCTTCTAGTTACTACACTGCAGACTCAAAGATCAAACTCCACTGAAATAATACTTGAAAAACAGCATAGGGGCATATCAGAAATGCTTCATATATTGCTTCTGATTCCTTAAATCTACAAACCTCACCATGCAATGGGGTAGGGTTTGGGGGGAAGAAAATCTTTCTAAGATGATTTTTACTGAAGAACCCTAGCAGTAACTGAGTTATAGGTTGAAAGATGAGCTTTTGAAGAAACATCTAAGAATCTTCTTACTCAGTGTTTCATTGAATCACAATCTAAACTCTGGAGTAAGTTTTTATTTTTTCTTAGGCCCCCCTCCCCCCAAGAAATACCAGCAAGCTGCTAAGAATAATAAATTCTAATTTTTGTTAAACTTCTCTGAACCTTTGCTTCTGGAATATTTGGAAGAAAATGATGAAAAAACATGAATATCAAAATATTCTAAAGGTAAAACTGTATGTCAGAATATACCCATGGAAAAATTATTAACACAAAGTAAAACACCTCCTACCTTAATTTCAAATGTAGCATCATTTGCAAAATTACGGGATGCCACCAGCACTCTGCTTGCCTTGAAATACAAAAATATACAGATAAATCAGTACTTTTTTTATTATTGGTTATTTTGGAAAGTCATTATTATTATTAATCAGTTATCAGGATGCAGTCATGGAACTTTAATAAGCCCTAACATTCATGGGCTTCTCTTGCATTCTGCTCACTATGGTGGTATCTTCCTTGTTTTCCAAAATGAATCCATACTTTGGCCAAAGAAACATAATCGTATCTCCATCTGAGGGCAAACAGCCAAAGAGAAAGATGGCAAAAACCAAACCCATCCACTTAGTCACTTTGTTTTGAAAGAAATTATAGTGAGACTATAAGGAAATTAATGGCTAAATTGAAGAGACCAGATAATCTGTGGGCTTTGTTTATTTATGCTATTCTTAGCCAGAACCAGATACCGATCATTTTGGGCAAGCTAAAGTTTCACTTTCAAAATTATACTTCAAGTCCATCATCAGATGAGTGGATATGGAAAATGTGGTATAGCTACACAATGGAATACTACTGTGCTATAAAAAAGTATGAAATACTGCCATTTGCAACAACATGGATGGACTTAGAAAAAATTATATTAAGTGAAATAAGTCAGGCACAAAAAGAGAAATATCACATGTTCTCACTTATTTATGGGAGCTAAAAATAAATAAATAAATAAATACACAAACAAATGGGGGCACGGGGAAGAAGACACAACAATCACAGTTCCTTGAACTTGTTAAGACAAGTGAACAGATATGATGTTGATGGAGGGGGAAGAGGGAGGGGGGACGGAGGATTCGGTAAAGGGACATGAAAATCAACTACATTGTATATTGATAAAATAAAATATTTTAAAATTATACTTCAAATAAAACTATGATTTAATCCCAATTCCAGGCAAACCAGTTTTTTGTGAAATGGATCTGTAAGAAAAAAACATTTTAAACTACTCCAAGTATGAGATAAATACATTGGTGAGAAACCTACAAGATGTAAGAAAGATATTTAGTACTCTCTGACTTAAAAACAATGAATTTGAGCTGGATACTTTATAACTTGAATAGCCCAAGTCTTGGGTAGACTCCTCCTGAAGCCCCAGAAAAGAGAAATATTCTTTAAACAGTGTTCTCTTGATGGTTGGGTGGCTGTCACTGCTTGCAGGTAAAAAGCTAAGGGAAATTATTCCTTTCCACTATTACAATTGAACATACCTGCTCACAGCAAAAGTATTCTGTGTGATGGCTATGGGTCAGGTTAGACCACAAAAATTTAACCAATTAGTATTACTGTACTATTTTAGACACTTTCTGCCACGTTTTCCCACAGAGACATGTAAAACAGCATGATTTCTTTCATGGAGACTTGAAGCATATTCATCAGATCCCATAAAAAGCACGTCTGATGTGTTCATACAGTGTATTACCCTACCACCCAACTTCTAGCACTGGACTTGATCTTGGTGAGAAGAGTTAAAACTGACCTGCAAGTGTGCCTCCGCGTGTAGAAGCCAACAGGCAGAAAGCTAATATCTATTTATCTCTTCATCAGTCAAAAGGCCATTATCTGATAAAGCCAACAAATGAAGATAATGACATTGCTGGAGGAAAAAAGTTTAAATACCAGGAATAAATGCTTCAGTTAAGTTAGAGGTAGAGCGAGTCCACTAATACATCTCAGAATAAGTGAAGAAAATTTAGGAATTTGGGAAGAAGTAAAGCTGAGAGGGGTGAAATGAATGTGTTACTTTTGGCAGTTAACAGATTATTTGGTTGAGCCGGAAATATTTATTGTATTACAAAGTAAATTTCCAGATACAACTACAGAAACTGCAGTGTTTGGAAGGACTTACAAGTAGAGACCAAACCAGCCAGGCAACAGTAACAGAGAAGAGGTAAATTTTTCTTAATCCTAAAGTCAAAACAATGAGGAATGATATGATAGTGCTATGTAATAAAGAGCAAAAAGTTAAGGGCAAAGATTATGACTGCCAGAAAGCTACTTAGATACTTTCTTCCTGTGTTTCGTTATTATGAATCTCAAAAAGAAAAAGAACCACTGATATAATGGGTGAAAGGAACAAAGTTAAAGAAGCTGAAAGTCCTATCAGAAGTGTGAGCGTATAGTAATTTTTAACTCTGAGATTGTTAAAAAGATAACTTCACCATTCATTTTCTCTGGAAAGCCATAAAAAGATTCTCTGCTAAATGGAATTCCTCTTTAACAGAGACCATGAACAACTCATCCGAATTTTGAAAAATAAAAAATTTAAGTTCCTAAATACATGGAAATCATTCAAGTGAAAAAGAAAAAATATTTCAAAAATTCCAGATTCCACCAGTGTAAATGAAAGATCTTACCTACTTCTTAAAAAGCCAAAAAAACACTGGTAGTAAAGATCTCACAAAAGGAGGAGTCGGGCTGGTGGGTTAGCTCAGTTGGTTAGAGTGTGGTGTTATAACACCAAGGTCAAGGATTCTGATACCCAAACCAGCTAGTAGCCAAAAAAAATAAATAAAGGAAAGGAGGAGTCATAACACAAATACAAACGATAAGACATAATGCAACTCAGTAAGAATTCTGAAAACTATCAACCTCATTCAAAAATGAAATCACAATCTTGTGATACATTTTAAAGTTTCACACCAAACACTGTAACAAGAGAATGGCAATCTATAGCCTGAGATAAATCTCCATACCTCCCTGGTTTTAAGAGGGGGAGAAAAAAACAAGAGAGATTTAAAAATGAAAAGGGAAAAAACATGCAGAGTGCAGAGTCCTGGGAGATAAGATAGGGGGATTAATTTTAGACAGAAGTGTCACAGCCATCAAACTAACTTCCAAACCTTGCCCACTTCACTGAGTATCACACAGATAGTTCGATTCTAGTTATACAAGTTTGCCTAATTTGGGTGAGCCTCTGCCTATTTATTGTGAGGATTTTTTTTTTTGTCGTTTTCGTGTCCGGTAAGGGGATCACAACCCTTGGTGGCCGGCCAGTCCTATACAGGATCCGATCCCGCGGTGGGAGCGTCGCCGCACTCCCAGCGCCGCACTCTCCCAAGTGTGCCACGGGGCCGGCTCTGTGAGGATTTTTTTTAAGACTTATATGCAAAAATGTCTTTTTACATGTATAACATAAAAATGTAAAAACCTTCATCTATTTTATATTATTTATACTTAGTAAAAAGACATGCATTAAGTATGAAAAATTACAAAATATAAAGAGTTGATGTGTTAAAGTCTATTACTCCACGCTTTAAAAAGATAAAGGCAAAAGCCTTAGTTCTCACTGTCTTTAGAAGCTTCAGGAATGGTTCCTAATTAATTAGCTCATGACAAGTACAGTTGCACAGAAAACTCCTAATTATCCCAAGAGTTTACACCTCCTATTGGGAAAATACCTGAGGGCTCCCCCC